>NC_069503.1:668310439-668662939 GCF_027579735.1 Bombina bombina | reverse complement strand
AAGTTACCGTTTTAAATTTAAAGAGACAGTAACGTTTTTTTTCACTTTAAAATTATTAGTTAAATTTAAAGATTTTTATTAGCTATTTGGTCAATTGTGAACCAGCATGGACCAAGGGGCATTGCAAGATGTTACTTGCTCCTTGTGTTTTGAGGCAAATGTGGAACCACCAATCCCTTTCTGTTCCTCATGTATTGAGAGGACTTTAAAATATAGGGGAAAAAGTTTTCTGAGCCAACTTTTTCTAAAGCGGATGTTGTCCAGGAGTCTAATGATGAGGTTCAATATATGCCGCAGCTTTCTCCCCAGGCGTCACAAATCTCACCTCCCTCACAAGCAGTGCCCTGCACTTCCTCTATGGTTCCCGCTGGAGTTACTTTAAGGGACATCACATCTCTCATGTCTTCTACAGTTATGATGAATTGTCTGCCTTTCCTATGTTACAGGGAAAGCGTAAAAGGAAAATCAGACATTCAGTTAGCGAGGTGTCTGATGCAATTGTTGCGATTTCTGAGGTTCCTTCCCAGAAACCCTAAGAGGAGGATACCGCAGTAGCATCTGAAGGGGAAATTTCAGATTCGGAAAGTGTTATTCCTCTTGCTGATACTGAGGTTGTATCTTTTAGGTTTAAGCTAGAACACCTCTGTCTATTACTTAGAGAGGTTTTAGCTACTTTGGATGATAGTGACTCCACAGTAGTGGTTGTGCCTAAGAAGTCTAGTAAGCTGAACAAATATTCCTTCCTTGACATATGTGTTTCCGGTCCCCGACCGAGCTTCCGAGATAATTGCTAAGGAATGGGAGAGACCGTGCATACCCTTTTCTCCATCTCCTATTTTTAAGTAGATGTTTGCCATTGCCGACTCTATCAAGGAGACTTGGCAGACAGTACCCAAGGTGGAAGGGGCTGTTTCCACCTTAGCTATGAGAACTACTATTCCCGTAGAGGATAATTGTGCCTTCAAAGATCCTATGGACAAGAAGTTAGAAGGTTTACTTAAAAAGATGTATGTACACCAGGGACTGCAATGGCAGCCAGCTGTACGCATTGCTACCGTCACTAGTGCAGCGGCGTATATTGGTTTGATGCCCTGTCTGATGCTATCAGGACAGAAACTTCCTTTGATGAGATCCAAGATAGGATAAAGGCTCTTAAACTAGCTAATGCCTTTATTATGGACGCTTCCCTTCATGTTATTAAACTGGGAGAAAAGATTTTGGGTTTCTCTATTCTAGCCCGCAGGGCCTTATGGTTAAAGCCTTGGTCTGCGGATGTGTCCTCTAAGTCTAAGCTTCTAGCTATTCCTTACAAGGGGAAAACCTTGTTTGGACCTGGCTTGTAAAAGATTATCTCTGATATCATGGAGGTAAGGGTCATCTTCTCCCCCAGGATAAGAGAAACAAACAAAAAGAACGACCAAGCAATTTTCGTTCCTTTCGTAATTTCAAGGGAAATTCTTCCTCTTCTTCCTCCAAACAGGAACAAACTAAACCTGCATGGAGATCCAATCAATTCTGGAATAAGGGAAAACAATCCAAAAAACCTGCTGTTGAATCAAAGACATCATGAAGGGCATGCCCCCGATCTGGGACCGGGTCTTGTAGGGGTCAGACTTTCCTTCGCACAGGCTTGGGTTCGAGATGTTCAGGATCCCTGGGCGATTGAAATCGTGCCCCAGTGATACAAGTTAGAGTTCAAAAGTTTTCCTCCCAGAGGCAGGTTTCTGCTTTCAAGATTTTCTGCAGACCAGACAAAGAGAGAGGCGTTCTTACACTGCGTAAGAGACCTTTCCAACCTGGGAGTGATTGTTCTGGTACAGGAACAGGGTCTGGGATTTTATTCCAATCTGTTCATGGTTCCCAAAAAAGAGGGAACCTTCAGGCCGGTTTTAGATCTCAAAAGTCTAAACAAATTTCTCAGAGTACCGTCCTTCAAGATGGAAATTATTTGTTCCCTTCTCCCTTTGATCCAAGAGGGTCAATTTAGTGGATTTAAAGGACGCGTACCTTCATGTTCCCATTCACAGGTTTGCCTTTCTGGACAAACACTACCAGTTTGTGGCTCTTCCCTTCGGTCTTGCCACAGCTCCCAGAATTTTCACATTACGGGGTATTGCAGTGGCACCCTATTTTAGACGACATCCTAGTCCAGGCGCCATCATTACAACAAGCAAGAACCCACACGGACATGGTGTTATCCTTCCTGCGATCTCACGGGTGGAAGGTAATCTGGAAAAGAGTTCCTTAGTCCCAAATACAAGGGTAGCTTTCTTAGGAATTATATTAGATTCCCTATCAATGAAGATTTTTCTGACAGAAGTCAGGAAATCAAAGATTATCGATACTTGTCTAGTCCTTCAGTCCACTCCTCGGCAATCAGTGGCTCAGTGCATGGAGGTAATCGGGCTGATGGTGGCGGCAATGGACATCATCCCGTTTGCTCGGTTTCACCTCAGACCTCTGTAGTTAAGCATGCTCAGGCAATGGAATGGAGATTATGTGGTTTTGTCTCCTCGAATACTACTGGAGTAGGAGACAAGGGATAATTTTCAATGGTGGTTTTCTCTGGATCATCTTTCCCAGGGAACCTGCTTTCGCAGACCATCTTGGGTAATTGTGACAACAGATGCCAGCCTTCTAGTGTGGGGAGCAGTCTGGGGTTCCCTAAAAGCTCAAGGAGTTTGGACTCAGAGTTAGTTCTTCCTATAATTATCCTGGAACTGAGAGCGATCTTCAATGCTCGCCTGGCCTGGCCTCAGTTAGCCTCGGTCCAGTTTATCAGGTTCCAGTCGGACAACATAACTTCAGTTGCTTACATCAATCATCAGGGTGGAACGAGGAGTTCCTTAGCGATGAGGGAGGTAACCAAGATAATTCAGTGGGCGGAGGCCCATTCTTGCTACCTGTCGGCGATCTACATCCCAGGGGTGGACAACTAGGAGGCAGACTTCCTGAGCAGGCAGACCTTTCATACGGGGAATGGGAACTCCATCCGGAAGTGTTCTCTAGTGGGGTCAGCCGGAATTGGATCTCATGGCATCTCAACAGAATGCCAAGCTCCCGAGATACGGGTAAAGGTCCAGGGACCCCTAGGCGGAACTGATTGATGCTCTGGCGCTTCCTTGGACCTTCAGTCTATCATACCTATTTCCTCCGTTTGCGCTTCTTCCTCGGGTTATTGCTCGAATAAAGCAGGAGAGGGCGTCGGTGATCCTCATTGCTCCTGCTTGGCCTCGCAGGATTTGGTATACAGATCTGGTGGACATGTCATCCCTGCCACCTTGGAGACTTCCGTTGAGGAAGGACCTTCTAATTCAAGGGCCCTTCCTTCTCCCTAATCTAGCTTCTCTGAAGCTGACTGCTTGGAGATTGAACGCTTAATTTTATCCAAGCGGGGGTTTTCTGACTCGGTCATAGTGACCATGATTCAGGCTTGTAAGCCTTTAACTAGAAGGATTTACCATAAGATTTGGCGTAAATATCTCTATTGGTGTGAATCCATGGGCTACTCATGGAGTAGAGTTAGGATTCCTACAATTTTTGTCTTTTCTCCAAGAAGGGTTGGAGAAAGGTTGATCAACAAGATCCCTAAAGGGTCAAATCTCTGCCTTATCTATTTTGTTAAGGGCGGATGTCCAAGATGTACAATCATTTTGTCAGGCCTTGGTCAGGATCAGGTCTGTGATCAAACCAGTTACTCCTCCATGGAGTCTTAATTTAGTTCTCAAAGTTCTTCAAGGGGCTCCGTTTGAGCCTATGCATTCCTTAGATATTAAGTTGTTATCTTGGAAAGTTTTATTTCTTGTTGCTATTTCTTCTGCTCGGAGAGTGTCAGAGCTCTCGACATTGCAGTATGAGTCTCCTTACCTTATTTTCCATTCAGATAAGGTAGTTTTACGTACTAAATTAGGATTTCTTCCTAAGGTTGTTTCTGATCGGAACATTACTCAGGAGATTGTTGTTCCTTCTTTGTGTCCTATTCCTTCTTCTCAGAAAGAACGACTTCTGCACAATTTGGACGTGGTCTATGCTTTAAAGTTTTACCTGCAGGCGAGTAAGGACTTTCGTCAGTCTTTTTCTTTGTGATTTTCTCAGGAAAACGTAAGGGACAGAAAGCTACAGCTACTTCTCTTTCTTTTTGGCTGAAGAGTATCATACGTTTTCCATATGAGACTGCTGGACAGCAGCTTCCTGAGAGAGTTACGGCTCATTCCACGAGGGCTGTGCTTCCTCATGGGCATTCCAAAATGAAGCTTCTGTGGAACAGATTTGCAAGGCTGCAACTTGGTCCTCTCTTCACACTTTTTCTAAGTTCTACAAATTTGACACTTTTGCCGCTTTTGGGAGAAAGGTTCTTCAAGCAGTGGTGCCTTCCGTTTAGGTTCCCTGTCTTGTCCCTCCCGTATCATCTGTGTACTCTATCTTGTGTATTGAATCCCATTAGTAATTAAGATGATCCATGGACTCGTCGTGTCATAAAAAAGAAAAGAAAATTTATGCTTACCTGATAAATTTATTTCTTTTTTGACACGATGAGTCCACGGCCCGCCCTGTTAATGTAAGACAGGTTGTTGGTTATTATAAACTTCAGACACCTCTGCACCTTGGTCTTTCCTTTCTATCCTTAACTTCGGTCGAATGACTGGAGTGGGAGGGAAGGGAGGAGCTATTTAACAGCTTTGCTGTGGTGCTCTTTGCCGCCTCCTGCTTACCAGGAGGTGAATATCCCATTAGCAATTAAGATGATCCGTGTACTCAACGTGTCAAAAAAGAAATACATTTATCAGGTAAGCATAAATTTTCTTATATAGATAAATATATACTCACACAGACATAGCTGCTAGGGGGCGCTCTCTAGTGTAATCAACATAGTTAAATAATGTATCAATCCTCCAATTCTGTATCTTGCCCAGGCATCTCTTTGTGAGGACGAGGTGGTCAGCCTCTCAGAGGAAAATTATCTAAAAGAAATATAAAAACACACAGGTGCCAAATGGCCTAGTCCAGTCTTAGAGGAGATAATGAATGATAAACAACTTACATATGTGGAGCACCTAATAGGCACTTGCTGAGCATACTGGAACTTCACAGTTGTCCAGCTAACGGTAACCAGGTGTATCCAGGTCCAATTAAAATGATGGCCAGATCATGGCCAATGTGTGGTACATACTCTTATAGTGGAAAAACACAACACTGCATGGCCTAACAAAGTACAACTAAGTGAAGGTATATTGGTAAAAAGGGCACTAGCGTCACTGTTGCACTATCAGGTGCTATATGAGCAGACTAAGACTTCACAACTACCCAGCTGACTTTTCACTCTGGCAATAACAGAAAACGATCCAATAGTGATAGATGCCAATCACAGATTGAAGCAAGTTTATAAAATAAATCTTGAATTTATTAAAATAACAGCAACATTTTTCTCAGCCAACCTAGGGCTGTTTCATCAGGCTTAATACAATCATAAGAAAACACTTGCTATATAAACCCCAACCTGCCATATTATAGGCTCATGAATAATTGTTAACACTTAGTCTCTAAGTGACACTTCTTCAATTTGTATCCATAGAGATCGCACATAGCATACATAATATACATAACATCTAAAACCAACATTAAAGGATTACTAACTTTTTTTTTTTCCAGTGTAAAACGGAACAAACATTTTACATTTAAAATATCATAGCAATGTAATGTACCTTGTTGTTATAGTTTGAAACGAAGCTCCCTTTTGCAGTAAAATACTATTTTATTTTATCCCCATGACATCACGTCATGCAGCCCTCAAATATGGGCCGTCTAAGGGCTAAGAAACTCGCCAATCGGATGTGTTGTTTTTGCATATAATTAAATAATATTATCCGGATTCAGCGCATGCGCAATACCATTTAATTCCTCTCGCATGCGCATATTGTTGCACTAAAGCCGACATGATAGCTAACAGGATAAAAAAGAACGCATTTAAAATTTCAATCGATTAGATAAGATGGTGACGCATCCAATGAGGTTGCGCTAACTTGCGCATGCGTCTCAGAGTTGCCATCTTACATCTGCAGTTGTCAGCCCGGATTGGGAATCCGTAACGGCAGTCAACACAGTGGGTTTGGAAAAATTATTTTAAACTTCTATATTATTATATCGATCGGCCTTGGGACAGGTGAGGGTTTATATAGCAAATCTATTTCTTATGATTTATATTAAGCCTGATGAAATAGCACTAGGTCGGCTGAGAAACGTGTTGCTGTTATTTTAATGGATTCAAGTTTATTTTATACACTTTATTTTGTGATTGGCATCTATCACCATTGGATCGATTCTTGTTATTGTCGAAGTGAACAGTCAGCTGGGCACCTGATGGTGAACAGTGATGTAATTGTCCTTTTTCCCTATGTACCTTCACTTAGCTGTACTGTGCTGACCCATGTGGTGGTGTGTTTTTCTACTATAGGAGCTTTTACCACACCTTGATCGGGCCATCATTTTATTGGACCTGGTTACAGTTAGCTGGACAACTGAAGTTCCAGTCTGCTCAGCAAGCGCCAATTAGGTTCTCCACATATGTGAGTTGTTTATCATTCATTATCTCCTCTGAGTTAAGTTTGTAGAGACAAATATTTCTGCAGTTTTTCTACTGGACTCCTGTATAGGGCAAGTATGGCCCCTCTTCAAGATGCTTGTGATAAAATGTGTTTCTTTCATGTAAGTGGCAAGAGCTAGTGATGTATGGGATATACATTCCTACCAGAAGGGGGCAAAGTTTCCCAAACCTCAAATGCCTATAAATACACCTCCCACCTCACTCATACCTCAGTTTTACAAACTTTGCCTCCTTAGAAGGTGGTGAAGCATGATGTGCTTGATTCCTTCTGTGAAAGGCGCTTCTAAGCATATTGAAGCCCAGTTCCTCTCTAAGTACAGTGTTTGTCTGAGGGATGTGATGGGAGTATTGCCTGATAACATGTTTTCGCCTATGGGAAATCTGTTCTAGGGCTCTCTGTAAATTTGCTTGCGGGGATTCATCTGCTGCATCCCTTTACAGATCGACATTATACTCCTCTACCATTACCTCTGCTGATATGTTTCAGTACTGGTTTGGCTGTCTGCTATATGTGGATGGGTGTGTCTTACACGGTAAGTATATACTTTTATTATATAAGATACTCTCAGCAATGGATTGGGAACTTTTTAAGTTAAGTTGTCATATATTGTTTGTATATATGCCTTGAGTCCGTAATTCAGTGCTCTTCTTTAATGACTTTATTTGTGGGTAAATATTTGTCAAGGTTGGTAGTCTGTGAAACATACAGGGTTATTTTTGGAGCTACTAATTTTATTTATAAATTAGGATGCTAAGTATTATGTTAGCCTCATGGAATGTTGATAATCACATTTCTTTCTATTGACACGGTGAGTCCACAGGATCGTCAATTACTGTTGGGAATATCACTCCTGGCCAGCAGGAGGAGGCAAATAGCACCACAGCAAAGCTGTTAAGTATCACTTTCCTACCCACAACCCCCAGTCATTCTCTTTGCCTCTAGTGCAAGGAGGAGGTGAAGTATTAGATGCCTGATAATAGATTTTTCTATCAAGATTTTTTTGTTTTGAAGCCAGGGCAGGATTTCTCTGATCACAATTTGGGTATAGCTGTACTTCACGTTAGTCTCTTCAGGAGTGCTGCGGTAGCTTTTAAGCAGTTGGGAACTTGTGGACAGGTCTCTGTGAGGAGTGGCATCCTCTCACGCCAGGTTCGTCGTCCTCCTGCCGGACGACCAGACTGCAGGTAAGTGCCTTTATGGTCTTCTGGGGCTAGGAGGCTGGCACTGATGGAGTTAAGGCTCCCTGCTATTTTTGCGGCAGAAAGCAGGCACTGATTTACATGTGTTATAGAGACTAGGGGTGACTTTTCTTCTAGGTAGGAATGAGTTAAACCTTTCTTGCAGGCTCAGTATTGGTTTAAATACTACAGACTTATTGAGGATAATAAAGTGTGTTTTATTACTGGGTGCAGTTCCGGAGAGCACGCTTCTCTAGGCACCATTACTATGGGACTGATATGCCTTTATTTATTTTCTCCCACTGTCTAACTGTAAGCGGATCTGTAGTGGTTCTAACAGCTCAATGGCCTGTATGTTTACTTTTTAGGTCTCTGAAGCATAGACCTGAGGGGGATTTTTTAGCAAGCTATAGCGCGATTCAATGCGCGCCTTCTTCCCCATGCGATTGTGGCCCCGCCTCCTCCTAAGTGAATCGTAGCGACACCATTTTAGGGGAATAGTCGAGAAATGTTCTCTGCCTCGCTCTCTGGATATAGATGATCTCTGAAAGCGGCGTTGCAGGCTGCTCTGTACTGAATTTCCATTCCAGAGTGTGACTTAGCACAATGTGTTTATTCTTTAATATGCTTAATACGCTCTCCAGACCTGTTTGTATGTATTCATACTTTAATACTCTGGGTTGTTTTTTATTATCAGTGCTCAGGGAAACTGTATACCTTTTACAGAGCTATGCCCCTGTTATATTCTATACGGCTATTAAATAACTTATTTTATCTAAGTCATTGGGCAGGATTTTGGAACTAAAATCTTGAACTGACAATGTTACAGGTTATTAACCCTTTAAGGACACAGCTTTCATTTTGCTCAATTGTTTTATGACGGACAAAATTCCGTCATATGTCCTTAAGAGGTTAAAAAATGTTTCCTGTGTGTTTCTTAGTGAATAAGGTTTATAAATGAATATCCTTTTTTAGTGCATATTGCACGTTTTTAAAGTTATGTGGCATATGTTAATTCTAGCTCATTAGGTCCTGTATGTACATTCATTTTATAGAGCGTACTACTGGAGCGCATATTTTTTACATCCTCAAATTGAGGTTTTTATATGCAGAATTATTCCACTGTAGTTCAGTGGTGAATTATCCAGTCTATATCTAAAATGGATAGTGGCCTCTGATGGGTTAAATGGATATATGGCATGCAATTTTAGGCAACTTTCTAATTTACTCCTATTATCAAATTTTCTTCATTCTCCTGGTATCTTTATTTGAAAAGCAAGAATGTAAGTTTAGATGCCGGCTTATTTTTGGTGAACAACCTGGGTTGTTCTTGCTGATTGGTGGATTCATTTACACCAACCAATAAACAAGTGCTGTCCAGGGTCTGAACAAGAAATAGCTTAGATGCCTTCTCTTTTCAAATAAAGATATCAAGAGAACAAAGAAAAATTGATATTAGGGAGTAAATGAGAAAGTTGCTTAAAATTGGCATTTTCTATCTGAATCACGAAAGAAAACATTTTGGGTTCAGTGTCCCTTTAAGCAATGAAACTGAAATCATTCAGATCTCTTGCAGAGGATTGTTCTGGATCTTCTGACAAAAGACTCTCAGTCTTGGTGGATTTCTCAGGATCATCTGTCTCAGGGTACATGCTTCATGAGACCACCCTGGATGATTGTGACCACGGCCTCCAGGCCTATAAGGTTGGGGAGCAGTTTGGGCTTCCTTAAAGTTTTAGAGTCTTTGGACTCGAGAGGAGTTTCTTTCCCCATAAACATTCTAGAGTTAGAATGATTTTCAATGCCTTAACAGCTTGGCCCTCAACTAACCTTGAGTCTGGTTTATCAGATTCCAATCCGGACAACATGACCTTGGTGGCTTACATCTAACCATGTGGAGTAGACTCTTCACCCAGGAGGTATTCTCAATGATAACACCTCAGGTGGGGGGTTCCGATTTGGATCTGCATTTTGGTCTTTCTTCAGGATGCGCCTTGAGGAAAGGTTTGTCCGTCAGTACTCTGAAGGGTCAGATCTTTGCACTGTCTATTTTTTTTGTTGCATACACGTTTTGGAGATCTGTCAGATGTTTCAATCTTTTGTTCAGGCCTTGGTCAGAATCAAGCCTGTGTTTAAACCTTGTTGCTACTCCCTGGAGCCTTAACCTTGTTCGTAAAGTTTTGCAGCAGGCTCCGTTCAAGCCTATGGCATTCGATTGATATTAAGTTATCGTAGAAAGTTTGTTTCTACTTGCTATTTCGTCTGCTCGCAGAGTTCCCGAGCTTTCGGCTCTGCAGTCTGATTCCTCTACCTTATTTTTCATGCATTATAAGGCGATCCTTCATACTAAATTGGGATTTCTTCCCAAAGTGGTATCGCAGAAATTGTTGTTCGTTCCTTTTGTCCAAATCCTCCTTCTCAGAAGAAACGTCTGTTACACAACCTGAATGTTGTGCGTGCTCTAAAATTTTATCTACAAGCAACTAAAGATTTTCGGCAGTTTTCTGTCCTGTTAGTTGTTTTCGGCTGGTAAGCGTAAGGGTCAGAGGCCACTTCTACTGCTCTTTCTCTCTGTTGAGAAGTGTTATCCATTCTAGCATATGAGACAGCTGGACAACAGCCTCCTGAGAGAATTACGGCTCATTCCACTAGGGCTGGGGGCTTTAAAAATGAAGCATGTGTGGAGCGAAAATCTGCGGCCACTTGGTCCTCATTGCATACTTTGTCCAAATTCTACAAATTTTATACTTATTGCTTCGGCTAAAGCTTCTTTTGGAGATAAGTTCTTCAAGCGGTGGTGCCTTCTGTTTAGGTCTGCTTGTCTTGTTCTACCTCTCTTTTATTCTGTGTCCTCAAGCTTGGGTATTGGTTCCCCACTAGTAATTGGAATTAAATTGGGACCTCTCATGCCATCGGAAGAAAAACAAAATTTAAGCTTACCTGATCAATTATTTCTTTCCGGACATGAGAGTCCAAGACCCGCCCTTATTTTCATTTAAGGATGGAATTTTTTTGGTATAAACCTCAGGCACCTCTATACCTTTGTGTTATCTTCTTTTTCCATTTTCCTTCGCCCGAATGACTGGGGGATTATGGGTAAGGGAAGTGACACTCAACAGCTCTGCTGGGGTGCTCTTTGCCGCCTCCTGCTGGTAGGAGATGAATATCCCAGCTAGTAATTGGAATGAAATCGGTGTAGACTCCATACCAAGAAAGAAAGTGTATCCGGTAAGCATAATTTTGCTTTTTAAACAGTACAAATTCTGGAGTTGACTATCCTTTTAACTTCCCCTAATGCAATATAAGGGATAGTGTGTTGCCTTTAAATTTGAAAGGTCATATGTGTAACTTTTGATCCTAGTTGTCAATCAGTGTAGAAGATGCCAAACCAAAAGTGAAACAATTATGTAAAAAAAGGATAAAAATAAGCCAAATACAGTGTAGTCTTTGATGTTTCTAAAAAGCAATTAAGCTCAAGTAGTGTAGTAATGATATTGGGCATTTTAAATTCGTGCATTTCAAAAAAAATGTTCCCATTTCTAGTCTCAATCGTAATGTTGCCTTTTTAAAAGCTATCCATTTTTCAGAATTGTCATTCAAAATCATAAACGCACTAATTGATCTGTGATAAAGTAACCTCTTTTCAGAAATGATAATGTGTGTGATGTATTAAAATATTAGTCAATAAATTATAAAGTTGATGAAATGTCACAGTATGTGTAGCAAGTGGCATAGTATTTTTGTTGCATTGTGTGACTTTGCACAGTTATTAGCTACCTTGTTAGTAATACATTTTGCAAGAGAAAAAAACAAATGGTAAAGCCGTGCGGTGCTAACAAGCCTTTATTTTTTCAGCGCTCACTTAAAACAACGCTGGTATTCACGAGTTTTCTGAATGGCTGTGTTAGCCTCAGAAAAGTGCGCATTGAGCAAAATTTAGCTCCACATCTCACCTCGATACCAGCGTTTGCTTAAGTCAGAGGTGAGTCTGACTAAACGTGTACGTGCAACGATTTCCCCATAGGAAACAATGGGGGCTGAGCCGGCTGGAAAAACCTAACACCTGCAAAAAAGCAGCGTCCAGCTTCTAACGGCAGCCCATTGTTTCCTATGGGAAAATAAAAAAATATGTCTACAACCTAACACCCTGACATGAACCCGAGTCTAAACACCCCTAATCTTACACTTATTAACCCCTAATCTGCCGCCCCCCGACATCGCTGACCACCTACATTATACTATTAAACCCCTAATCTGCCACTCCTGACACCGCCACAACCTACATTATAGTTATTAACCCCTAATCTGCTGCCCCCAACGTCGCCGAACCCTACATTATATTATTAACCACTAATCTGCCACTCCTGACACCGCCCACAAACCTACATTATAGTTATTAACCCCTAATCTGCTGCCCCCCAACGTCGCCGCCGCCGCCACTATTATAAAGTTATTAACCCCAAAATCTAAGTCTAACCCTAAACCTAACCCCCCCTAATTTAAATATAATTTAAATAAATCTAAATTAAATTACTAATATTAACCTAAATTATTCCTATTAAAAACTAAATACTTACCTATAAAATAAACCCTAATATAGGCTACACACTATAACTAATAGTTACATTGTATCTATTTTAGGATTTATTTTTATTTTACAGGCAAGTATTGTATTTATTTTAACTAGGGTACAATAGTTATTAAATAGTTTATTAACTATTTAATAATACCTTAGCTAAAAGAAATACAAATATACCTGTAAAATAAACCCTAACCTAGTTACAATTACACCTAACACTACTCTATAATTAAATTAATTACCTAAACTACCTACAATTAAATACAATTAAATTAAATAAACTAAATACGAAAAAAAAAACACTAAATTACATGAAAATAAAAAAGGAATTAAATTTTTATAAAATAATTACTCCTAATCTAATCCCCCTAATAAAAAATCCCCCCAAAATAAAAAAAAATCCCTACCCTATACTAAATTACAAATAGCCCTTAAAAAGGGCCTTTTGCGCGCATTGCCCCAAGTAATCAGCTCTTTTACCTGTAAAAAAAGAAATACAATACCCCCCCAACATTACAACACACCACCCAAACCCTACTCTAAAACCCACCCAAACCCCCCTTAAAAAAACCTAACACTAACCTCCTGAAGATCACCCTACCTTGAGCCGTCTTCACCCAGCCGGGCACACATGGGTCCTCCAGAGGGGAAGAAGTCTTCAACCGATCGGGCAGAAGAGGTCCTCCTGACGGCAGAAGGCTTCATCCAGGCTGCATCTTCTATTTTCATCCTTCCGGAGCAAAGCAGGGTCCATCTTGAAGACATCCGACGCGGAGCATCCTCTTCTGTCCACGGCCGACGACTGAATGAAGGTTCCTTTAAGTGACTTCATCCAAGATGGCGTCCCTTGAATTCCGATTGGCTGATATAATCCTATCAGCCAATCGGGAAATTAAGGTAGGAAAAAATCCTATTGGCTGAATGGAACAGCCAATAGAATGCGAGCTCAATCCTATTGGCTGATTGGATCGGCCATTGGATTTTTCCTACCTTAATTCCGATTGGCTGATAGAATCCTATCAGCCGATTGGCTGATAGAATCCTATCAGCCAATTGGAATTCAAGGGACGCCATCTTGGATGACGTCACTTAAAGGTACCTTCATTCAGTCGTCGGCCGTGGACAGAAGAGGATGCTCCGCGTCGGATGTCTTCAAGATGGACCCGCTCCGGAAGGATGAAGATAGAAGATGCCGCCTGGATGAAGCCTTCTGCCATCTGGAGGACCTCTTCTGCCCCTCTGGAGGACCACTTGTGCCCAGCTGGGTGAAGACGGCTCAAGGTAGGGTGATCTTCAGGGGGTTGGTGTTATTTTTTTTTTAAGGGGGGTTTGGGTGGGTTTTAGAGTAGGGTTGGGTGGTGGGTTGTAATGTTGGGGGGGGTTATTGTATTTCTTTTTTTTACAGGTAAAAGAGCTGATTACTTTGGGGCAATGCCCTGCAAAAGGCCCTTTTAAGGGCTATTTGTAATTTAGTATAGGGTATGGAATTTTTTCTATTTTGGGGGGATATTTTATTAGGGGGATTAGATTAGGTGTAATTAGTTTAAAAATGTGTAATTTATTTTTTATTTGTAGGTAGTTTAGGTAATTCATTTAATTATAGAGTAGTGTTAGGTGTAATTGTAACTTAGGTTAGGGTTTTTTTTACAGGTATATTTGTATTTATTTTAGCTAGGTAGTTATTAAATAGTTTAATAACTATTTAATAACTATTGTACCTAGTTAAAATAAATACAAACTTGCCTGTAAAATAAAAATAAATCCTAAAATAGCTAGTTATATTGTAGCTATATTAGGGTTTATTTTATAGGTAAGTATTTAGTTTAAATAGGAATAATTTAGTTAATATTAGTAATTTAATTTATTTAATTAAATTTAAATTGGGGGGGTAAGGTTAAGGGTTTTACTTAGGTTTAGGGGTTAATACATTTAATATAGTAGCAGCGACGTGGGTGGCAGATTAGGGGTTAATAAATGTAGGTAGGCGTCGGGCGATGTTATGGGACGGCAGATTAGGGGTAATAAAATGTAACTAGTGTTTGCGAGGCAGGAGTGTGGCGGTTTAGGGGTTAATACATTTATTAAAGTGGTGGCGAAGTCCAGTCGGCAGATTAGTGGTTTTTCTAATTTTTTATTATAGTGTGTGCGATGTGGGGGGGTCCACGGTTTAGGGGTTAATAGGTATTTATGGGTGTTAGTGTACTTGTTAGCACTTTAGTTAAGAGTTTTATGTTACGTCGTTAGCCCATAAAACTCTTAACTACTGACTTTTAAATGCGGTAGGAGTCTTGACAGGAGAGGGTCTACCTCTCACTTCTTCCAAGACTCGTAATACCGGCGTTAGGCAAGTCCCATAGAAAAGATAGGACGTAAGGGGATTTGCGGTAGCCTCGAGTCGCGGAAGAAAAGTGAGTGGTACACCTGTACCTGTCAGACTCGTAATACCAGCGGCGTTAAAATGCAGCGTTGGGACCTCTCAACGCTGCTTTTTAAGGCTAACGCAGAACTCATAATCTAGCCGAAAGTGTCTGTACAACATATATTGATGGAAAGTTTTGCTATCACACTAAACTCAGTGGTTAACTGTGCAAATGTAGTTATGTATCTGAAAAGCCTAAAAAAGAAATATATAGAGCTGTCGGTTATGTTTATGCATTGTTAGGGCCAGAGAACGCTAGGCCCTCTCTTCAAGCAAATTATTTGTCTATTGTAAAAATTTATTCGTCTTCTATATACTTAAAGGGAAAATAACAGTACAAAAAGACATGCTTTGAGTTATTGCATTTTATTATTTTGCTATTGCGTGCATATTAACTGTGTTTCTCAGTATTTTTTATTTTATTTTTTGCTAGAAAATGTCTCTTCTAAAGTAATGTCAAATGTCCATTGACTAATCTATAAAAGAAGTGCTTACTGCCATCCAAAAATATTATTAATCTTTTGCTTCTTTGCAGTGACAATATAATTTTCCTTTTCTCTATGTTTATTTCCCCAGCATGCAATGATGCTTCCAGTTCTGACCCACCATATCCGCTACCATAAGTGCCTCATGCATTTTGACAAGATAATTGGATATGTGTTTAAAGAACGCAGTTTGCTGCAGGTAAGAATTGTGTATATATACTTGTTTTTTCTACATGTAAAAATGTAAAACACTTTATATTAAAGGGCCACTAAACCCAAAATCTTTCTTTCATGATTCAGATAGAACATACAAATGTAAACAACATTACAATTTACTTCTATTATTTATTTTGCTTCATTTTTGAGATATCCTTATTTGAAGAAAAAGCAATGCACATGGGTGAGCCAATCACAATGAGACTTCTATGTGCAGCAACCCAATCAGCAGCTACTGAGCATATCTAGGATATGCTTTTCAGCAACGAATATCAAGAGAATAAAACAAATTAGATAATAGAAGTAAATTAGATGTTAGAAATGCATTCTCTTTCTAAATCATGAAAGAAAAAATGTGGGTATCATGGCCCTTTAATGTAACGCAGACATGTAGTTTTCTGTTTGCTTTTATATAAATCACAATTATAAAATATTCTGAGGCTTAAAGTTGGACTTAATACATTTATTAAATACATTCATGTGGTTAATTTTCCTTTATAACAAATCTATTATCCTAGCGGTCCCTGTTAATATTTACCAGTAAGAACCCCTCTCTCAAGGGGTGTGGACAGAACTGCCTCCTCACCTGGTTACATCTATAAAGGTAACTCTATAGCACCACCCCCTCCTAGTTCCATCCAGACATGCAGCGTACAGGACTAGTTGTCCCTTTCAGTGTTCTGGATGTCTTTGGGTAAACTCTCCTGCACCCCCCCCCCCCCCCTGATGTTTTGGTAACAATTTTATGTTCTTTTTGGTACTATAAAATCTTTGACCACAGTCACTGCTGTGGCATGCACTGGTAGGTTCTGTGACTGTTGTTCCTTGTTATCATGACATCATATGAAGGAAAGGGGGCTTCATCGGAGGGTGGTTCTGTCTGCGTGCTACTCAAATCTAGCCTCAGTGTGAGCCTTTGACTGCTAGATTTGGAGCTCTAGTCTGCCTGAAGTCGTCTTTTCCACAAAAAGAGCTGCTTCCTCTGGATTGTATGCAAGTTTGATGCTGCAAGCCCTTGCAGTTATACTTGGCTTACCTGTGTCTATGTTTTTATGGGGTATTGTGATTTCAAACCTATATTTATCTGCAGCCACACCCAAGGGACATCTGTTATGACTTTGAGGTATGTTTTAGCTTGGTTCATTTTTTTGTTATATTTTTTGGTGATTACTGTATTTTTTGCATTTTTTTATATTTTCTAATCGTGAGTCTCAGCCTAAGCCTACCTGCCCTTTGTGTTAACCCTTGCTGCCAAGACAAAAAGTCATGTAAAATCTGTTTGGGCAGCCTTTCGGATGGATAGGTTCTCAGTCTTCAAGAAAGAGGTTTTTTTTCTGAAAATTAAGCAAAATATTGTCTACCTCACTTAGCAAAATTGCCACTCCAGAAGAACCTGACAAAATGACAAGCTATTCACCAGTTTTGTTAGCAAACGTTTGGGCAAACGTCATTCAGTAAATACCTGTTCATCTGCAAAATCAGGGTTTTTACTCTCCTCTTTTCCTGGAAAAAAGGAAAGCCGGTTCTTGGAGACTTGTTCTGGATATGTGAACAATTACTTTCTCCAACATTGGTGTGTCCGGTCCATGGCGTCATCCATTACTTGTGGGAAATATTCTCCCCCACAGGGAAAGGCAAGGAGAGCACACAGCAAGAGCTGTCCATATAGCTCCCCCTCTGGCTCCGCCCCCTGTCATTCTCCTTGTCGCTCTGAACAAGTAGCATCTCCACGGGGATGGTGAGGAGTTTGTGGTGTTAGTTGTAGTTTTTTATTCTTCTATCAAGAGTTTATTTTAAAATAGTGCTGGCTTGTACTATTTACTCTACAACAGAAAAGTGATGAAGATTTCTGTTTAAGAGGGCTATGATTTTAGCACAAGTAACTAAAATCCATTTCTGTTACCATGCAGGACTGTTGAAACCAGAGAACTTCAGTTGGGGGTAACAGTTTGCAGACTTATCTGCTTCAGGTATGACTAGTCTCCTTCTAACAACACAGGCTAATGCTAGATGAGTCATTTTTCCCCTCAGGGAAAACGGTAAGCCATTTTTCTTTCACCTCAGCAAAAAAGATAACAGGCTTCCCCTTTTTGATTTTTATGCTGGTAGACACTGTCAGGCGCCAAATCGATTGTTTTTTATTACAATATGATGGCAATTGAAATGTTTTATAAGCTCATATACACTTGGGGACGTTTTTTATTGATCTGGCTTGCTTTAGACACCTAAATCTAGTCAGGAAGGTCCCTTCACTCTAGTGTACTGAGGGAGGAGGCCTCATTTTGGCACTTCAGTTAATTTCAAGGCAGTGCATGCAGTTCCATGTGAGAGGGTCCTGTGGCTCAGAAAGTGACTCCAGAAGGCTTATTTCTGTGGATGATTGACCCCTAAGAAAGGTAAAAGCTGCAGCAATGCTGTAAGCAGGGATTGTGGTGTATAAAAACGGTTAAATCCAACAATTAGCTCCGGTTTGCTTGTTTTAAGAGCTAGAGTCTCCATATTTGCTGTGCAATACTTTCTAAGCATTAAGACACTGGGGTCCGAATTTCAGAAAAATCGGATATTGCCTTCATAGTTTTTTGAACATTCAGAAATAAAGTGTGTCATTTTATTATTTAAAGAGACAGTAACATTAAATCTGTTTAACATGTCTGTGCCATCAGATAACCTATGTTCTGTGTGTGTAGAGACAAATGTGGTTCCCCCTTCGAGTGTTTGTGATAATTGTGCCATAGCGTCCAAACAAAAATGAGGACAGCTCTGTTACATTTCATAATGTTGCCCAAGATGATTTATCTAATGAAGGTAGTGGGGATAGTTCTACATCCTCTCCTTCTGTGTCTACACCAGCTTTGCCCGCGCAGGCGACACCTAGCGCGCCAGTGCTTATTTCTATGCAACAATTAACAGCAGTAGTGGATAATTCTATAGCAAATCTTGTATCCAAACTGCCAGCATTTCAGAGAAAGCGTGATTGTTCAGCTTTAAATACAGATAAAAGGGATGAACAATCAGACGCTGACGATGCGTTATCTATTTTAACCCTCACATCAATCGAATTGGCTGTGAGGGAAGGGCTGTCTGAGGGTGAAATTTCACACTCAGGAAAAATTTCTCAACAGGCAGAACCTGATATAGTAGCATTTAAGTTTAAGCTAGAACATCTCCGCGCTTTGCTAAAGGAGGTATTAGCTACTCTGGATGACTGTGATTCTATGGTAGTACCAGAGAAGTTGTGCAAATTGGACACATTTTTAGAGGTCCCAGTGCACGACGACGCTTTTCCAATACCCAGAAGGGTAGCGAACATAGTGGAAAAGGAGTGGGAGAAGCCAAGTGTACCCTTTGCCCCACCTCCTATATTTAAGAAAATGTTTCCCATAGTAGACCCTAGAAGGGACGCATGGCAGACGGTCCCGAAGGTTGAGGGAGCTGTTTCAACACTAGCAAAGCGCACCACTATTCCTATAGAGGACAGCTGCGCTTTCAAAGATCCTATGGATAAAAAATTGGAAGGATTGCTTAAAAAGATTTTTGTTCAGCAAGGGTTCATCCTTCAACCAGCTACGTGTGTTATTACTGTCACTTCAGCGGCGTCCTTTTGGTTCGAGGAACTAGAAAGGTCGCTCCAGAAAGAGACTTCCTATGAAGAAGTCATGGACAGAATTCACGCATTAAAATTAGCTAATTCCTTTATATTGTATGCCGCCTTTCAAATAACGGAATTGGCGGCGAAAAACTCAGGTTTTGCTATAGTAGCGCGGAGGGCGCTTTGGCTGAAATCCTGGTCGGCAGATGTGTCGTCCAAGACTAAGTTACTTAATATTCCTTTCAAGGGTAAGACCCTTTTTGGGCCGGAATTGAAGGAAATTATTTCAGACATCACTGGGGGTAAGGGCCATGCCCTCCCACAGGATAGGCCTTTTAAGGCTAAGAACAAGTCTAATTTTCATTCCTTTCGCAATTTCAGGAACGGACCGGCTAATAACTCCACTGCCGCTAGACAAGAAGGTAACGCGGCCCAGCCCAAACCAGCTTGGAAGCCCATGCAAGGCTGGAACAAGGGTAAACAGACCAAGAAACCTGCTGCTGCTACCAAGACAGCATGAAGGGGTAGCCCCGATCCGGGACCGGATCTGGTAGGGGCAGACTATCTCTCTTCGCTCAGGCTTGGGCAAGAGATGTTCCGGATCCCTGGGCACTAGAGAGAGTCTCCAAGGGATACCTGCTAGAGTTCAAGGGACTTCCTCCAAGGGGAAGGTTCCACCTGTCTTGCTTATCTTCAGACCAGATAAAGAAACAGGCATTCTTACATTGTGTAAGAGACCTATCAAAGATGGGAGTGATAAACCCAGTCCCCTCCGGGGAACAAGGTCTAGGTTTTTACTCAAACCTGTTTGTGGTTCCCAAAAAAGAGGGAACTTTCAGGCCAATTCTGGATTTAAAGATATTAAACAAGTTCCTCAGTGTTCCATCCTTCAAAATGTAAACCATTCGGTCAATCTTGCCGACAATCCAGCAGGGTCAATATTTGACTACCGTGGATATAAAGGATGCGTATCTGCATATTCCAATCCACAAAACTCATCATCAGTTCCTGAGGTTCGCCTTTCTGGACAAACATTACCAGTTCGTGGCTCTTCCATTCGGTTTAGCCACCGCTCCCAGAATTTTCACAAAGGTGCTAGGGTCCCTTCTAGCGGTCCTAAGGCCGAGGGGCATCGCTGTAGCACCTTATCTAGACGACATCCTAATCCAAGCGTCGTCTCTTTCCAAAGCAAGGGCCCACACAGACATTGTGTTGGCTTTTCTCAGATCTCACGGGTGGAAGGTGAACATAGAAAAGAGTTCACTGTCACCGTCCACAAGGGTTCCTTTTCTGGGAACAATAATAGATTCTGTGGAAATGAAGATCTTCCTGACAGAAGTCAGAAAGCTAAAGCTTCTAAACGTTTGTCGAGTTCTTCATTCTATTCCTCAACCCTCCATAGCTCAGTGCATGGAAGTAATAGGACTAATGGTCGCAGCAATGGACGTGGTTCCTTTTGCTCGGATTCATCTAAGACCATTACAGCTGTGCATGCTCAATCAGTGGATGGGGACTATACAGACTTGTCTCCCCAAATTCAAGTAGACCAGGTAACCAGGGACTTACTTCTCTCGTGGTTGACCCAGGATCACCTGTCTCAGGGAATGAGTTTCCGCAGACCGGAGTGGGTCATCGTCACTACCGACGCCAGCCTCTTGGGGTGGGGCGCGGTCTGGGACTCCCTGAAAGCTCAGGGCCTATGGTCTCGGGAAGAGTCGATTCTCCCGATAAACATTTTGGAACTAAGAGCAATATTCTATGCGCTCCTGGCTTGGCCTCAGCTAGCGGAAGCCAGGTTCATAAGATTTCAGTCGGACAACATAACGACTGTTGCGTACATCAATCATCAGGGGGGAACAAAGAGTTCCCTAGCGATGAAGGAAGTAACCAAGATTATCCAATGGGCAGATAATCACTCCTGCCATCTATCTGCTATTCACATCCCAGGAGTAGACAACTGGGAGGTGGACTTTTTGAGTCGTCAGACTTTCCATCCGGGGGAGTGGGAACTCCACCCGGAGGTCTTTGCTCAGTTAACCCAATTATGGGGCATTCCAGACATGGATCTAATGGCGTCCCGTCAGAACTTCAAGATTCCTTGCCACGGGTCCAGATCAAGGGATCCCAAGGCGACTCTAGTGGATGCATTAGTGGCGCCTTGGTCGTTCAACTTAGCGTATGTGTTTCCACCGTTTCCTCTCCTTCCCAGGCTCATAGCCAGGATCAAACAGGAGAAGGCCTCGGTGATTCTGATAGCTCCTGCGTGGCCACGCAGGACTTGGTATGCAGACCTGGTGAATATGTCATCGGCTCCACCATGGAAGCTACCTTTGAGACAGGATCTTCTAGTACAAGGTCCATTTGAACATCCAAATCTAGTTTCTCTGCAGCTGACTGCTTGGAAATTGAACGCTTGATTTCTTTCATGTAATTAACAAGAGTCCATGAGCTAGTGACGTATGGGATATACATTCCTACCAGGAGGGGCAAAGTTTCCCAAACCTTAAAATGCCTATAAATACACCCCTCACCACACCCACAAATCAGTTTTTACAAACTTTGCCTCCAAGGGAGGTGGTGAAGTAAGTTTGTGCTAGATTCTACGTTGATATGTGCTCCGCAGCAAGTTGGAGCCCGGTTTTCCTCTCAGCGTGCAGTGAATGTCAGAGGGATGTGAAGAGAGTATTGCCTATTGAATGCAGTGATCTCCTTCTACGGGGTCTATTTCATAAGGTTCTCTGTTATCGGTCGTAGAGATTCATCTCTTACCTCCCTTTTCAGATCGACGATATACTCTTATATTTACCATTTCCTCTACTGATTCTCGTTTCAGTACTGGTTTGGCTTTCTACAAACATGTAGATGAGTGTCCTGGGGTAAGTAAGTCTTATTTTCTGTGACACTCTAAGCTATGGTTGGGCACTTTATTTATAAAGTTCTAAATATATGTATTCAAACATTTATTTGCCTTGACTCAGAATGTTCAACTTTCCTTATTTCCAGACAGTCAGTTTCATATTTGGGATTATGCATTGAATTATCATATTTTTTCTTACCTCAAAAATTTGACTTTTTTCCCTGTGGGCTGTTAGGCTCGCGGGGGCTGAAAATGCTTCATTTTATTGCGTCATTCTTGGCGCGGACTTTTTTGGCGCAAAAATTCTGGATCTGAAATCCTTAAATTTAAAGGTATGGAGATTGAACGCTTGATTCTTGGTCAAAGAGGTTTCTCTGACTCCGTGATTAATACTATGTTACAGGCTCGTAAATCTGTATCTCGAGAGATATATTATAGAGTCTGGAAGACTTATATTTCTTGGTGTCTTTCTCATCATTTTTCTTGGCATTCTTTTAGAATACCGAGAATTTTACAGTTTCTTCAGGATGGTTTAGATAAGGGTTTGTCCGCAAGTTCTTTGAAAGGACAAATCTCCGCTTTTTCTGTTCTTTTTCACAGAAAGATTGCTATTCTTCCTGATATTCATTGTTTTGTACAAGCTTTGGTTCGTATAAAACCTGTCATTAAGTCAATTTCCCTCCTTGGAGTTTGAATTTGGTTCTGGGAGCTCTTCAAGCTCCTCCGTTTGAACCTATGCATTCATTGGACATTAAATTACTTTCTTGGAAAGTTTTGTTCCTTTTGGCCATCTCTTCTGCTAGAAGAGTTTCTGAATTATCTGCTCTTTCTTGTGAGTCTCCTTTTCTGATTTTTCATCAGGATAAGGCGGTGTTGCGAACTTCTTTTGAATTTTTACCTAAAGTTGTGAATTCCAACAACATTAGTAGAGAAATTGTGGTTCCTTCATTATGTCCTAATCCTAAGAATTCTAAGGAGAAATCGTTGCATTCTTTGGATGTTGTTAGAGCTTTGAAATATTATGTTGAAGCTACTAAATCTTTCCGTAAGACTTCTAGTCTATTTGTTATCTTTTCCGGTTCTAGGAAAGGCCAGAAAGCTTCTGCCATTTCTTTGGCATCTTGGTTGAAATCTTTAATTCATCTTGCCTATGTTGAGTCGGGTAAAATTCCGCCTCAGAGAATTACAGCTCATTCTACTAGGTCAGTATCTACTTCCTGGGCGTTTAGGAATGAAGCTTCGGTTGACCAGATCTGCAAAGCAGCAACTTGGTCCTCTTTGCATACTTTTACTAAATTCTACCATTTTGATGTATTTTCTTCTTCTGAAGCAGTTTTTGGTAGAAAAGTTCTTCAGGCAGCGGTTTCAGTTTGAATCTTCTGCTTATGTTTTTTGTTAAACTTTATTTTGGGTGTGGATTATTTTCAGCAGGAATTGGCTGTCTTTATTTTATCCCTCCCTCTCTAGTGACTCTTGTGTGGAAAGATCCACATCTTGGGTAGTCATTATCCCATACGTCACTAGCTCATGGACTCTTGTTAATTACATGAAAGAAAACATAATTTATGTAAGAACTTACCTGATAAATTCATTTCTTTCATATTAACAAGAGTCCATGAGGCCCACCCTTTTTTGTGGTGGTTATGATTTTTTTGTATAAAGCACAATTATTCCAATTCCTTATTTTATATGCTTCGCACTTTTTTTCTTATCACCCCACTTCTTGGCTATTCGTTAAAATGATTTGTGGGTGTGGTGAGGGGTGTATTTATAGGCATTTTAAGGTTTGGGAAACTTTGCCCCTCCTGGTAGGAATGTATATCCCATACGTAACTAGCTCATGGACTCTTGTTAATATGAAAGAAATGAATTTATCAGGTAAGTTCTTACATAAATTATGTTTTTATCCAAGCGTGGGTTTTCGAATTCTGTGATAGATACTCTGGTCCAAGCCAGAAAACCTGTGACTAGAAAGATTTACCATAAAATATGGAAAAAATATATCTGCTGGTGTGAATCCAAGGGATTCTCCTGGAGTAAGATTAAAATTCCAAAGATTCTCTCCTTTTTCCAAGAAGGTTTGGATAAAGGGTTGTCAGCTAGTTCTCTAAAAGGACAGATTTCTGCTTTATCTGTTTTGTTACACAAACGACTGGCAGCTGTGCCAGATGTACAAGCTTTTGTTCAGGCTTTGGTTAGAATCAAGCCTGTTTACAGACCCATGACTCCTCCTTGGAGTCTAAATTTAGTTATTTCAGTTCTTCAAGGGGTTCCGTTTGAACCTTTACTTTCCATAGATATTAAGTTATTATCTTGGAAAGTTCTGTTTTTGGTTGCTATTTCTTCTGCTAGAAGAGTTTCGGAATTATCTGCTTTGCAATGTAATCCAACCTATCTGGTTTTCCATTCAGATAAGGTTGTTTTGCGTACTAAGCCTGGTTTTCTTCCAAAAGTTGTTTCCAACAAGAATATTAACCAGGAAATAGTTGTTCCTTTTCTGTGTCCGAATCCAGTTTCAAAGAAGGAACGTTTATTACACAATTTAGATGTTGTTCGTGCTTTAAAATTCTACTTAGAAGCAACAAAAGATTTTAGACAAACCTCATCTTTGTTTGTCGTTTACTCTGGTAAGAGGAGAGGTCAAAAAGCTACTGCTACCTCTCTCTCTTTCTGGCTGAAAAGCATTATCCGATTGGCTTATGAGACTGCCGGACGGCAACCTCCTGACCGAATCACAGCTCACTTTACTAGGGCTGTGGCTTCCACTTGGGCCTACAAGAACGAGGCTTCTGTTGATCAGATATGTAAGGCAGCGACTTGGTCCTCTCTGCACACTTTTGCCAAATTCTACAAATTTGATACTTATGCTTCTTCGGAGGCTATTTTTGGGAGAAAGGTTTTGCAAGCCGTGGTGCCTTCCATTTAGGTAACCTGATTTGCTCCCTCCCTTCATCCGTGTCCTAAAGCTTTGGTATTGGTTCCCACAAGTAATGGATGACGCCGTGGACCGGACACACCAATGTTGGAGAAAACAGAATTTATGCTTACCTGATAAATTACTTTCTCCAACGGTGTGTCCGGTCCACGGCCCGCCCTGGTTTCCTAATCAGGTTGAAATTTTTTTTTCTTTGTACACTACAGTCACCACGGCACCCTATAGTTTCTCCTTTTTCTCCTAACCGTCGGTCGAATGACTGGGGGGCGGAGCCAGAGGGGGAGCTATATGGACAGCTCTTGCTGTGTGCTCTCCTTGCCTTTCCCTGTGGGGGAGAATATTTCCCACAAGTAATGGATGACGCCGTGGACCGGACACACCGTTGGAGAAAGTAATTTATCAGGTAAGCATAAATTCTGTTTTTTTCCTAAAAGTGCAAAGTTTCAATATGGAATCTGTGCTTTTGGTTATTCAATCTGATACCTTAAGAGGTATTTCTTCTTTCAGTCGACCTCAGATATGCATATTTTCATATTCCAGAGTCCCACAAAAAATAGTTGATTCACAGTTGGAGATTGTGTCTTTCAATTTGCAGCGGCGCTTCCCTTTGACATTTCTACAGTTCCAAGGGTTTTCACAAAGTTCTTAGTTCCTTTGGTTGAGGATCTCCATCTCAGAGGACTGTTTTTCATTTGCTACCTAGGCAATATTTTTCTTCTAGAAAGTTTCCTGCAGCAGGCCTTTCTTCACAAATTATTTCTTCTACATTTTCTTCATGATCACAGTGGGCTTATAAACTTCCAAAAGAGCCATCTTATTCCCGCACAAAAGCTGGTGTTGCTGGGTGCTCAATTTGTCACATTAAAAGGTATGGTTTGCTACCAGCATCACACATCCAGTTTCTAAAAAAAAAAAAAAAAAAAAAAAAAAAAGAGTCTTCAACATGTTAAGCAACTTACAGTATGGCAGTGGATGAAACTGTTCACATGGCATCGGTTACTCGTGGTGAAATGTGCTAGATGGAAAATGCTTCCATTTCAGTGCTATTTTGTAAAGAAAAATTCAAGGTAACTGTCAGTTTGTTTCATCGGATTTCCTTTTCAGGGAAATTAATGAAAGTTTTTTTTTTGTTGTCCATGATCCAGAATCTTTCCAGATGACCTACCCTTTATAGAACCAGATTAGATCCTGCTTCAGATGGATGCCAATAAACATGACTAGGGGTGTCTTTGCCAGAGGAGTTATGCCCAAAGGACTTGGGACAAACACGTCCAGTCTTTACCTTAAAATGTGTAGGAAATTATGACTATTTTCCAAGATTTACTTAACTTTCAGAAGATCTTGCAGGAAAAGTGGTAAAGGTCAGACAACAGAACCACAATAGCTTACATTCAGTTCCAGAGATGGACAAGGAGTCAGTCTGCAGTACAAGAGATTATGCCAATCTTCCACTGGGTTTAGCATCCTGTTCATGTTTCAGGAATAGAACATTTCACTGCAAATTTTCTGAGCAGGAATGGCATATCAACAAAAGGCTAATTGTGAACAGGTGGGGGAGTTCCACAAATTGATTTGATAGCTTCCCGTACAAATCACAAATCACTATATCCCAGTGTTCTTTAGCAGTTTCCAAAATCTCAGGCTCTGAGTGGAAACTCTGCTTCAAGAAAGGCTATTCAATCTCATTTGTTTTCTTCCAATTCCTCTAATCTCATCTCCTGAGAAGGATTCAGAAAGAAATGACAAGCTTATTAATGATTTTGATTTTTCCCTTCTGGCCTTACAGGCCTTTGTTTTCTCTAGTTCGAAGATTGGCAAAACCTCCTCTGTGTCCTTTTCCAGGCTGGGACATGATATGTCAAGGCCCAGTGGTTCCATCCGAATCCACAACATTTCAAGTAAACTGCATGGTTGCTGAGGTTTCCAAGCTTCAACAGATGAATATTTCAGTCCCTGTTATCTAAACTTTTTAAGGCTAGTAAAGGGTCTACTTCCAGAACATATTATAGAATTAGGGATGTTTTTACTGCCTGGATGGTACAGCATAATGCCTCTACAGAATCCTTTCAACTCACAAAAATGATTGAATTCCTTCAGAATAGTTTTCTCCAAGGACTTAGTGCCAGAACCTTTAAGGTTTAAAGGGACAGTCTAGGCCAAAATAAACTTTCATGATTCAGATAGAGCATGTAATTTTAAACAATTTTCCAATTTACTTTTATCACCAATTTTGCTTTGTTCTCTTAGTATTCTTAGTTGAAAACTTAACCTAGGAGGTTCATATGCTAATTTCTTAGACCTTGAAGCCCACCTCTTTCAGATTGCATTTTAACAGTTTTTCACCACTAGAGGGTGTTAGTTCACGTATTTCATATAGATAACACTGCGCTCGTGCACGAGAAGTTATCTGGGAGCAGGCACTGATTGGCTAGACTGCAAGTCTGTCAAAAGAACTGAAAAAAGGGGCAGTTTGCAGAGGCTTAGATACAAGATAATTACAGAGATTAAAAGTATATTATTATAAATGTGTTAGTTATGCAAAACTGGGAAATGGGTAATAAAGGGATTATCTATCTTTTAAAACAATAAAAATTCTGGTGTAGACTGTCCCTTTAAGTATCTTATATGTCAGCAATTTCTGGAGTAATCATTCAGTGCTTTCAAGCATTGGCCCATATCTAGCTTTCAAACAGAACTTCTGTACTATCTTGGGATCTTCCTTTGTTTTTGGATACCTTGCTGGAGTCACCATTTGAACCTTTACATGAAGTTTCCTTTCGGTTCCTTATTTTGAAGACAAGCTCTTTTCGTTAAGGTTTTATTGTTGTCTATCAAGACATATGTACTTTGCAAACTGTCTGAATTCCTACCAAAAGTTGCCGTTCTTTCTTCCTTTTGGCCAGAAAAGCAAGAACCACTTTTTTTTTTTATTATTAGGCCCCGGATTCAAGTCCCCAAGACACCTATGGGTGCCCACCACTTCCTTCCATTAGCCACCACCAACCACATCTGAAATGTAGCTTGGTGTGGTTGGATCGCATTTATCTAGCCTTGCATCTATTGCACCGTTGAAATACAAATCCAACTTTTATTATGTTAGTATATAATGTGTGATTATTTTTATATATATACATTATTTTTTCAAACAGCAGCAGAGCGTATGGGTATTCTTTTTCTTGTCTTAATTATTATTCTGAATGTATTTTTATATTCCTTAGATTCTATCTTTCTAAAGCACAGCTGTATATTGACTGGAGCAATGTGGGACAAGATGATGTAAAGGAATGGTTAGGTGTACTATCTCTCACCAGAAAATTAAATTATTAGAACACTAATGACTTACTGCCATATGCCGTCACCATTTATAAAGCTATAGGCTTATTATAAGTATAAAGACTTAGCATTCTTTGCAGATCTGACATATTTTATTGGAAACATTAGTTTTTTATTTTCTCAAAACTATTGAAGGAAATAAGCATTGATACCCTGCATTGCTTTATAAAATGTGAGTTTTCTAGGCAGCAGATTTTTCTTTTTTTTGTTCTCACCATAAAATGTTTTGTAATGTATAAGCCAGCATGACTGCAAACACACATTGCTTTTGTCTGAAAGACATGTGAAAATGTATTTCCCACTTTGCTGGTTGCTCCTATTTATTTAGTACCTAAATGAATATGTACCCTTACGGTTAATGTCATATAGGGATGACATACTCTCCTGCAGGGCTATATTTCTTTAATTCAAGAAAGCTGCATGAGCTCATGTCATCTGAGGGGGTGTAAGAGATTACATTTTTTATTTGTCTTATTGTCTAGTCTGTATTGTGTGTGTGTGTGTGTGTGTGTGTGTGTGTGTGTGTGTGTGTATGTATGTCTATATATATATATATATATATATATATGTGTGTGTGTGTGTGTATGTATGTATGTGTGTGTTCCTCAGGGTTCACAGTTATCTACTAAAGCTGCTAACACATTGTAAAATGGCAAACCTAGTTAATCTTTAATCATTTTAAAACCAATGCATTAAGGCAGAAAAGTAATTTTTCATTTCCAACTTGAGAGATGAAGTACATTTATCTTGTCAAGCTTACAAAATGCAAGACACGTGAGAGAAAGTGTACAGATTGCATCTGATGTCTCACACAAGGATAAGTATTAATCAGATTAACCTCTTCCCTGCCACCAGTGGCCTTGGTACTCTCCTGACTGATAAATGCTTATTTTCTGTATGTAGTGCATATTAGCCTGACAATAAAAGAGGTCTGCATCAAGGGAAAAAGCAAAACTATGCGACAAACAAGGTCTTGCTCCAAAGATTTGATTTCGGAAATTCATACAGTGCTCAAGTACATCCAAGCGAGTTGAACAATTATTGTTTGGTGTACATTAGAGAGTTCTTTTCTATGACATGGAGAATCAACAAAACATTCTAATTACTAGTGGGATATTCATTCCTGGCCAGCAGGAGGAGGCAAAGAGCACCCCAGCAGAGCTGTTTAGTATCACTTCCCTTACTAATGATTATTTGTATAATCGATTAATCGACCGATTATTTTTTCGATTAATCTGATTAAAAAAAAAAAAAATTGTTTCCTATATTTGAAATAAAATCCACATACTGAGTGTTACAAATATAAACTTCAGAATAAAACTTAACATTAACACAACAGTTTGTGAAATTTTTAAGCAGCAGAGCACATTTCTTTCATGTAATTGGCAAGAGTCCATGAGCTAGTGACATATGGGATATTCAATCCTACCAGGAGGGGAAATGTTTCCCAAACCTTAAATGCCTATAAATACACCCCTCACCACACCCACAATTCAGTTTTACAAACTGCCTCCCTATGGAGGTGGTGAAGTAAGTTTGTGCTTGATTTTTCTTCTATGATTAGCGCCTCTCAGCATACTGAAGCCCAATTCCTCTCAGAGTACAGCGTTTGTCAGAGAGATGTGAAGAGAGTATCTCCTATTGATTTTATGGTTTTCCTCATGGGAAATCTTTTCAAGGGTTCTCTGTTATCGGTCGTAGAGATTCATCTCCTTACCTCCCTTTTCAGATCGACGATATACTCCTATATACCATTACCTCTGCTGATACTTTTTCAGTATTAGTTTGGCTATCTTCTATATGTGGATGGGTGTCTTTCGGTAAGTATGTATTGTTATTTAAGACACACTCCGCTATGGTTTGGCGCTTTATGTATTAATATAAAGTTTTAAATATTTGTATTTACTTATATTTGCCATGAGTCAGGTCTATGTATATTTCCCTTTTGCAGTCTAAACAGTTTCAGTATAGGAATCATGTTTGGGAAGTTTATTTAAACTTTTTTCTTACCTGGGGTTCAGTCTTTTTCAATTTGTCTCATTGAGGGCGCAAAATTTTATTGCGTCATGCTTGGCGCAAAATTTTTTGGCCGCAAAGTTGCGCCGTTGATGGTGCAAGTTTAGTCATTTCCTGCGTGTTTGTTGACGCTGGTTGTTTTGTCACGAAATAGCGTTTGTGACGCAAATTGTGTCATTTCCTGGTGATAGTTTTGTGCCAAAAAATGTTAATTCCTTTTTCGCGTTATGCGTCATACTTGGCACAAAAATTTAGTCATTTTACCCCTCTCCCTCTATTGCTCGCTGTTTTCATAGTTTTTTTAGTTTTTTTATTTTTATTTTTTTTAACTATTAAGCCTGCTTTTGTTTTTCTTTACTGAAACTGTTACATTGTGGAAATTGAATATTTTGCCAAATTTTATTTTTATTTTTCTGTTACATTTTGCGAGATGTTTCATTCTGATCCTGACTCTGATGTTACTGTAGAAACTATGATGCCCTGGAACACAATTCTACAAAGCTAAGTGTGTTCTTTTCATTATTAAGCTGTTGTTATTTCTTCAGTTCAATTATGTGGCATTTGTTTATTATGTTTTATGTTTCTACATGTATAATGACATTTACTGTTTTCTTCTACAAGATATGACGAGTCCACGGATTTCATCCTTACTTGTGGGATATTAACCTCCTGCTAACAGGAAGTGGCAAAGAGCACCACAGCAGAGCTGTATCTATAGCTCCTCCCTTCCCTCCACCCCCAGTCATTCTCTTTGCCTGTGTTAGTAATAGGAAGAGGTAAAGTGAGGTGTTAGTTAAGATTCTTCATTCAAGAAGTTTTTTATTTTTAAAATGGTGCCCGTGAGTACTATTTTTCTCAGGGAGAAATTGTCAGTCTATTACCTCCCAAGAGGAGTGGAGACATCTTATTTTCTGTCCTGATGTTGATGATCTTAGCGAACATTATCTAAGATCCATGATGGTTCCCACAACACAGCTGAAGGTAGTGTGAGAAAATCTTCAGTGTGGAGAACGGTGTCTTGCTACAAACAGCATTGAGGTATGTGCAGTCTTTTGTTTCTGGGGAGACTTGATGCATCAGAACAGGCTGACATTGTCCCCTATATGGGGAAGGGTAAGCAGTATGCACTATATAAAAATAAATGGTGTACCTGAAATCCCTTTATTTTATTTTATTTGCCAAAGTATGTAAAGACCTTTTGAGGCTTATTTTGGGCTGGACGCTGGGAGTTGCGGTTGGCTTGAGGGCTGTTAAAGGGACGGTATACACTCATTTTCATATAACTGCATGTAATAGACACTACTATAAAGAATAAGATGCACAGATACTGATATAAAAATCCAGTATAAAACTGTTTAAAAACTTACTTAGAAGCTGTCAGTTTGGCTCTGTTGAAAAGGTAGCTGGAAAGCCCACTGCAAGTGGCAAATAAGACACCCCCCCCCACCTCCCCCTTCTTTTGCATATGAAAAGACCCTTTACACAAACAGGAGCAAGCTTAGAAGGTAGCTGACAGTATTCACATAAAACTTTGGGGCTTGGTTAGGAGTCTGAAAATCAGAGCAATGTTATTTAAAAATAAGCAAAACTATACATTTATTTAAAAAAAAAACTTTATGGGCTATATAAACAGATCATTTACAAAACATTTATGCAAAGAAAAAATAATGTCCCTTTAACTTTATAACTGAATGCAGGACTGCAGTGTTACAATGTTGTCTGCATATACAAGAGGGCACATGGCATATATTTTTTTTAATTACATTATTCATGTTGTTTATACTTGCGACCCATGCGGGTCTTAGTCAGGATTAGAGTAACGCCCACAGTGGGCGGGGCCTATTTTTGCGCGCTCAGACGCGCAATTTTCATCCGGATCACATAGCAAGCTGGGGCTCTGGTGGGGCCTAAGTTGTCTACAAACTATCGAAAGATCCTTTTAAAGCTTATCAACTACAACAAGTGCATTCCGGGTGCTGGTATGCGCCACAGCAGAGCTGTGGCGTGGTGCAGGGGCCATATTTAGATAATAAATAAAATCCTGTTATAATCGATATATATTGTCTTTTTGCATATCTAAGCAAGTGGATGCCTAAGGGAGTATTTTAGGCACTTTATTTTAATTTTTTTCTGGTCCAAAAAACGTTTTTGCAGTTATCTGAAAAATAGTTGCGCTTTTAAAATTTTAAGGCGCAGTACAGTTTTTTTGACATTAACTTTTTCGCATTCAATTTGAATTTAGAGCTCAATATTTTAAGCAAAGTACAACTATTATTAATATTGCTAGTCTGTTTAACATGTCTGACACTGAGGAGGAAACTCCTTGCTCTATGTGTTTAGATGCCACTGTGGAACCCCCTCTGACTTTTTGTCCCTCATGTACTGAGAGTGCCTTACAATGTAAAGCACAAATTTTATGTAATGATAAGGTGTCTAAAGATTATTCTCAGTCTGAGGAGAATCAGGGTATACCGCTAACTTCTCCCCAAGCGTCATAACCTTAAACGCCCACCCAGGCGACGCCTGGTTCTTCAACCTCGTCTAATTCATTTACCCTGTAGGATATGGCTGCAGTTATGTCAACTACCCTTACAGAGGTATTATCAAAGTTGCCAGTGTTACAGGGTTAAAGCAGTAGGACAGAGGTCAATGTGAATGCCGAGCCCTCTGATGCGTTGTTAGCTATTTCCGATGTACCCTCACAGGGATCTGAATTGGGGGTCAGAGAACGTATGTCTGAGGGGGAACTTTCCGATTCGGGAAGTGTGTTACCTCAGACGGACTCGGACGTTGTGTCCTTTAAATTTAAGCTTGAGCACCTCCGTCTGTTACTTAGGGAGGTTTTAGTGACTCTGGATGACTGTGACCCTATTGTGCTACCACCAGAAAAATTGTGTAAGATGGACAAATACTTAGAGGTACCTGCTTACACTGACGTTTTTCCGGTTCCTAAGAGAATCTCGGAGATTATTAAGAGGGAATGGGACAGATCGGTTATCCCGTTTTCACCCTCTCCTAATTTCAAGAAGATGTATCCTATATATGACACTGTTCGGGACTCTTGGCAAACAGTCCCTAAGGTAGAAGGAGCTATATCTACCCTGGCTAAGCGTACAACTATTCCTATTGAGGACAGCTGTGCTTTCAAAGACCCTATGGATAAGAAATTGGAGGGTCTTCTAAAGAAATTGTTTATTCATCAGGGTTTCCTCTTACAACCAACGGCCTGCATTGGTCCAGTTACCACTGCGGCGAACTTCTGGTTTGAGGCCTTAGAAGAGTCCCTTAAAACTGAGACTCCTTTAGAGGATATTTTAGACAGAATTAAGGCTCTTAAGCTGGCTAATTCTTTTATTACAGATGCTGCCTTTCAGATTGCCAAATTGGTGGCTAAGAACGCCGGATTTGCCATTTTAGCGCATAGAGCGTTATGGTTAAAATCTTGGTCTGCTGATGTGTCATCTAAGTAAAAGATTTTGGCTATTCCTTTCAAAGGAAAAACCCTATTCTGGCCAGACTTAAAAGAAATCATTTCTGACATTACGGGAGGTAAGGGTCATCTCCTACCTCAGGATAAAACAACTAAACTGAGGGGTAAACAAAATAATTTTCGTTCCTTTTGGAACTTTAAAAGAGTCCCCTCTTGATCCTCTTCCTCCGCCAAGCAGGAAGGGAATTTTGCTCAGGCCAAATCTGTCTGGAGACCCAACCAGACTTGGAACAAGGGTAAACAACCCAAGAAGCCCGCTGCTGCTACCAAAACGGCATGAAGGGGCGGCCCCCGATCCGGGACCGGATCTAGTCTTTCTTTCTTTGCCCATGCTTGGGTAAGAGATGTTCAGGACCCCTGGACACTGGAAATCGTGTCCCAAGAGTATCAACTGGAATTCAAAAGTTCTCTCCCAAGGGGGAGGTTTCTTCTTTCATGATTGTCTGTAGACCAGATAAAAAGAGAGGCGTTCTTACGTTGTGTAAAAGTCCTCTCTACTATGGGAGTAATCCGTCCCATTCCAATACTGGAACAGGGGCAGGGGTTTTACTCAAATCTTTTCGTGGTCCCCAAAAAAGAGGGCACGTTTTGACCTTTTTTAGATCTAAAAAGTCTTAACAAGTTTCTCAGAGTCCCATCCTTCTTCGAACAATTCTGCCATTGATCCAGGAGGGTCAATATATGACTACCGTGGACTTGAAGGATGCATACCTTCATATTCCTATCCACAGGGATCATCACCAGTTCCTAAGGTTTGCCTTCCTGGACAAACATTTTCAGTTTGTGGCTCTTCCCTTCGGGTTGGCCACAGCACCCAGGATCTTCACAAAGGTTCTAGGGTCCCTTTTGGGCCGCGGGGTATTGCAGTGGCGCCTTATTTGGACGATATTCTGATCCAGGCGTCGTCCTACCATCTGTCAAAGTCTCATACAGACATGGTTGGAAGGTGAAAGGTGAATCTAGAAAAGAGTTCATTAATTCCACAGACCAAGGTTCCCTTCCTGGGAACGCTAATAGATTCCATATCCATGAAAATTTTCTTGACAGAGGTCAGAAAGTTAAAGATTCTGAATACATGCCGAGCCCTTCAGTCCAATCCTCGGCCATCAGTGGCCCAGTGCATGGAGGTAATTGGATTGATGGTGGCGGCAATGGACATCATTCCGTTTGCTCGTTTTCATCTCAGACCACTACAGTTGAGCATGCTCAGACAGTGTAATGGAGATTATGCAAATTTGTCTCCTCAGATAGAGCTGGATCAGAAGACAAGAGACTCTCTTCTTTGGTGGTTGTCTCAGGATCATCTGTCCCAAGGGACGTGCTTCCGCAGACCCTCATGGGTGATAGTGACGACGGACAACAGCCTTCTAGGTTGGGGTGCGGTCTGGAATTCCCTGAAGGCTCAGGGTGTGTGGACTCAGTCAGTCATTTCAATCAATATTCTGGAATTGAGGGCAATATTCAATGCTCTTCAGGCATGGCCTCAGTTGGCTTCTGCCAAATTCATTTGCTTTTAGTTGGACAACATCATGGCTGTGGCTTACATCAATCATCAGGGAGGAACAAGGAGTTCCTTAGCGATGACAGAAGTATCCAAGATAATTCTGTGGGTGGAGGCCCACTCTTGTTATCTGTCAGCAATCTACATACCAGGAGTGGACAACTGGGAAGCGGCCTTTTTAAGCAGACAGACGTTCCATCCGGGGGAGTGGGAACTCCATCCGGAGATCTTTGCCACTCTGATCCTCAGATGGGGCAGACCGGAGTTGGATCTGATGGCATCTCGTCAGAATGCCAAACTTCCAAGATACGGATGCAGGTCAAGGGATCCTCAGGCCGAACTGATAGATGCCTTGGCAGTGCCTTGGTCGTTCAACCTAGCTTATGTGTTTCCACTGTTTGCTCTCCTGTCCCGGGTGATTGCTTGGATCAAACAGGAGAGGGCTTCAGTAATTCTATTTGCGTCTGCGTGGCCTCGCAGGACTTGGTATGCCGATCTAGTGGACATGTCCTCTCTGCCTCCGTGGAAGCTTCCATTGAGGCAGGACCTTCTCATTCAGGGACCCTTCCAACATCCAAATCTAGTTTCTCTGCAACTGACTGCTTGGAAATTGAACGATTGATCTTATCTAAGCGGGGGTTCTCTGATTCGGTCATTGATACTTTGATTCAGGCACGTAAGCCTGTCACAAGAAAGATCTATCACACAAGGCATCACACAAGGCATCTATGTGCAGCAACCAATCAGCAGCTACTGCGCCTATCTAGATATGTTTTTCAGCAAAGTATATCTAGAGAATGACGCAAATTAGATAATAGAAGTAAATTAGAAAGATGGTTAAAATTGCATGCTCTTTCTAAATCATGAAAAAAAATTGGGTTTCATGTCCCTTTAACTAACTGAATGACAGAACTGAGAGAATACTTCCAAATGACAGATTAAGGGTGAGTGCCAATTTTTGAGCTGCAAACAGAGAGGCAAAAAGTTGGAAAAAAAGAATGTTTAAAAGGATCACAAGACTTCCAAGTTACCTCCCAAGTTAGGAATTATTCAAAACTACTTATGATCATGGACAGAAATCGGAGTCATAAATTAAGTTTATATCAGATAGCTCTCAATATGGATGTGAGTTAACCACGACTGATGTCACCGACAATTGACAATTACTATATCCTGGTGGGATATGGCTGATCTGCTGGATGGTAATAACTGGAATTCAGGTGGAATAAAATTATTAGAATGAAAAATTAATATTTAATAAAAAAAAGAAAATGGAGGGGAGGAAGACACAGTGATGTAAGTCCATCTGAAGGAATTAGGAAAACTACTACAAAGAGACAGGTAAAGGGAAGAAAATAAATGAAATATTAGAGGGTTTTTTCTCCAACATAGGTGTGTCCGGTCCACGGCGTCATCCTTACTTGTGGGATATTCTCTTCCCCAACAGGAAATGGCAAAGAGCCCAGCAAAGCTGGTCACATGATCCCTCCTAGGCTCCGCCTACCCCAGTCATTCTCTTTGCCGTTGTACAGGCAACATCTCCACGGAGATGGCTTAGAGTTTTTTAGTGTTTAACCGAAACCAGTTTCGAAGAAGGAACGTTTGTTGCACAATTTGGATGTTGTTCGCGCTCTAAAATTCTATTTAGATGCTACAAAGGATTTTAGACAAACATCTTCCTTGTTTGTTGTTTATTCCGGTAAAAGGAGAGGTCAAAAAGCAACTTCTACCTCTCTCTCTTTTTGGATTAAAAGCATCATCAGATTGGCTTATGAGACTGCCGGACGGCAGCCTCCCGAAAGAATCACAGCTCATTCCACTAGGGCTGTGGCTTCCACATGGGCCTTCAAGAACGAGGCTTCTGTTGATCAGATATGTAGGGCAGCGACTTGGTCTTCACTGCACACTTTTACCAAATTTTACAAGTTTGATACTTTTGCTTCTTCTGAGGCTATTTTTGGGAGAAAGGTTTTGCAAGCCGTGGTGCCTTCCATTTAGGTGACCTGATTTGCTCCCTCCCTTCATCCGTGTCCTAAAGCTTTGGTATTGGTTCCCACAAGTAAGGATGACGCCGTGGACCGGACACACCTATGTTGGAGAAAACAGAATTTATGTTTACCTGATAAATTACTTTCTCCAACGGTGTGCCGGGCCCACGGCCCGCCCTGGTTTTTTTAATCAGGTCTGATAATTTATTTTCTTTAACTACAGTCACCACGGTACCATATGGTTTCTCCTATGCAAATATTCCTCCTTAACGTCGGTCGAATGACTGGGGTAGGCGGAGCCTAGGAGGGATCATGTGACCAGCTTTGCTGGGCTCTTTGCCATTTCCTGTTGGGGAAGAGAATATCCCACAAGTAAGGATGACGCCGTGGACCGGACACACCGTTGGAGAAAGTAATTTATCAGGTAAACATAAATTCTGTTTTTTTAAGATTTTCTTTTTTTATATATTAGTCAAGCTAAGACTATATCAACCGCTGCTGGCCTTAGAATGGAAGCATCTTCCTCTGAGCAGCGTGCCGGGCGAGAGGAGTTAAAAAAACAATCTAGCTACACAAGTTGCGCAGTACTACGCAACGTGCGTAGGGAGATTGTAATTTAACTCCTCCTCTATCGGTTTTCACTGATGTCCAGCCAGGCACTGTAGGGAGTTGCGGCGTGACGGGGGTGACACCATCAGAGGAGATTAATTCCTGCTTGATGGTGTCAAGGACCACCAACATATTCTCGTGGACCACCAGTTTTGAGGTTTTTTATTTTCCTTGAAAACACAACCTAATAAAATAAAATAGTGAGAGAAAAAAAAGGGAAAAATTATATATACTTTTTTTTCTCTTCCTCTGCTTCCCCCTCTGTCTCAAACCACTAATACCAGGCTGAGGGAAAAATATTTCTCAGCATGAAGCTTTCAAAGGTATCAGTCTTGTGGAGTTGTTTTGTTAGAGCGTATTAGATGTTAGGAGGATGAAGCAATATAATTTTAAGCCACTTATCAAAAACGATAAGGACCTGTTTAGTAGAGGATATAGAAGTATTAAATTGTTCAAACATGATTTGAGAATACATTGCTTGTTTAAATACCACTATTGATAATGCTGACTCCCCCCCCCCCCCATTCTTTAAGATTAGATTGTGACCTATCATGATAGCAGTATTTGTTACTTTAAAGAATTTTGTGGTATGTCCTGAGAATAAGAAAATAATGTGGAAATATTCTAATATAATTCTCTCATCAAGAGTCTTGTTAAGCCAATAAGCCACCTTTAGCCAAAATTGTTAGAGGGTTAAGGCCTTAAGAATAGCTAACTCCTTTATCTGTGATGCGAACATGCAGATTGTACACCTGAATGCAAAGACTTCAGGCTTTGCGTTCCTTGCTCGCAGGGCTCTATGGTTGAAATCTTGGTCTGCGGATATGGTTTCTAAATCCAGACCCCTTTCCTTACCATTCAAGGGGAAGGTTTTATGGAGAAGGGTCTATCTCCCAGCTCTCTGAAGGGACGGATATCGGCCCTGTTGGTGTTGCTGCACAAGGGATTAGCAGAGCTTCCGGATGTGCAGTCCTTGTTAAGGCTCTGACTAGGATCAGACTTGTTTTTAGATATGTGACTCTGCCTTGGAGTCTCAATCTTGTTTGTGTTTTGCAGCAGGCTCCGTTTCATTCCGATAAGGCAGTTTTACGTGCTAGGTTAGGTTTCCTTCCTAAAGTGGTGTCAGATCGTAACATTAATCAAGAGATTGGTGTTCCTTCCTTGTATCCCAATCCTCCTTTAGCGAAGGAATGTTTGCTTCACTATCTGGATGTGGTTCTTGCTTTGAAGTTTTACCTTCAGGGTACTAAGGAGTTCAGACAATCTATTTGTCATTTATGCGGGTAGACATAGGGGCAGAAGGCCACTACATCTTCCTTGTCTTTCTGGTTGAGGAGTGTCATCCGCTTGGCTTATGAGAAAGCAGGACAGATTTGTAAGGCAGCTACCTGGTCCTCCTTACATACTTTTTCTAAATTTTACACATTTTATGTGTTTGCTTCGGCCGAAGCAGCTTTTGGGAGAAGGGTTTTGCAGGCTTTGGTGCCCTCAGATTAGGGTCCGCCTCTTTTCTTGTTCCCTCCCGTTATTCCTTCAGTGTCCTCTGGAGCTTGGGTATTGTTTCCCAACAGTAAGGAATTAAGTTGTGGACTCTCCCTGCCTTTGGAAAGAAAGCAAAATGTATGCTTACCAGATAAATTCCTTTCTTTTCTGGCAAGGTCCACAACCCTGCCTGTAAGAATTTTTTGGGTGGCTTCCTTTTTGTTTTTCTTCTGGCACCTTTATACCCTGATGTTTCTCTTACTTTTCCTCGTTCCCTCGGTCGAATGACTGGGGGGATGGGGGAAGTGGGAGAGATATTTAAGCCTTTGGCTGGGGTGTCTTAGCCTCCTCCTGGTGGCCAGGTGTTTTATTTCCCAACAGTAAGGAATAAAGTCGTGGACTCTCCCTGCCAGGAAAGAAAGGAATTTATCTGGTAAGCATAAATTTTGTTTTTATAAACATTTGAAATGATAGAAAATTGTCTTAGTCAATGGTTGATACCAGAACATCTCTATCCATGGATAGGCAATATTTTGTGCTGTATTTAGGCCAAACCTGAACTGAGCAATGGAGTCATGCAGGACCACTTGAAATGTTGAGTGTTAGATTGTTGGCCTCCATTTTAATAATAATGTTCAGCAGTTAATGCTGCTCCATTGATATAAAATAGTCTGTTATAATATTGTCTATTACTGATTCAATTAAGTTTCCAAAATAGTACTGATGTAACATGCTTTGCTGGATGTGGGGGTGGAATAATATACAAGGACAATAAAACTGTTTTCATCTTCATATTCATTCACATTTACAAAACCATTCTTTTATCAGATAAGATCTAATCTTTAAAATAATCCAAAGTAAAGAAAGCTGTGGAAGGTTTAAACAATCAGTGTACCATTTCTAAGATAAATCAGGAAATCTACATCTGAAGCAGTTTAATATATTTGGTATTACCTACATAAACAGACAAAATTCTTAATAGGACTTGCATTGTGTGGTTACCTTTATAAAATGTATTGGGAGTTTGTCAGTTCTATAAAAAGCTTTCTTTTTTTTCCTTTTGTATCTAACATGAATAATTTGTTATATGGTTTCCAAAGTATTGTCAGCATGAAATGTGTCATTCTTTTTCTTTCACATTAAAGACTTTCTTTGAAAAGACAGTAAACAGCAAAAAGTTAGTAATTTTCTTATTTCACCTATTTTGGGAACAGCATAAAGATATTAAAATTGTTTCTTTGCTGAATACTTAAACTCTTTGGGAAGCATAATGTTTCTCTAAATGTTTTAGCTAAGAAAAAAGTATTTGATGCAACTGTTTAACACCTCTTATACTAGAAATGCCTGATCAGTTAAATATGTTGGGAAGAACCTAACAGCATGTTTAACGTTGAGGACAATTTACAATCAGAGGAGGCCTAAGGTGAACTAAAAGGGTATACTTTTTTATTATTATTTATAACAAGTTATAACAATCTTGACAGAGCATTAAACTGATGTATTATTGACACATACATGTTAAGTTATTTGAGGATTAAACAGTCTGTTTACAGTGTTATAGTGAAATCTAAGAATATATTTAAAGGGCCATGATACCCAAATGTTTAAACACTTGAAAGTGATGCAGCATAGCTGTAGAAAGCCGACTAGAAAATATCACCTGAGCATCTCTATGTAAAAAAGAAAGATATTTTACCTCAAAAGTTCCTCAGTAGCCACATACCATTGTAAAGGACTTCTAAGCAGCAAATCAGTATGTCTGTCCCGGGACAGGGAGTGAGCTTTCGTGCACACTCTTCTTATTTCCCTATTCAGTTTAAGGAAGTTTACTATGAAATCTCATGAGAGTTAAGTGAAATCTCATGAGATCACAGTAAAAGAGTTCATGACCTCAGCACTGTTGATGCTGATTGGCTGCTGTTCATTTCTTCTTTTTTTTTTTTTACCTGCAGCTGGGCAGCAGCTGAGTAAAACTTTTTACACAGAACTTACTCTGCTGAGCTGAGGACATTGTGATGTAAAATATCTTCCTTTCTTCTGTTATGTGTGATCAGTCCACGGGTCATCATTACTTCTGGGATATAACTCCTCCCCAACAGGAAATGCAAGAGGATTCACCCAGCAGAGCTGCATATAGCTCCTCCCCTCTACGTCAGTCCCAGTCATTCTCTTGCACCCAACGACTAGATAGGATGTGTGAGAGGACTATGGTGATTATACTTAGTTTTTATGACTTCAATCAAAAGTTTGTTATTTTAAAATAGCACCGGAGCGTGTTATTACTTCTCTGGCAGAGTTTGAGGAAGAATCTGACAGAGATTTTTTACTATGATTTTAACCGGAGTCGTTAAGATCATATTGCTGTTCTCGACCATCTGAGGGAGGTAAAGGCTTCAGATCAGGGGACAGCGGGCAGATGAATCTGCATTGAGGTATGTGGCAGTTTTTATTTTCTGAATGGAATTGATGAGAAAAGCCTGCCATACCGTTAAAATGACATGTATGTATACACTTCAGTATTCTGGGGATGGTATTTCACCGGAACTACTGTGTTAAAGGTCACTAATCCTTTTAATAACTATTCTCATGTTAAACGTTTTTGCTGGAATGTAGAATCGTTTACATTGCTGAGGTACTGTGTGAATAAATATTTGGGCATTATTTTCCACTTGGCAGTTTTTTGCTTTAATTGTGACAGTTTCGTTTCTCTTCACTGCTGTGTGGGAGAGGGAGGGGCCGTTTTTGGCGCTCTTTGCTACGCATCAAAAAATTCCAGTCAGTTACTTTTATATTTCCTGCATGATCCGGTTCATCTCTGACAGATCTCAGGGGTCTTCAAACTTCTTTGAAGGGAGGTAAATTCTCTCAGCAGAGCTGTGAGAATTCTTATAGTGACTGTGAATAAAAAACGTTGTTTTGTTTTCTTATGTACAAATTTAATTAGTGTTGTTTTTTTTACTAATGGGAACAAACCTTTGCTAAAAGTTGTGTTGTTTTAAAGTTTGATGCTATAACTGTTTTTCAGTTCATTATTTCAACTGTCATTTAATCGTTAGTACCTCTTTGAGGCACAGTGCGTTTTTTTGCTAAAAAAGATTATAACCAAGTTGTAAGTTTTTTTGCTAGTGTGTTAAACATGTCTGACTCAGAGGAAGATATCTGTGTCATTTGTTCCAATGCCAAGGTGGAGCCCAATAGAAATTTATGTACTAACTGTATTGATGCTACTTTAAATAAAAGTCAATCTGTACAATGTGAACAAATTTCACCAAACAGCGAGGGGAGAGTTATGCCGACTAACTCGCCTCACGCGACAGTACCTGCATCTCCCGCCCGGGAGGTGCGTGATATTTTGGCGCCTAGTACATCTGGGCGGCCATTACAGATAACATTACAAGATATGGCTACTGTTATGACTGAAGTTTTGTCTAAATTACCAGAACTAAGAGGCAAGCGTGATCACTCTGGGGTGAGAACAGAGTGCGCTGACAATGCTAGGGCCATGTCTGATACTGCGTCACAGCTCGCAGAGCATGAGGACGGAGAGCTTCATTCTGTGGGTGACGGTTCTGATCCAAACAGATTGGACTCAGATATTTCAAATTTTAAATTTAAATTGGAGAACCTCCGTGTATTACTAGGGGAGGTCTTAGCAGCTCTTAACGATTGTAACACCGTTGCAATACCAGAGAAACTGTGTAGGTTGGATAAATACTTTGCGGTACCGGCGAGTACTGACGTTTTTCCTATACCTAAGAGACTAACTGAAATTGTTACTAAGGAGTGGGATAGACCCGGTGTGCCGTTCTCACCCCCTCCAATATTTAGAAAGATGTTTCCAATAGACGCCACCACTCGGGACTTATGGCAAACGGTCCCCAAGGTGGAGGGAGCAGTTTCTACTTTAGCTAAGCGTACCACTATCCCGGTGGAGGATAGCTGTGCTTTCTCAGATCCAATGGATAAAAAATTAGAGGGTTACCTTAAGAAAATGTTTGTTCAACAAGGTTTTATATTACAACCCCTTGCATGTATCGCGCCGATTACGGCTGCGGCAGCATTTTGGATTGAGTCGCTTGAAGAGAACCTTAGTTCCTCTACGCTAGACGACATTACGGACAGGCTTAGAGTCCTTAAACTAGCTAATTCTTTCATTTCGGAGGCCGTAGTACATTTAACCAAACTTACGGCTAAGAACTCAGGATTCGCCATACAGGCACGCAGGGCACTGTGGCTAAAATCCTGGTCAGCTGATGTTACTTCTAAGTCCAAATTACTTAATATACCTTTCAAGGGGCAGTCCTTATTCGGGCCCGGTTTGAAAGAAATTATCGCTGACATTACGGGAGGTAAGGGCCACGCCCTACCTCAAGACAAGGCCAAAGCTAAGGCTAGACAGTCTAATTTTCGTCCCTTTCGGAATTTCAAAACAGGAGCAGCATCAACCTCCACTGCACCAAAACAGGAAGGAGCTGTTGCTCGTTACAGGCAAGGCTGGAAGCCTAACCAGTCCTGGAACAAAAGCAAGCAGGCCAGGAAACCTGCTGCTGCCCCAAAGACAGCATGAACCGAGAGCCCCCGATCCGGGACCGGATCTAGTAGGGGGCAGACTCTCTCTCTTCGCCCAGGCCTGGGCAAGAGATGTTCAGGATCCCTGGGCACTAGAGATCATATCTCAGGGATACCTTCTAGACTTCAAATTATCTCCCCCAAGAGGGAGATTTCATCTGTCAAGGTTGTCAACAAACCAGATAAAGAAAGAAGCGTTTCTACGCTGCGTACAAGATCTGTTAACAATGGGAGTGATCCATCCGGTTCCGCGGTCGGAACAAGGACAAGGGTTCTACTCAAACCTGTTTGTGGTTCCCAAAAAAGAGGGAACTTTCAGGCCAATCTTAGATTTAAAGACTCTAAACAAATTCCTAAGAGTTCCATCGTTCAAAATGGAAACTATTCGGACAATCTTACCCATGATCCAAGAGGGTCAGTACATGACCACAGTGGATTTAAAGGATGCTTACCTTCACATACCGATCCACAAAGATCATCACCGGTATCTAAGGTTTGCCTTCTTAGACAGGCACTACCAGTTTGTAGCTCTTCCATTCGGATTGGCTACGGCTCCAAGAATCTTCACAAAGGTTCTGGGTGCCCTTCTAGCGGTACTAAGACCGCGAGGGATTTCGGTAGCTCCGTACCTAGACGACATTCTAATACAAGCTTCAAGCTTTCAAACTGCCAAGTCTCATACAGAGTTAGTTCTGGCATTTCTAAGGTCGCATGGATGGAAAGTGAACGAAAAGAAGAGTTCTCTCTTTCCTCTCACAAGAGTTCCATTCTTGGGGACTCTTATAGATTCTGTAGAAATGAAGATTTACCTGACAGAAGACAGGTTAACAAAACTTCAAAATGCATGCCGCGTCCTTCATTCCATTCAACACCCGTCAGTAGCTCAATGCATGGAGGTGATCGGCTTAATGGTAGCGGCAATGGACATAGTACCTTTTGCACGCCTACACCTCAGACCGCTGCAATTATGCATGCTAAGTCAGTGGAATGGGGATTACTCAGATTTGTCCCCTACTCTGAATCTGAATCAAGAGACCAGAAATTCTCTTCTATGGTGGCTTTATCGGCCACACCTGTCCAGGGGGATGCCATTCAGCAGGCCAGACTGGACAATTGTAACAACAGACGCCAGCCTACTAGGTTGGGGCGCTGTCTGGAATTCTCTGAAGGCTCAGGGACTATGGAATCAGGAAGAGAGTCTCCTTCCAATAAACATTCTGGAATTGAGAGCAGTTCTCAATGCCCTTCTGGCTTGGCCCCAGTTAATAACTCGGGGGTTCATCAGGTTTCAGTCGGACAACATCACGACTGTAGCTTACATCAACCATCAGGGAGGGACAAGAAGCTCCCTAGCAATGATGGAAGTATCAAAGATAATTCGCTGGGCAGAGTCTCACTCTTGCCACCTATCAGCAATCCACATCCCGGGAGTGGAGAACTGGGAGGCGGATTTCTTGAGTCGCCAGACTTTTCATCCGGGGGAGTGGGAACTTCATCCGGAGGTCTTTACCCAAATACTTCGACGTTGGGGCAAACCAGAGATAGATCTCATGGCGTCTCGCCAGAACGCCAAACTTCCTCGCTACGGGTCCAGATCCAGGGATCCGGGAGCAGTTCTGATAGATGCTTTGACAGCACCTTGGAACTTCAGGATGGCTTATGTGTTTCCACCCTTCCCGCTGCTTCCTCGATTGATTGCCAAAATCAAACAGGAGAGAGCATCAGTAATTCTAATAGCACCTGCTTGGCCACGCAGGACTTGGTATGCAGATCTAGTGGACATGTCATCCTGTCCGCCTTGGTCTCTACCTCTAAGACAGGACCTTCTGATACAGGGTCCATTCAAACATCAAAATCTAACTTCTCTGAAGCTGACTGCTTGGAAATTGAACGCTTGATTTTATCAAAACGTGGTTTTTCTGAATCGGTTATTGATACCCTGATTCAGGCTAGGAAGCCTGTTACCAGAAGGATTTACCATAAAATATGGCGGAAATACCTATACTGGTGCGAATCCAAAGGTTACTCCTGGAGTAAGGTTAGGATCGCTAGGATATTGTCTTTTCTACAAGAAGGTTTAGAAAAGGGTTTATCAGCTAGTTCATTAAAGGGACAGATTTCAGCTCTGTCCATCTTGTTACACAGACGTCTGTCAGAAAATCCAGACGTCCAGTCCTTTTGTCAGGCTTTAGCTAGGATCAAGCCTGTGTTTAAAGCTGTTGCTCCACCATGGAGTTTAAACTTAGTTCTTAACGTTTTACAGGGTGTTCCGTTTGAACCCCTTCATTCCATTGATATAAAAATGTTATCTTGGAAAGTTCTGTTTTTAATGGCTATTTCCTCGGCTCGAAGAGTCTCTGAGTTATCAGCCTTACATTGTGATTCCCCTTATCTGATTTTTCACTCAGACAAGGTAGTTCTGCGTACTAAACCTGGGTTCTTACCTAAGGTAGTCACTAACAGGAACATCAATCAAGAGATTGTTGTCCCATCCTTGTGTCCAAATCCTTCTTCAAAGAAGGAACGTCTTTTACACAATCTGGATGTAGTTCGTGCCCTCAAGTTCTACTTGCAGGCAACTAAAGATTTTCGCCAAACTTCTTCCTTGTTTGTCGTTTACTCTGGACAGAGGAGAGGTCAAAAAGCTTCTGCTACCTCTCTCTCTTTTTGGCTTCGTAGCATAATACGTTTAGCTTATGAGACTGCTGGACAGCAGCCTCCTGAAAGAATTACAGCTCACTCCACTAGAGCTGTGGCTTCCACTTGGGCCTTTAAGAATGAGGCCTCTGTTGAACAGATTTGCAAGGCTGCAACTTGGTCTTCGCTTCATACTTTTTCCAAATTTTACAAATTTGACACTTTTGCTTCTTCGGAGGCTATTTTTGGGAGAAAGGTTCTTCAGGCAGTGGTTCCTTCTGTATAATGAGCCTGCCTATCCCTCCCGTCATCCGTGTACTTTTGCTTTGGTATTGGTATCCCAGAAGTAATGATGACCCGTGGACTGATCACACATAACAGAAGAAAACATAATTTATGCTTACCTGATAAATTCCTTTCTTCTGTTGTGTGATCAGTCCACGGCCCGCCCTGTTTTAAGGCAGGTAAATATCTTTTAAATTATACTCCAGTCACCACTTCACCCTTGGTTACTCCTTTCTCGTTGATTCTTGGTCGAATGACTGGGACTGACGTAGAGGGGAGGAGCTATATGCAGCTCTGCTGGGTGAATCCTCTTGCATTTCCTGTTGGGGAGGAGTTATATCCCAGAAGTAATGATGACCCGTGGACTGATCACACAACAGAAGAAAGGAATTTATCAGGTAAGCATAAATTATGTTTTTTTTACATAGAGATGCTCAGGTGATATTTTCCTGACAGCTTTTTACAGTTATACTGCATCAGTTTCAAGTGATTTAGCATATGAGTATTATGTCCCTTTAATACACATGTTATCTTAAAACAATACTGCAAGGATGAACTATTACGGGTTTCGTCCATCATGGAGGCTCAGTATTTAATGTAGGTTTGCAGTCAGTTCCGCTTACTTTAATATCCTTTATTTAACATAATTAAGCTAGAACAATGCATAGATACAAATTCTCTGTCAATAAGTATAGGGTAGAGAGATGAGGGAGAGAAAAAATGGGAGAGGGAAGAGAGGGTAAGGATGAGGAAATAAGACAGTACATGTTTGTTCAATGTCACTACACTTCTATTATTTCAGTAATTGCAGTTATTTATATATGTTTGTTTTCTCTGGTTCAGGTATCAGAATATATTTTCTCAAGAGTGCCTCAGATAGTGTTTGACATGACTTGAACTGATCTATCAGGTCTAGGTGAATGTTGTGTTTCCCAGTAATACATCATTTCAGCATAAAAGTCTAGTTTATCAATTAAGTAGTAAAAATATCTCTCCAAACTCAAATTTTGGTTCATCTGGGTAGTCCAGATGTTTAAGGTAGGAGAAGTTTCTGACTTCCATAATCTTGGTATATTTGTTTAGCATTACATATAGCTATTTGAACGAGAGCTGTATGTTGTTTGGAGGGTAATTTAGGGATTGTGTGGAACAAGTATACTAAGGGATCTAAAGTGATTTCAAAATCTAAAATGGTACTTATAGAGGAGTTAATGTCTTGCCAGAATTTCTTTATTTTCGGACAGGTCCACCATAGGTGATATGGTGTTCCTTTTCCTGAACATTTACGCCAACAGCGGTCTGATGCTTCGGGAAATATATATTTTAATCATTGTGGGGTGAGGTACCACCCTAAGGAGGAATTTATCATTTGTTTCTAAAAGAGTAGTAAAGTGAGCAGATTTGTTTGTTCTAGAAAATATTGCGGTCCATTCTTTTTCAGTGTGTATGGTAAATCTTTGTGCCATGAAGTGACCGTTGTGGTGTGTATTATTGTGGAAGGGGTTATTAGGAGTGAATAAAGTATGGATATAGTGTGGAAGGGGTAATGTTTCTGAGATACATAGTTTTTCAAAGGTTGTGAGATATCTTATAAGATTTTTATGTTAATGGGTACCGAAGAAATGTTTTAATTAGAGGTACCTGAACTACTGTGAAAATTGCTTAATGCTCAAAGTTATGAGATGTTGTTTTGAAATAAGTCTCTCTGAATCTATCAAAGTGTGGAAGGCAAGAGGTTGTATAAGTTAATTGTTTGTGGTAGTGTTAGAGAGGTTCCTAATGGGAAATCTAGATTTGAGAGTATAGTTGTCAATGGAGAGGGAATTGAAGATAGGCTAGGGTGTCTGCGTATTAGGCTTATCCATATGTCCAATCTTTCTTTGATGATTGCATAAGTTTTAATAGAATTTGGATAGTTAGCTGGTTGTTGCCAGCAATACGCACCTAGCTGAGGTGTTGCAGTGATTGAGTGCTCTAAGTTAATCCATGATTTGTTGAAGTCAGTTGTGTATGTGCACCATTCAAGGATTCTCCTTAAGAACACTGATGCTCGGTATTTTGCCATGTCCGGCATTCCTAGACCTCCAGCTTGTTTAGAAAGATATAATGTGGTTTAAGCAACTCTAGTTGTTTTTTTTTTTTCCCCAAATATGAGTTCATCATATTCTGTAATTTTTATATAATATAGAATATATATACAGTATATTTGTGTGTGTATATATATATATATATATATATATATGTATATATATATATATATATACACTGTACCAATCTTCAGACCGTCCCACCTGTTGCCACCTGCCTGGGTGCAATGATACAGAGCTATAACCAAATAAAGGATTGCACTCACGGGACTTTGTCAAAAAGTCAACTTTATTGGAACGTTTTCGGGGGTTAATATCGCCTTCATCAGCATTATTTGTTTGTTTTTATATATATATATATATATATATATATATATATATATATATATTTCAAAAAAGGGCAAGCACTTGCTTGTTTCCATTTTCAACCCTAACTTTTACATCAAGAAAAGCTATTTCAACCTTACTGTATTGTACTGTAAGTATGATATTTTTTATAATGTGAATTTAAAACAGATACAAATTCTTTCAAGCTCTCCACATTCCCTTCCCATATCATGAAGATATTGTCCACATATCGAAGCCACATGTGGACGCTATTCTCAAAGAGAGGGTTGGGATACACCTCCATCATCTCACAGGATCCGAGATGTAGGCAGGCATACGTGGGTGCACAAGTGGCACCCATCGCCGTTCCTCTTAGCTGTTGGTAGATTATGCTATCAAACATAAAAATGTTATTTGTTAGAATAAATTAATGGTCTGATTACAAAGTCTGTATGGTTATGGAGAGAGTGTCCCCTAGTCGAAAGAAATTGTTCACAAGCTTGTATGCCAGTCTCGTGAGGAATAGATGAATATAGCCCCTCGACATCCAATGAGACCAAAAGGGCTCCCTGGGGGATATCTAGACCATCTATTTTCCGCAGAAAATCAGCTGTATCTAGTACAAACGATGGCATTGTGCCTAGGAATGGCCAAAGAAAGAAATCTACATAATTTCCCAGATTTTCGGTAAGGCTGCCTATACCGGCTATGATGAGCCTCCCTGGTGGATTATTCTGGTTCTTGTGAATCTTGGGAATGCAATAGAACACTGGCATAATTGGAAAATCCGAATACATGTATTTTAATTCAGCAAGACTAATGATGCCTTCCATTTTGGCATAATTGAGTATGTTAAAGAGAGTAGATTGTAGGGAAGGAATAGGATTTTATGTGAGACGCTTGTATTGGTCTTTTCACTTCTAGAGTATACTTTTTCTCATCCCATAGTACAAGGTTCCCACCCTTGTCCGCTGGTTTTATGACCACCTCACTAGAATTCATTAGTTCATTTAGAGCCTTTCTTTCAACTTTGGTTAGATTGTCATTAACTAAACCAAAGTTAGAAATTCTTTGTATGTCTTTCTATACCTATGAGACGCAGCCCCATGCACTTTCCTTAAAGCAACATAGGAGAACTATTCATGATTTTTTCCATGCCTTAATCTGCACTTTGCTATAAGGAACTTTTAATGGATGTCTTAAGGACTCTATATACATGAATGGTGTCTTTTGACGTTACAATAGCTAGCTCTCAGCACATGTGTAAATACTAGGATGTATGTTTTCTAATATAGAGTGACTTATCCCCACAACATAGATCCCAAAATTTTACCTGCCCAGACTATACTCTATTTATACTTATATAGGGGTCTGTGAGCAGCAGGGTGTAGTTGGGTGGACTACTACGTCACTCTATGTATTTACGAAATGTCCTTATTTTGACTGTATGCATAGCATGTCAATCGTTCAATGTGTGGCAACACTGCATTCTTTTCAGCACAGCATATAGAGTGTCAATTTGGAAACCTAGATCCCCGAGTTCACCTGCCCAGGCTTAATCCTCCATTTTCAACTGTGGGGGTCCTGTGAGCAGCTGGGTGTGGTTTTCCTAATTACATCTCTATAAACACTATATATTGTGATTATATATATATAATTTTTTATCTTGTATCATGGTTTAGGCTAAGTTGGCCTGCGCTTCAGTTCACTATTGCCCTGTCTATCTTACAGGGGATGAAATGTGTCTAAGTAGCGAATCTTCTGTATCAATAAAACTGCTATTTTGTTTAATATAGAGCTGTGTATCCTTCTTAAAAAAAGAGTGCTGAATTCCCTGTCTTTTTGAAGCAAAGTATCTTCCTTGCTTCTGTCTCTTTCTATGAGTTTTCTTGAAATATATATATATATATATATATATATATATATATATATATATATATATATATATATATACAGTATATAAATAAATAAAACCAAATAATGCTGATGAAGGGGATTTTATCCCCAAAATACTTTAGGGATTGTTTTGAATCGAGTATTGCATAGCTTCTAATTGGCTGTATGTGTATAATTAATACAAAGGATTTCAGATTTATTTGTTTATTGAACAGTTTGACAATGATCTGTATGTGTCCAGTGTGGTCTGCTCTGCAGAGAGAAAGGATGTGGGTGATGTCAAAGTCAATAATAAGTCATCTGCATATAATGTTAATTTATAATGTTTGTTGTCTAGTGTGATTCCTTGTTTGTCAGGGTTCGTGCACAATTTTGTTGCTAATATTTCCATCAATAAAACAAATAGTGGTGATAAGGAGCATTCCTGGCGCGTTTCATTTGTAATTTGAAAGGGGGTAGATAAAATACCGTCTACTCTTATTCTATCTTATTTTAGCTGTAGGGGAGGAGTATAATGCAAAAATTATGTGTATGAAGTATTCATTGAAACCAATTTTTTTCAGGGTTAATTTTAGAAATGTCCAGTCTGTCGAAGGCTTTTTCAGCGCCAGTCGATAGTAGAACAAAAGGAAACTTGTGTTGTGCAGCGTATTGCATAAGATGTAGAACTTTAACTGTATTGTCTTTCGCTTATCTCCACGGCACAAACCTCACCTGGTCTGGGTGAATAAGCAAGGGTAGAAAATTATTTAATCTGTTGACTAATATTTTCGAGTAAATTTTTATATCGATGTTCAAGAGTGATATGGGACGATAGCTAGATGGAAGGGTCGGGTCTTTGTTTGGTTTGGGTATTACAGAAACTGTTGCTTCTAGCAGAGATGGGGGCAGGTTATTGTCTTTTTCTATGTGATCAAAAATAGATAGCAGGTGTGGAATCAAGATACGTTTGAATTTTTTATAATGACTTCCTGTGAGACCATCAGGTCCTGGGCTTTTATCCTGTTTCAATGATTTTATTATTTAAATCTCTTTTGCTCCAATTGGTTGTTTAAGCTGGTCTATGTGTTCTTGTGTTATAGTGGGAAGACTTATAGATTGTAAATATTGGTTGCATTTGTGGGTATGGTCTATATTATGTCTATTAGGGGTTAAATTGTATAATTTTGAGTAAAAATTTCTAAAACTAGTTGCTATCCCTATAGAATCTGCTATTAGGTTATTATGAGAGTCTTGTATTTGGGTGATATAATTGGCGGCTTGCTTGGTTTTCAGGGCTCTTGCTAGCATTTTACCTGGTTTATTTGCCTCTATTATAAAAATGTTGTTGTAATCTAAATGCTTGTTTCTGGGTGGTGTGTTGTAAGAATTCTTTCAACCTATTTTTCGTTTGGTCTACATTTGTTGAAATTATGTTGTCATTTGGGTGTAGTTTATGTGCCTTATCCCATTGTTGTAATTGAATAGTTAATTTGTTATAGGTTTTTCTGTTTTCCTTAGTTTGTGTTGATTTTATTTTAATTAGTTCTCCTTTTAAAAAACATTTGAGTTTCCCATAATGTACATGGGTCTATATCTGGAGTATTATCTATTTGAAAAAATTACCTGTAGGGCATGTTTAATCTGCTGAAATATAAGTTTGTTTTAATAATGCATCATCGAGGCGCCACTGAAAAGGCTTTAAGGGAGTTACTGACCAATTTATTTTAAAGGACTGCTGAGTGGTCCGTCCAAACGATAGGGAGAATTTGAGTAACAAGTAATAAAGATAACATGATATAATCTATGCGTGTGTATGTACAATTAGGTGCAGAGAAATAAGTATAGTTTTTGTTGTTGGAGTGTTGATATCTCCAGGTATCGTGAACTCCCAATAATAATGTGTTCTTGTATAGATTTGAAAGTTCATTTAGAAATGTGAGATTGGCTCGTTGAGTTATCTAGGGTTGGATTTAAAGGGGTATTTAGATCTCCTCCAATAATTAATGGGCCTTTGTAGAAAGATAATATTGAGTTAGTGATTTTACAAAGAAAAGGAGCTTGGTGAGTGTTTGGGACATAGATGTTTACTAAAGTTACTGGTCTGCTAAGTAAACGTCCTAAAATTGCTATATATCTCCCTTCTTCATCTTTTTCTATTCTTTGTGGTTGGAATTAATTAGATCTGTGTATCAGAATACTAACTCCACAAATTTTTTTGGACTTGTAGCTACTGTGGTAATGTATAGGGTATATGGATGCATAGAGTGGAGGCTCTTTACCTGCTATAAAAGTGTGTATCTTGTATAAGTAAAATAGCTATTTGTGGTTGATATCTTTAAAAGCTATACTTTTTTTGTGGGAAATCGTTAAACCCTTTAACATTCAGTGTAAGAAGTTGTAGTGGTTTTCTCCTTTTGTTATTAGTCATTTATTATTTGTAATACCATGAAAACAGACATTTGTTGTGATTGTGCGTTTTCTATGATACCATGAATCGAGAACTGTAGAGTGTATATAAACAAAAGATGTGGTGAAGTGATTTGACATTTTATCGATGACAACAATTAAACAATGGAAATGAAAACAGAGAGATTGACACTGTGTTTCACAAAATAGGGGGGAGAGTAGTCTATCTCTCCTTGTTCAATTAACTGTGTAATAGAAAAAACTAAGTCAAGTTATTTAAATATATTGAACCATCAGATAACTAACAAAGAAGTTACTGTTAAGAACATATAAAGCCATATATAGTATTTAGTCCTCAAATACCTTTTTACTTGCAATAAGGTATAGTGTCTTGTACTTCAAGTTTGACCTTTTGGAGGTGCAGGAGGATGTGTCTTGAATTTTTTAGTAGGAGTTAGTTGCCACAGGGCTTGAGGTGGTTGAGGTTGAGAAGTCTGTCTTATAGCTGCATGATCTTCTGGTATAGAAAGTCCTTTTGGTGGGGTTATTCCAAGTGTTGTACAGAGAGTTTGTGCTTCTTCTGTAGATTTGCAGATATGTTTTCCACTTAGGTGCATAACTGTGAGGAAGCAAGGGAATCCCTAGTGATATGGAATTCCTTGTGCCTTTAGAATTGTAGTTAGGGGTTGGAACTCTCTTCTCCTCTGTAAGGTATGTGGTGCCAGGTCTGAAAACTTGAATGTTGCAGTTTTGACAAGTTATGGTTTTATGCTGTCTTGCAGCCCTTAGGATGTCTTCTTTTGCTTGATAATCTTTCAATTTTAATACAACATCCCTAGGTGGTGCTTGGTCTGAAGGTTTATGTCTGAGTGCCCTATGCGCACTGTCCATAGTTGTGTTTCCGCCTCTCCTGGTTCTCTATGTCCTCCATTTTATCTTGAAGTTGGAGAATCTGCAGATAGTGTGCGTTTGTCGTGGTTTGCAGGGTAGATAGCTTAGACTGATTAAAGTCATTATCCTCTTCTAACGCCTCTACTCTATGGCCTATTTCTGTAACATCTTTTCTGAGACCTGCTATCTCTTCCCTAATGCATTGGCGGACTTGTACCACTAAGTTATCAAAATCTTGTTTAGAAGGCATTGAGGTTAGTAATGCTTTAGGTATTTGCATAATATCTTCTGTGTCATCGTCTTCATCTTCTGATGGCGGTGTAGATGTTTTCTGGGCTCTAGAAGTTGCAGGCGTGGTGGTTTGTGTTTGATCAGATAGCTTAAAAATAAATTCACAGATTGATGTGGAGTAGGCGGCAGTTTACCAGGTTTATCTGTCTTGGGTAGCTTTCTAGGTGACATTTTAGCTGTTTTAGGTGTATAGTTTGTAGATTACACAGTATGAATCTATTTAGATAGTTTGTGTGGTATTTGAGGTAGTGATAAGCAAGCTTTTTAGTCTGTTTAATTATTTCCTGCCTATTACCAATTGCAAGATTCTCCAAGAGGAAAAAATTGACAACTCCTCATGCAATGAATGTATAACAGAAAGTCTCTTTAAAAGTGTGATTATTTAAATAACTGCCTCACTGTATTCTGAGTCAAATGTACAAGTTTTATAAAGAAGATAGCTCTTTTTAAATTATATATATATATATATTTATATAGAGAGAGACAGAGAGAGAGACAGAGAGAGAGACAGAGAGAGAGACAGAGAGAGAGACAGAGAGAGAGACAGAGAGAGAGACAGAGAGAGAGACAGAGAGAGAGACAGAGAGAGAGACAGAGAGAGAGACAGAGAGAGAGACAGAGAGAGAGACAGAGAGAGAGACAGAGAGAGAGACAGAGAGAGAGACAGAGAGAGAGACAGAGAGAGAGACAGAGAGAGAGACAGAGAGACAGAGAGAGAGAGAGACAGACAGAGAGAGAGACAGACAGAGAGAGAGACAGACAGAGAGAGAGACAGACAGAGAGAGAGACAGAGAGAGAGACAGAGAGAGAGACAGAGAGAGAGACAGAGAGAGAGACAGAGAGAGACAGAGAGAGAGAGACAGAGAGAGAGAGACAGAGAGAGAGAGACAGAGAGAGAGAGACAGAGAGAGAGAGACAGAGAGAGAGAGACAGAGAGAGAGACAGAGAGAGAGAGACAGAGAGAGAGAGACAGAGAGAGAGACAGAGAGAGAGACAGAGAGAGAGACAGAGAGAGACAGACACAGAGAGAGACACAGAGAGAGAGAGGAGTGTTATGGACACTTTTGTAACTTACATTTGGTGTAATAGGACGATCGTTCAGCTAGCTTGCAATTATTATGTTTAATTCATGCTATCCGTTTCTCAAATCTGCTGTGAGTATTAGATAGTCCAGGGAACATCCGTAGTGTCCCTATAAACTGTGGCTATTATGTTTAAACTGCCATTGTAAAAAGTTGGTGAAGTTGTGCCACAAGTTTCATATTTATGCTGGTACTTAACTGGATTTCCGTCAGAAGGTTTCCAGCCTCTTTTGCGATGTGGCTCTCATTCATCCGTTCCAGGCTTCAAGATGGCGTCTGCCATATAGGCCCCATTTTGGAGTTGCCTGTAAAGTCTTTTTTCAGGCATTTTTCTGTGATCCGCCACCTCGCATCGGGTCCTGTGTGGTTCCGCTGCTGTATGCTGTGTTTTTACAATAAATTATCCCCTGTGCTGCTGGTTCAGGAGATCCGACTTAAAGATCCACTTAAAGTGCGGCCATTCATCATGGATGCTGGCTCCGCCCCCAAAGGTTATAGTTTTAAATGTGTATATACAAATACATTCTAAATGGTAATTTAGGTTTGCCCATTGCCTGCTTTAAATATGTAATTGTTCTTAAAGTAGGCAACATCTTTTTGAATTGTAAGCAGCCTTATTGCCTGTTTCTTTTACAAAGATATGGCGAGTCCACGGATTTTCATCCTTACTTGTAGGATATTAACCTCCTGCTAACAGGAAGTGGCAAAGAGCACCACAGCAGAGCTGTAAATATAGCCCCTCCCTTCCCCTCCACCTCCAGTCATTCTCTTTGCCTGTGTTATACTAGGAAGACATGGTAAAGTGAGGTGTTAGTTTAGTTTCTTCAATCAAGAAGTTTATTTTAAATGGTATCGGTGAGTACTATTTTCCTCAGGGGGATATGGAAGAAGATTTCTGCCCTGAGGTTGATGATCTTAGCAGTTGTAACTAAGATCCATGCTGGTTCCCACAAGACTTCTGAAGGTAACCATGGGACATCTTCAGTGTGGAGACCGGTTTCATGCTACAAGCAGCATTAAGGTATGTGCAGCCTTTTTTTCTGAGGAGACTTGATATATCAGAACTAACTGGCATTTATTTCCCTGTATGGGAATGGGGTAAGCAGTATTCCTATTTTATATAAAGGGTATTACTGGAGTCCCTGATTTTATTTAATGGTTGACTTATGGGTATTGTGTGACACTATGGGCATTCAAAGAAAAACGATATATAACGTTTTTATTTCTGTCATGCATATGTTTGTTTACTGGTGCATTTGAGGGGTTGTAGGCATTAGCTGTTTAAACTTAGGTGTGAAACCGATTTTCATGCGGTTGTGTTTGGGCCTACTTCGGCCTTGACCTCAAGGGGCGTGGCCTATTTTCATGCGCTCAGATGCGCACTTCCTTCAGGCTAGGCAGCAGCAAGCAGTAACTCCAGTGGCTCCTAGACTGTGCAAGCTGGTCTGAAGTGTTGGAAAGTTATTTTGAGTACCCTGGGGGCAGGTAGGTGCCACAGCTCAGGTGCAAAGGGTATTTTTGTCTATAAAATTACTAATTATTGATATAAGTACTTTAGAGCCTTATTTTCTGCCCTTGCTTCAGGGTGCAGTAATTTTTGGATAAACCAACGATTTTAGGTAAAATTTTTAGATTATTTAACATTTTTTGAGCATTTTGGAAAAATTGTTCACTTTTTCTTTTCTTAAAGGTGCAGTACACGTTTTTTCTTAAGTTTATTTTATGCAATAAATAAGTGTTTAAACGACTTTTGTGGTTACTAGTCTGTTCAACATGTCTGACATTGAGGAGTCTCATTGTTCTATGTGTTTAGAAGCTATTGTGTAACTCTTGTACTGAAAGAGCCTTACATTGTAAAGACCATATATTAGGTCAAGAAAGTGTGCCTAAGGATGATTCTCAGTTTGAAGAGAATCAGGATATGCCATCCAATTCTCCCCAAGTGTCACAACCTTTAATGCCCACACAAGCGACGCCAAGTACTTCTAGTGTGTCTAATTCTTATACTCTGCAGAAGATGGCTGCAGTTATGTCAAATACCCTTACAGATGTATTGTCTAAATTACCAGTGTGGCAGGGTAAACGCAGTAGGTCAGGTTTTAATGTAAATACTGAATCCTCTGATGCTTTATTAGCTATTTCCGATGTTCCCTCACAGTGCTCTGAGTTGGGGATCAGGGAATTACTGTCTAAGGGTGAAATTTCAGATTCAGGGAATGTTTTACCTCAGACAGATTCGGACACTATGTCATTTAAATTTAAGCTTGAACACCTCCGCCAGTTACTTAGGGAGGTTTTAGTGACTCTGGATGAATGTGACCCTATTGTGATTCCTCCAGAGAAATTGTGTAAAATGGATAAATATTTGGAAGTTCCTACTTACACTGATGTTTTTCCGGTTCCTAAGAGAATTTCAGAAAATTATTAGAAAGGAATGGGATAGACCAGGTATACTGTTTTCTCCCCCTCCTAATTTTAAGAAAATATTTCCCATATCCGATACCATTCGGGACTTATGGCAAACGGTCCCTAAGGTAGAGGGAGCTATCTCTACCCTAGCTAAGCGTACAACTATACCCATTGAGGACAATTGTGCTTTCAAAGACCCTATGGATAAGAAATTAGAGGGTCTACTAAAGAAATTATTTGTTAATCAGGGGTTTCTTTTACAACCTACGGCTTGCATTGTTCCAGTAACTACTGCAGCAGCTTTTTGGTTTGAGGCTCTAGAAGAGTCTCTTAAGGTTGAGACTCCATTAGATGACATCTTAGATAGAATTAAGGCTCTCAAGCTAGCTAATTCTTTTATTACTGATGCCGCTTTTCAAATTGCTAAATTAGCGGCAAAGAATGCAGGATTTGCTATTTTTGCACGTAGAGCATTGTGGCTCAAATCTTGGTCTGCTGATGTGTCATCAAAACATAAGCTTTTAGCTATTCCCTTTTAAAGGTAAGACCCTTTTTGGGCCAGAATTGAAGGAAATCATTTCTGATATTACAGGAGGTAAAGGCTATGCCCTACCTCAGGATAAGTCGGTTAAAATGAGGGGTAAACAGAATAATTTTCGTTCCATTCAGAACTTTAAAGGAGGACCCCCGCTTCTTCTTCCTCAAAGCAGGAAGGGAATTTTACCCAATCTAAGTCAGTCTGGAGACCCAATCAGAACTGGAATAAGGGTAAACAATCCAAAAAGCCTGCTGCTGCTAAGACAGCATGAAGGGGCGGCCCCTGATCTGGGACCGGATCTAGTAGGGGGCAGACTCTCTTTCTTTGCTCAGGCTTGGGCAAGAGATGTTCAGGGTCCCAGGGCATTAGAAATAGTGACCCATGGTTATCAATTGGAATTCAAGGACTTTCTCCCAAGAGGGAGATTTCATCTTTCAAAGTTATCTGCAAACCAGCTAAAAAGAGAAGCGTTCTTACGCTGTGTAAAAGACCTTTCGACTATAGGAGTAATTTGTCCAGTCCCAAAATTGGGACAGGGGTTTTACTCAAACCTATTTGTGGTTCCCAAAAAAGAGGGAACGTTCAGACCCATCTTAGACCTCAAGTGTCTGTCTAAACAAATTTCTAAGAGTTCCATCATTCAAGATGGAGACAATGCGAACAATTTTACCAATGATCCAGGAGGGTCAATGTATGACTGTTAGCAGGAGGTTAATATCCCACAAGTAAGGATGAAATCCGTGGATATAGGTGGCAAGAGTCCATGAGCTAGTGACGTATGGGATATACATTCCTACCAGGAGGGGGCAAAGTTTCCCAAACCTCAAATGCCTATAAATACACCTCCCACCTCACTCATACCTCAGTTTTACAAACGTTGCATCCTTAGGAGGTGGTGAAGCATGATGTGCTTGATTTCTTCTGTGAAAGGCGCTTCTACGCATATTGAAGCCCAGTTCCTCTCTAAGTGCAGTGTTTGTCTGAGGGATGTGAAGGGAGTATTGCCTGAAGATACCATATTTTCGCCTATGGAAAATCTATTCATAAGGCTCTCTGTAAATCGGTTGCAGGAATTCATCTGCTGCCTCCCTTTATAGATCGACAATATACTCTTGTACCATTAAGTCTGCTGATATGTTTCAGTACTGGTTAGGCTGTCTGCTATATGTGGATGGGTGTCTTACACGGTAAGTATATACTTTTATTATATAAGAGACTCTCAGCTATGGATTGGGCACTTTTTAACTAAAGTTGTTATATATTGTTTTTATACATGCCTTGTCAGTAATTCAGTGCTCTTTTTTAGTGACTTTATTTGTGGCTAAATATTTGTCAAGGTTGGTAGAATCTATGAAACATACAGGTTTTTTTTTGGAGCTAGTAATTTATTTATAAATTAGGATGCTAAGTATTATGTTAGTCTCATGGAATGTTGATAATCACATTTTATGCAGCTATAATAGAAGTATCTATTAGGCATTATTTAGGTACATTTAGTTTTTTTGTATATACATTAAAAATTCTTGCCTGCATTTTAGAGTGATAGGTGTATTAGAAATCTACTACAGCTTTGCATGTTGCGCATGTGATGATGCTATTTATGTCATAGGGTGCCGTGTCATTATTTTGTGCCAATTTTTTGCGCCAAAAATATTAAATTTTCCCGCCAAAAAAATCTCGCTAAAATTGCCGTTATAAGCTCCGCCCCCAGCTCATTCAGTGTTCTCAGAAAACATTTATAAACTTACTTTTTTTTATACATTTTTTCTTTGTTTCCCATTCTTCCAAGCCTTTTATATATATATATATATATATATATATATATATATATCTATCATATATAGGAGCGTGGATATAAATTTGCAGAATTTAGTTTTTTTGCAATTATGTCTCAAACTGAACCTGCCTCTGATGTTAACATAGGATTTGAGCTGCTTGAACACACATTTACCAAAGCTAAGTATGTTTGTTGTAATAAAGCTGATTTAAATTATTCAGCTCAATTCTGTGGCTTTTACTTTGGGTATTGAGGAGTCTAAATCTCCTGATGATAAAGCTAGTAATTGTCTAAATTCTGTATTTAAGACTACTGTTGTTACTCCTGAAGTATTTCCTATTCCTGACGCTATCTCTAATGTGATTGCTAAAGAATGGTCTAAGCCTGGTACCTCTTTTAACCCTTCTAGGTTTAAAAAATGTATCCTTTACCTGTAACCAAGGATCCTTTTAGATAGGAAGCTTGAATCTTATACAAGAAGGGCATATTTACATTCTGGCTATATTCTTAGATCTGTTATTTCTATAGCTGATGATGCTGCTGTTTCTACTTTTTGGTGGGACAGTTTAGCACAGCAGTTGTCTTCAGATTCTGAAGTATCTAACGTTATTGTTTTACTTCAGCATGCAAATAATTTTATTTGTGATGCTATATTTTATGGTAGGAAGATCAATATCAAATCCATGTCTTTAGCCGTTCTAACTTAAAGAGCTTTATGGCTTAAATCTTGGAATGCTGACATGGTGTATAAAACTAGATTATTATCTCTCTTTTCAAGGTAAAAACCTTTTTGGTTCACAATTGGATTCTATTATCTCCACTGTTACTGGGGGTAAGGGATTTTTTCTGCCCTAAGACAAGGTATCTAAGGGTAAATTTAAAGCTCTCAATAGTTTACGTTCCTTTTGTCAGAATAGAGAACAGAAAACCACTCCTTCTTCTAAGGCCTCTGGCTCTAATTGGAGACCATCTCCGAATTGGAATAAATCCAAGCCTTATAAGAAACCAAATCCTGCCCCTAAACCTACATGAAGGTGCGGCCCTCAAGCCAGTTCTTCTGGTAGGGTGCAGACTAAAGCTATTTCAAAGAGTTTGGACAGACTCTTTCCAAAATCAGTTGATTCAGAATATAATTTCTCAGGGGTGCTGAATAGGATTCAGAATAAGACCTCCTTTGTGAAGATTTTTTCTTACCCATGTAACAAAAAAAACAGTAAAAAGCTCAAGTCTTTCTGAAATGTGTTTCAGATCTAGAACTTTCAGGGGTTATTATCCCGGTTCCACAGAAAGATCAAGGATTGGGTGTTTTATTCAAATCTGTTCTTTGTACCAAAGAAGGAAAATTCTTTCAGACCAATTTTGGATCTGAAAACTTTAAATTGTTTTGTAAGAGTCCCAACTTTCAAGATGGTGACTATAAGGACTATTCTGCCTTTTGTTCAGCAAGGTCACTCATGTCCACAATAGACTTACAGGACGCTAACCTTCACAATTCGAATTATCCAGATAACTATCGTTTTCTGAGATTTTCTTTTCTAAACAAGCATTACCAATTTTTCTCTCTTCCGTTTGGCCTTGCAACAGCACCAAGAATATTCTTAATAGTTTTAGGTGCCCTTCTATCTGTAATCAGAGAGCAGGGTATTGCAGTGTTTCCTTATTTGGACGATGTATTGGTACTCAATCTTTTCATTTAGAGAATCTCACACAAAACGATTTCTGTTGTTTCTTCAATGACATGTGTGGAGGATCAATTTATCAAAGAGTTTCTTGATTTCTCAGTCAAAGGTCACCTTTTTAGGTTTCCATATAGATTGTGTCCATGACTCTATTTCTTACAGAACAGAGATGATTGAAATTGGTTTCAGCTTGTCTAAACCTTCAGTCTCTTATCATTCTATTCAGTGGCTATAGTGGTTAAACCATCACCTTATTGTTCAAGGGGCCTCTTTTGTTCGTCCTACCTGGACTGTGATCATAACAGATGCAAGTCTCACAGGTTGGTGAGCTGTCTGAGGGTTTCTGACAGCACAAGGAGTTTGGAATCCTCGAAAAGCGAGGTTACCAATCAATATTAGGACTCTATGCTATTTTCAGAGCTTTTCAGGCTTGGCCTCTATTAAAGAGAGAACCGTATATTCGGTTTCAAACAGACAATGACACAACAGTGTCATATGCCAATCATCAAGGGGGGACCCACAGTCCCAAAGAAATGTATCTAATACTTTCTTGGGCTGAATCCAACTCTTGTCTAATCACTGCGATTCATATACCAGGTGTAGACAATTTAGAAGCAGATTTTCTCAGCCATCAGATTCTACATCTGGGGAGTGGTCTCTCCATCCAGATGTGTTCTATCAGATTGTGCCGATGTGGGGTCTTCCAGACATAGATCTGATGGCCTCTCGTCTAAACAAGAAATTTCCCAGATACCTCTCCAGGTCCAGCTTTTAATAGAAAGTTTCTTCAGGCATCTGTCTCGGTTTGATTCTAGTGCCTATGATTTAAGAAAACTAAAGTATTTTTTTGGATTTAATTTCTCAGCGGAATTAGCTGTTTTTATTTTATACCTCTCTCTCTCTAGTGACTTATGGACTTCCACATCTTGGTTATTATTTCCCATACGTCACTAGCTCATGGACTCTTGCCACCTATATGAAAGAAAACATAATTTATGTAAGAATTTACCTGATAAATTAATTTATTTCATGGTGGCAAGACTCCATGAGACCCACCCATTTTTGGGGGGTTATGCTTTTTTTTTTTTTTTTATATAAAGCACTTTATCCTATTCCTCTTTTTTATGTTTTTACTCCTTTTTCACCTCCCTAACTTGGCTATACATTAAACTTAGGTATATGTATATATATTTTTTTTCTTTCTTATGGCAGTCCACAAGTTCATTAATTTACCTATGGAAAATAATTCACCTGGCCACCACTTCCCCTACCCTCTCAGTAGTTATTTGCCTCGTCTCATGGAGGTTGGCAGAGAATGGTGAATATTTTAATTTATATGTTCCTCAATGGATGTCGCAGTGAAGCTTCCCATGCCTCCTTCCAGTTACTGATGCTATCCCCCCTTCTAGGTAAACAGTATTAGTTAAACTGATTTCCCTTTTGTGTCACAGGTCACTGTCAGATGGAGGAACTTGCTCTCAGACCTGGAAATTCTGTATCTGCACCACAGCAGAGGGAAGTCTAGAAGACATCTGATGGGGTAAGTCCCTGAATTCCCCTAATCTCCTCTAATGGCTTGTTACCTATTTATGGGACCAATTTTCTTTGAAAAGTGTTTTCATCCAAAAAGGACTGGCTTCCACATTATGGGGTAAATTTTTCCTTGTCTAAAGTGGTAAGTGAACACTCTTAAGATATGTCTGATAACCTCTGGTGGGGGATTGGCAGGATGTTGCCTGTATTGTGCGCTCCTATTAGAAGCTGAATGAGGGGATGCAGTGATTATCAGCGGCTTCTGAGTCATAATTGCAATCTGCAGTTTTTGCTGTGCTGAGCACTTTGCCTGTTGCAGGAAAGAGAAAGTAAAACATGACGACTCTGTGGTTGGAGGCTACTATGGTCAGTCATGCTCAACATTCTGATGAAACTAATTCCAAAGTAGCTTTTTCCTCATAAGAGATTCAGAGTTGGTTAAATTTTAGACTCAGGCTTGAACATTTAAAATAATTTGAGGTTTTATCCACTTTGTGCGTCCCTGAGTCTTCGGAAAAGAGGGTTCATAGGCTGGACATGGTTTATCAAACTAAGTTAAAGACCCCAGAGTTGTTTTCAGTCCCTTCTCTCATGGCGGATATAATATCCAAGGAATGGGAGAAGCCAGGAGTCCCCTTTTCTCCTTCTCCAAATTTTAAAATAAAAAATTCTAGTACCGTCATTTCTCATTTAGGGTTGTGGAGTATGGTGCCCAAGGTCGATGGTGCTTTTTCCACTCTGGCTAAGCGTACTACTATTCCCTTGGAGGATAGTAGATCCATTAGGGATCCCATGGACAGAAAACTGGAGGCATACTTGAAAAGGATGTTTATTCTTTTCCAGCCTGCAGCAGGTATCGTGGTGCAACTCCATCTGAACTGATTTTGGTTGAGACACATTTGGAGGATATTAAGGACCAGATTAGAGCCCTAAAAACGAATTCCTTTATTTGTGACGCTATTATGCAGATCATTCGACCTAAATGCTAAGTTTTCTGGATTTGAGGTGCTCGCCAGGCTAGCTCTCTAGTTGAAGTCGTGGTCAGCAGACATGGTTTCTAAATCCAGACTTCTTTCTTTGGCCTTTAAGGGCAAGACCTTACTTGGTCCAGGTTTGGACTCTATTATTTCTGCGGTGACTGGAGGCAATTGTGCTTTTTTTTCCCCCAGGACAAGAAAACTAAGTCCAAGGGAAGTCTGTCTTGAAATTGTCATTCCTTTCATCAGAATAGGAACCAGAGGAATTCAGCCTCCTCCAAACCGGATCAGCCAAGGAGTACCTGGAGTAAACAACCCAAGACAAGAAGTCTACATGAAGGGTTGACTCTCGAACTGGGGAACAGGTGGTGTAGGGGGCAGACTTCTCAATTTCAAGAAGCGTGGATTCAAAATGTCCCAGGATCCCTTGGTACTGGACTTCATCTCTCAGGGATACAAAATAGGTTTTCGGGTCTCACCCCGAAAGGGGCAGATTTCTTCTCTAAAGAATTTCAGGAAGAACAGAGAAAAGAAGTGCTTTTCTGAAATGTGTAGAGGATCTAGTACCCATGGGAATTATTGTCCCAGTCCCTCAATCAGAGGGGAACAGGGTTTTATGCTGTTCATCATTCCCAAACAAGAGGGAACCTTTCGCCTTTTCTAGATCTTAAGTGTCTAAACAAGTTTCTGATAGTTCCTTCAAGATGGAAACTTTTAGGTCTATTCTGCCCTTAATACAGGCGGGCGGGGCAGTTTATGGTAGACGTTTTGGATACTTTTCGTTTGCTTGATTTCATCTGAGACCTCTTCAGTTATGTATGCTCATACAGTGGAACAGAAACCAATTTGATCTGTCTCAGATAATCGGTTTGGATGCCCTCTTCTGATTGCGATTTCTCTCAGGCATGTGCTTCCTGCGACCATCTTGGGAGATTCTGACAACGAATGCGAGTGGTGAGCTGTATCGGGTCAGGGAATCTTGCAGCCAGATGGCCATCATCAATGCCCTGCTTGCATGGTCCCAGTTACGTTCCGTCCATTTTATCCAACTTCAATCTGACAATATAACGACGGTGACTTATATCAACCACCAGAGTGGAACTCAGTTCTTTGCCCATGGGGGAAGTCTCTTGAATCCTTCAGTTTGCCAGAGACTTTCAATTTTCACATCTCCGTTATCCACATTCTGGGTGTGGCAATTGGGAAGCAGATTTTCTGAGCAGACAGACCCTACGTTCCGGGGAATAGTCATTAAACCAGGAGGTGTTTTGCGAGATCACCCACAGATGTGGGTACCCAGAGATGGAACTGATGGCTTTCCGTCTCAATGCCAAACTTCTGATATGGGTCGAGGTCGAGAGATCCTCAAGCAGAATTTGGATGCCTTAGCAGTTCCGTTTAACTTCAATTTTGTATATCTTTTTTTCTCCAATTGTCCTCCTTCCTCAAGTTATTGCTCGAATCAAAGAAAGAATGGTTCTTTAAACTGTGCCTACCGTTTATGACTGCCTTCACTACTTCCCGCCCGCTATTCATTGTGTGTCCTTCTCAGCTTGGTTATTAATTTCTCATAGGTAAATGATTGAATTTGGGGACTCTCACTGCCATTAGAAAGAAAACATTTATTCTAACCTGATAAATTATTTTCTTTCTTGGCAGTGAGAGTCCACAAACCCGCCCTGAACTTCTGTAGTGGTTACAGTGTTATGGCACCTCTAATACCCCCTTTTATCTCTCTACTTTTCCTTATCCTCAAACTGCTGAGTCTATACGGGAAGTGGGAGCGATATTTAATGATTTGTTTGGTGTGTCTTTGGCTCCTCCTGGTGGCCAGGTGAAGTATTTCACATAGGTAAATTAATGAATTTGTGGACTCACTGCCAAGAAAGAAAATAATTTATCAGGAAAGCATAAATTGTGTTGTGTTTTTTTGTTTGTTTTTTAATAGATTAAACCTATGCAAGTATTTTTCATGTGTACTACACATTTTGAAATTTTGAAATTTATTTTTGTAGCAAGTCCACCCCTGCTACTTTTAGAATTCACCTATATTTTATATATAATGACATGAAATATTAGGTTCAATACAATCAGACTATAACTTGTATATATGGTTATCTTCATATGCTGTTGCTTGTGAATGAAAATAAAGTTTGTCTTCAGTTGTTGTTGTATATTTTATTATCTTTATTGTACTTTGTTTTCAGCTTGCAATGACTCATCCAAGCCACCACTTAAATTTCGGAATGAATCCTGACCACGCTCGAAATTCTCTTTCTAATTGTGGAATAAGGCAGCCTAAATATGGAGATAGAAAAATTCAGTATATCCACCTGAGAAAAAGAGGTATGTAGATGCTTCATGTTCATAACAAGACAATACTTGTAAGACCATATTTAATCCAGATTGGATATAGTCTGATACAGTTAGAGCACAGATTCAGGTACCATTATGTCATGGCATGCGACAAGTCCGTTCCAAGGTATAGTTCTAGATTATGATGGAAAAATTGTTCCTGTTATGTGTTTCCTTTGTATCATCTGCTATTGGGGATAACATGTTGTTTTATCTTTTAAAGGGACATTAAACACTAAATACATACTAGATAGAATGATACATTCAAAGAAAAGATTAGTCCATGACTAAAATGTAGATGTATTTTTTAAAGTTTCATTAGTTGTTTAAAAAGTGACAAAATAAGTTTTAGTGTCTATAAAACACTGGGAGCTGCCATGTTGTAACTTGTGTTACCTTCTCTGCTGTGGCCAATTAGGGACAGTTATACATAGGTCATTAGAGTGTGCAGCCAATGGTTGTGCTGGATTTAACAGTGTTCTGCACTTCCATTTCTAACAGGAACTGAAAAACTCACATTTTCAGAATGGAATTACAGGCAAAGAGGACAAAATAAATATTGAAAGTATATTGCAGATTTGTTTTATATATACAATTTATCATTTTATATTACCATCTCAAAGTGTTTAATGTCCCTTTAAGTAGCTGTTCCCAGAAGTCTTTTAATGTGCTTCTCTTCCTATATATACAGCCCTCTTCCTGTAAGCTTTAGTTGTTCTTCATATTTAAAGTTTGGTTGCATGATTTGTTACCTTGTATAGAAACTGGCAGCCCTCTTTACAGATGATCACAATATAGCTTCCTCTCTTGGATGGCATATTATTTTTGGAAGCCTGCAAGGTGTTTGTTAGCGATCTTCTAGCAATTTGCTGTACTTTGAACTTTAGCTGCTCTACTTGCCCTTTTTAACAGTTGTTTACTGTGTGGTTTTATATTTCATATTTCTAAAGTATTTTTGTTTCTCATTGTCCGCTTTCCTGTTTAGTATATATATATATATTTATTTTTTTTGGGGGGGGGTTATGTTGTCAGTATTCTTCAACTATGCAAAGTTTAAGGAGAGAGAGGGCCCCCTTATACATTGTATAGACAGTGGTTTAGTATGCCTGGTACCTGTATCAGAAGAGCAGGTAGAACCTGTGTGTGTGTGTAAGTATTTCATATTAGGAAATTAATTTAATTGCATATAAATGTATTTATATTTAGCAGATTATGTAGAGTGCTTGTTTCTGAAAATGAGTGTGCTGGAATTGCGCGTTTTTGTGTAGGTGGCATAAACTAATAAACACTTTAATTGGCTGAGGAACAGTGATCTTTTTTTATTCCAAAAGACAGAGTTACTTATTTAATGGTTTAAGTTAAACTATGATTTCTCCTGTTAAGTGTGATCAGTCCACGGGTCATCATTACTTCTGGGATATTAACTCCTCCCCAACAGGAAGTGCAAGAGGATCACCCAGCAGAGCTGCTATATAGCTCCTCCCCTCTACGTCACACCCAGTCATTCTCTTGCACCCAACTAATAGATAGGATGTGTGAGAGGACTGTGGTGATTTTACTTAGTTTTTATAACTTCAATCAAAAGTTTGTTATTTTAAAACAGCACCGGAGTGTGTTGTTCCTTCTCAGGGAGAATTTGAAGAAGAATCTACCTGAGTTTTTTCTGTATGATTTTAACCGGAGTAGTTAAGATCATGTTGCTGTTCTCGGCCATCTGAGGAGTGAGGTAAACTTCAGATCAGGGGACAGCGGGCAGGTTCACCTGCAAAGAGGTATGTAGCAGCATATTATTTTCTGAGAATGGAATTGACTAGAAAATACTGCAAATACCTATATAAAGTAAGTTCAGCCTTAAATGCAGTAGTAGCAACTGGTATCAGGCTGTCATGTATGTATATTTTCACTTCAGTATTCTGGGGAATGGCATTTCACTGAAATAATACTGTTTACATAAAACTTTAGCCTATTTTGCAGTTAAAACGGCTTGCAGCAGGCTTTTTATGACAAATACATTTATTGATGTTAAACGTTTTTGCTGGCATGTGAAATCGTTTATATTTCTGAGGTACTGGGTAAAAACTTATTTGGGCATTAGTTTTATCCACTTGGCGGGCATTTTGTTTGATTTATGACAGTTTACTGATCTCCCTCACTGTTGTGTGTGAGGGGGAGGGGCTGAATTTGGCGCTTTTACTACGCATCAGAAATTCAGTCATAAGTCTGTTCTTCTTCCCTGTATGATCCGGTTCATCTCTACAGAGCTTAGGGGTCTTCAAAAGTTATTTTGAGGGAGGTAATCACTCACAGCAGACCTGTGAGATTGTGCTTGACTGTGATAAAAAACGTTACATTCTGTACTTTTTTTCTGCTATTAAAGGGCTAGTTATCCATTACTAATGGGAGCAATCCTTTGCTAAAATTGTATTTTTACTGAGAAAAAAGTTTGTTTTTCATAAAATTATCTGTTTTATTGTACTCAACTGTCATATCCTTCTGTGCTTCTTAAAGGCACAGTGCGTTTTTGCATACTATTTATAAAAGTGAATTGAAAAGTATTTCCAAGTTTGCTGGTTATTTGCTAGTGTGTTAAACATGTCTGACTCAGAGGAATATCTCTGTGCTATATGTGCTAAAGCCAAAGTGGAGCCCAATAGAAATTTATGTACTAATTGTATTGATGCTACTTTAAATAAAAGTCAATCTGTACAAATTGAACAGCTTTCACCAGACAACGAGAGGAAAGTTATGCCGTCTAACTCCCCTCACGTGTCAGTACCTGCATCTCCCGCTCGGGGGGTGCGTGATATTGTAACGCCGGGTACTTTAGGGCGGCCATTACAAATCACATTGCAGGACATGGCTAATGTTATGACTGAGGTTTTGTCAAAATTGCCAGAACTTAGAGGGAAGCCGGAGCACTCTGGGGTGAGAACAGAGTGCGCTGATAATACTAGGGCCATGTCAGATACTGGGTCACAGTATGCGGAACATGAGGACGGAGAGCTTCAATCTGTAGGTGACGGTTCTGATCCCATTAGAGTGGATTCAGACATTTCTAATTTTAAGTTTAAGCTTGAAAACCTCCGCGTACTGTTAGGGGAGGTATTAGCGGCTCTGAATGATTGTAACACCGTTGCAATTCCAGAGAAATTATGTAGGCTGGATAGATACTATGCGGTACCGGCGAGTACTGACGTATTTCCTATACCTAAGAGGCTTACAGAGATAATTACTAAGGAGTGGGATAGGCCCGGTGTGCCCTTTTCCCCCCCTCCTGTATTTAGAAAAATGTTTCCAATAGACGCCACCACACGGGACTTATGGCAGACGATCCCTAAGGTGGAGGGAGCGGTTTCGACTCTGGCTAAGCGTACCACTATCCCGGTGGAGGATAGCTGTGCTTTTTCTGATCCAATGGATAAAAAATTAGAAGGTTACCTTAAGAAAATGTTTGTTCAACAAGGTTTTATATTACAACCTCTTGCATGTATTGCGTCTTTCACGGCCGCATCAGCCTTTTGGTCCGAGTCCCTGGAAGAGACTCTTGACTCAATAACTATAGAGGAAATTTCAAACAAGCTTAAAACACTTAAGCTAGCTAATTCATTTGTTTCTGATGCCGTTGTACATTTAACTAAACTTACGGCTAAGAATTCCGGATTCGCCATTCAGGCACGCAGAGCACTGTGGCTAAAATCCTGGTCAGCTGATGTTACTTCTAAATCTAAGTTACTCAACATACCTTTCAAAGGGCAGACCTTATTCGGGCCCGGTTTGAAGGAAATTATCGCTGACATTACAGGAGGTAAAGGCCACGCCCTGTCTCAAGACAGAGCCAAGCCGAAGGCTAGACAGTCTAATTTTAGTTCCTTTCGTAATTTCAAGACAGGAGCAGCATCAACTTCCTCTGCACCAAAACAGGAAGGAGCTGTTGCTCGCTACAGACAAGGCTGGAGACCTAACCAGTCCTGGAACAAGGGCAAGCAGGCCAGAAAACCTGCTGCTGCCCCTAAGACAGCATGAATTGAGGGCCCCCGATCCGGGACCGGATCTAGTGGGGGGCAGACTTTCTCTCTTCGCCCAGGCTTGGGCAAGAGATGTCCAGGATCCCTGGGCGTTAGAGATCATATCTCAGGGATATCTTCTGGACTTCAAATCCTCTCCCCCAAAAGGGAGATTCCATCTGTCAAGGTTGTCAACAAACCAAATAAAGAAAGAGGCGTTTCTACGCTGTGTACAAGATCTTTTATTAATGGGTGTGATCCATCCGGTTCCGCGGTCGGAACACGGACAGGGGTTTTACTCAAATCTGTTTGTGGTTCCCAAGAAAGAAGGAACCTTCAGACCAATCTTGGATTTAAATATCCTAAACAAATTCCTAAGAGTTCCATCGTTCAAAATGGAAACTATTCGGACAATCCTACCCATGATCCAAAAGGGTCAGTACATGACCACAGTGGATTTAAAGGATGCTTACCTTCACATACCGAATCACAGAGATCATTTCCGGTATCTAAGGTTTGCCTTCCTAGACAGGCATTACCAGTTTGTAGCTCTTCCATTCGGGTTGGCTACGGCTCCAAGAATCTTCACAAAGGTTCTGGGGGCTCTTCTGGCGGTACTAAGACCGCGAGGAATCTCGGTAGCTCCATACCTAGACGACATTCTGATTCAAGCTTCAAGCTTTCAAACTGCCAAGTCTCATACAGAGTTTGTACTGGCATTTCTAAGATCGCATGGGTGGAAGGTAAACGAAAAGAAGAGTTCTCTCGTTCCACTCACAACAGTTCCCTTCTTGGGGACTCTTATAGATTCTGTAGAAATGAAGATTTACCTGACAGAAGACAGGTTAACAAAACTTCAAAACGCCTGCCGTGTCCTTCATTCCATTCAACACCCGTCAGTGGCTCAATGTATGGAGGTGATCGGCTTAATGGTAGCGGCAATAGACATAGTCCCCTTTGCACGCCTACACCTCAGACCGCTGCAATTGTGCATGCTAAGTCAGTGGAATGGGGATTACTCAGACTTGTCCCCCACTCTGAATCTGGATCAAGAGACCAGAAATTCTCTTCTGTGGTGGCTTTCTCAGCCACATCTGTCCAAGGGGATGCCATTCAGCAGGCCAAATTGGACAATTGTAACAACAGACGCCAGCCTGTTAGGTTGGGGCGCTGTCTGGAATTCCCTGAAGGCTCAGGGATCATGGACTCAGGAGGAGAGTCTCCTGCCAATAAACATTCTGGAATTGAGAGCAGTTCTCAATGCCCTTCTGGCTTGGCCCCAGTTAACAACTCGGGGGTTCATCAGATTTCAGTCGGACAACATCACGACTGTAGCTTACATCAACCATCAAGGAGGAACAAGAAGCTCCCTAGCGATGATGGAAGTATCAAAGATAATTCGTTGGGCAGAGTCTCACTCTTGCCATCTCTCAGCAATCCACATTCCGGGAGTGGAGAACTGGGAGGCGGATTTCCTAAGTCGTCAGACTTTTCATCCGGGGGAGTGGGAACTTCATCCGGAGGTCTTTGCCCAAATACTTCGACGTTGGGGCAAACCAGAGATAGATCTCATGGTGCCTCGACAGAACGCCAAGCTTCCTCGTTACGGGTCCAGATCCAGGGATCCGGGAGCGGCCCTAGTAGATGCTTTGACAGCACCTTGGACCTTCGGGAGAGCTTATGTGTTTCCACCCTTTCCGATGCTTCCTCGATTGATCGCCAGAATCAAACAGGAGAGAGCATCAGTAATTCTAATAGCGCCTGCGTGGCCTCGCAGGACCTGGTATGCAGATCTAGTGGACATGTCATCCTGTCCACCTTGGTCTCTGCCTCTGAGACAGGACCTTCTGATTCAGGGTCCTTTCAAACATCAAAATCTAATTTCTCTGAAGCTGACTGCCTGGAGATTGAACGCTTGATTTTATCAAAGCGTGGATTCTCTGAGTCAGTAATTGATACCCTGATACAGGCTAGGAAACCTGTTACCAGAAAGATTTATCATAAAATATGGCGTAAATACCTGTATTGGTGCGAATCCAAAGGTTACTCTTGGAGTAAGGTTAGGATTCCTAGGATATTGTCTTTTCTACAAGAGGGTTTAGAAAAGGGTTTATCCGCTAGTTCTTTAAAGGGACAGATCTCAGCTCTGTCCATTTTGTTACACAAACGTCTGTCAGAAGTTCCAGACGTTCAGGCTTTTTGTCAGGCTTTGGCCAGGATTAAGCCTGTGTTTAAAACTGTTGCTCCGCCATGGAGTTTAAACCTTGTTCTTAACGTTTTACAGGGCGTTCCGTTTGAACCCCTTCATTCTGTTGATATAAAATTGTTATCTTGGAAAGTTCTATTTTTAATGGCTATTTCCTCGGCTCGAAGAGTCTCTGAGTTATCAGCCTTACATTGTGATTCTCCTTATCTGATTTTTCACTCGGATAAGGTAGTTCTGCGTACTAAACCTGGGTTCTTACCTAAGGTAGTCACTAACAGGAATATCAATCAGGAGATTGTTGTTCCATCCTTGTGTCCTAATCCTTCTTCAAAGAAGGAACGACTTCTGCACAATCTAGATGTAGTTCGTGCCCTATAATTTTATTTACAGGCAACTAAAGATTTTCGACAAACATCTTCCCTGTTTGTCGTTTACTCTGGTCAGAGGAGAGGTCAAAAAGCTTCGGCTACCTCTCTCTCTTTTTGGCTTCGTAGCATAATACGTTTAGCCTATGAGACTGCTGGACAGCAGCCTCCTGAAAGAATTACAGCTCATTCCACTAGAGCTGTGGCTTCCACTTGGGCCTTTAAGAATGAGGCCTCTGTTGAACAGATTTGCAAGGCTGCAACTTGGTCTTCGCTTCATACTTTTTCCAAATTTTACAAATTTGACACTTTTGCTTCTTCGGAGGCTATTTTTGGGAGAAAGGTTCTTCAGGCAGTGGTTCCTTCTGTATAAAGATCCTGCCTATCCCTCCCGTCATCCGTGTACTTTTGCTTTGGTATTGGTATCCCAGAAGTAATGATGACCCGTGGACTGATCACACTTAACAGGAGAAAACATAATTTATGCTTACCTGATAAATTCCTTTCTCCTGTAGTGTGATCAGTCCACGGCCCGCCCTGTTTTTTATGGCAGGTCTAAATTTTTAAATTATACTCCAGTCACCACTGCACCCTTTAGCTTCTCCTTTCTCGTTGGTTCTTGGTCGAATGACTGGGTGTGACGTAGAGGGGAGGAGCTATATAGCAGCTCTGCTGGGTGATCCTCTTGCACTTCCTGTTGGGGAGGAGTTAATATCCCAGAAGTAATGATGACCCGTGGACTGATCACACTACAGGAGAAAGGAATTTATCAGGTAAGCATAAATTATGTTTTCTTAGGATATCATTAAGGTATTCCCTTGTCTTGAAGATGCCAAAGAGCAAGGGTCTGCAGTCTTTAATATCCCTCTACTGATTCAACCTAGTTGAAAAGATATGCATCCACTGACAGAAAAGAATAACATATTGCTTTGCTACGGTTCTAGTTCTTCTGTTTGTCTGCATTTTATTGTTTGCACTTACAGTTTTTGGTTACTGCATTTTTTTTATTCTAAAAATTGTCAATGTGATTTTTTTTCTGGAGTGAAGGGAAGTATCTTCTTTCCATTCCTCAGATTTGAGTTTCTCAAAAATGGTTTATCAAGTTTTTCATTAGTTACTTAAAAGAGCAAGTTTGTTTCAATAGAATATTGCTCTTTATAACCTTGTTTCTTTCATAAAGGTGGTGAGAGTCCATGAACCATTACTCCTGGTAATTCTGCTCCTGGCCTCTAGGAGGAGATAAAGATTCCTAAATCCCTAAGAGCCCTTAAAACCCCTCTTACGTCAATGGTAAATCAGTCCTATATTTTCCTTCGCAGGAAGAAGGTTCTGAGGTTCCCCCTCAGAGAGCTTCTATATGAACAACAGGAAGCTTATGGAGTGTATCGGGTAGTGGCACAATTGTACCCAGTGGGAGTCAGTGGGGGCCTGCCACAGGTGTCGTGGGGACCAGTCCCTAGCCTTCTGTTGGATTATAGTTATACTCTACATACACAGAACCTCTGCTGTGACACATACAACACTGGATTGGCTCCGGATCCTCGCATCAGAAGACTGCCCCGCAACTCCGGCAAGAATAAAGAAGATGGTCTCGCTATAGATGAAGATGGATCAGCCTGGATGAAGACTTTTCGCTGCCTGGAAGAAGATGGATCGCCGGACTTCAGTAATGGTAAGAACCTATTTTGGGCTTAGTGTTAGGTTTTTTTTTTTTTTTGTGGGTTTTTTTTTTGTGTGTGTTTATTTTTTTGTGGGTTTTATTTTTTAGATTAGGGCTTTTTTATTTTTATGGGCAATGGGTAGATTATTTTTTTCTTTAGTTAGGTGATTTTTTTTTTATTTTGAGGGGGAATTTGTATTTTTTGTGGAAAAACAGCTATCTTTAGGGCAATGCCCCACTAAAGACCCTTTTAAGTGCTTTTGGTAGTTTGTTAGATAAGGGTTTTTTTTTTTTTATTTTGGAGTGGCTTTTTTGTTTTTAAGGGGGTTTTAGATTTGGAATAACTTTTTTTTTTTTTTTTTTTTTTGGATAATTTAGTTTGTTATTTTCTGTAATCTTAGCTTTTTTTATTTTTTGTAATCTTAGCTTTCTTTATTTTAATGTAGTCCTAGTTTTTTTTTTATTTAAATGTAAAAAAAATTGTGGTAATTTTTAGTTAATTTTTAAGGAAGTTAGTATTTTGTTTTCTTTCATGTAAGTGGCAAGAGTCCATGAGCTAGTGACGTATGGGATATACATTGCCCCCTCCTGGTAGGAAAGTTTCCCAAACCTCAAATGCCTATAAATACACCTCCTTCCTCACTCATACCTTAGTTTTACAAACTTTGCCTCCTTGTGGTGGTGATGAAGCAAGTTGTGCTTGATTTTCTTCTGTGATAGGCACCTCTAAGCATATTAAAGCCCAGTTCCTCTCAAAGTACAGTGTTTGTCTAAGTTTTGTTATGGGAGTATTGCCTAACGATGTCATGTTTTCACCTATGAGAAATCTATTCTAAGGCTCTCTGTAATCGGTTGCAGAGATTCATCTCTGCCTCCCTTTGCAGATCGACATTATACTCTACCATTACCTCTGCTGATATGTTTCAGTACTGGTTTGACTGTCTGCTATATGTGAATGGGTACTAGAGATGAATTTAAACACTGGCACTATTAAGGCAGTCCCCACTATTGTCTAGTGATAGGTGTGGTTTATAGTATACCACACCACTGAATTATATAATAATTTGGGTGGGTTGGTGCTTGTGCATGAAATTATGAACTAAGCAAGAATATTGTGGAAGTATAGAAATTATCCACAGGACAGCATGCACATCTAGCACTATGCCCAGACTCAGGGCGGTACTATTGCAGGATAGTAAAATATAACTTTTATTAAATATTAAAATATGTACAAATACAAACAAAACACACTGTGAATTAAAATAATCCTAATTATTACTATTATTGGGAGTCAAGTGTTGACACCAGTATTAAATAAATACCTGTAGTAATCAAATAGTAGGTGTCGCACTGTTTTTGGTATATTAATTGTGTAATGCCTCTGAGCAGAAAGGTAAATTGAAAAGGCAGTGCTAATCTCCTTTTTGTTTCAATATAGTAGGATATTAAAAGGATTCTGGATACATATTTATATATATGACTGTTTATTAACGGTTTTTCCGTTTTTCTAATCCGTTTTGGGGCTTAAGGGGTTAATCATCCATTTGCAAGTGGGAGCAATGCTGCTTTAGTCTCTTATACACACTGTAAAAATTTCGTAGAGTTTACTACTTTTTATCACTGTTTTGCAGTTTGAGGTAGTTTTTTTCTCTTAAAGGCACAGTACCGTTTTTATTTAATTGCTTTTTCACATTTATTAAAGTGTTTTCCAAGCTTGCTGGTCTCATTACTAGTCTATTAAACATGTCTGACATAGAGGAAACTCCTTGTTCATTATGTTTAGAAACCATTGTGGAACCTCCTCTTAGAATGTGTGCCAAATGCACTGACCTTTCTATAAGTTATAAAGACCATATTATGGGTTTTAAGGATTTATCCCCAGAGGTTTCTCAGACTGACAAAAGTGAGGTTAAACCACCTAGCTCTCCCAATGTGTCAGAACCTATATCTCCCGCGCAAGTGACCCCAAGTACATCTGGCGCGTCCAATGCGTTTACCTTACAAGACATGGCGGCAGTTATGAATCATACCCTCACAGAGGTATTGTCCAAACTGTCAGGGTTACAAGGAAAGCGAGACAGCTCTGGGGCTAGAACAAATACAGAGCTTTCTGACGCTTTAGTAGCTATGTCTGATATACCCTCACAATGTACAGAAGCCGAAGCAGGAGAGCTTCTATCTATGGGTGACATTTCTGATTCAGGGAAGGCGTTACTCCAGTCTGACTCTGAAATGACAGCATTTAAATTTATTCTTGAACACCTCCGCTTGTTGCTCAAGGAGGTTTTAGCAACTCTGGATGACTGTGACACCATTGTAGTCCCAGAGAAATTGTGTAAAATGGACAAATACTTTGCAGTGCCTGTTTACACTGATGTTTTTCCAATCCCTAAGAGGTTTTCAGAAATTTTTACGAAGGAATGGGATAGACCAGGTGTACCGTTCTCTCCCCCTCCTGCGTTTAAAAGGATGTTTCCCATAGATGCCGCTACACGGGACTCGTGGCAGACGGTCCCTAAGGTGGAGGGAGCAGTATCTACCCTAGCTAAGCATACAACTATCCCCGTCGAGGACAGTTGTGCTTTCCTAGATCCAATGGATAAAAAATTAGAGGGTTTCCTTAAGAAAATTTTTATACAACAAGGTTTTATTCTCCAGCCTCTTGCATGCATTGCCCCAGTCACTGCTGCAGCGGCTTTCTGGTTCGAGTCTCTTGAAGAGGCTATTCAGGTGGAGTCCCCGTTCGATGATATCCTAGACAGGCTTAAAGCTCTTAAGTTAGCCAATTCATTTATTTCTGACGCCGTTTTTCATTTAACTAAGCTAACGGCTAAGAATTCAGGTTTTGCCATTCAGGCGCGTAGGGTGCTATGGCTTAAGTCCTGGTCAGCTGACGTTACTTCAAAGTTTAAGCTTCTCAACATTCCCTTCAAGGGACAGACCTTATTTGGGCCTGGACTGAAGGAGATCATTTCTGATATTACTGGAGAGAAAGGTCACGCCCTTCCCCAGGATAGGTCCAACAAATTAAGGACCAAACAGACTAATTTTCGTTCCTTTCGGAACTTCAAGAGTGGTGCAGCTTCAACTTCCTCTACTACAAAACAAGAAGGAAATTATCTCCAGTCCAAGCCAGTCTGGAGACCTAACCAGGCTTGGGCAAGAGACGTCCAGGATCCCTGGGCTCTGGAGATTGTTTCCCAAGGATATCTTCTGGATTTCAAAGCCTTATCTCCAAAAGGGAGATTTCATCTCTCACAATTATCTGCAAACCAGATAAAGAGAGAGGCATTCTTACGTTGTGTTCAAGACCTTCTGGTCATGGGAGTGATCCACCCAGTTCCAAGGGAGGAACAGGGGTAAGGATTCTATTCAAATCTGTTTATAGTTCCCAAAAAAAGAGGGAACTTTCAGACCAACCTTGGATCTCAAGATCCTAAACAAATTTCTCAGGGTCCCATCCTTCAAGATGGAGACTATTCGAAAAATCCTACCTTTGATCCAGCAGGGTCAATATATGACTACCGTGGACTTAAAGGATGCTTATCTCCACATTCCGATACACAGAGATCATCGGTTTCTCAGGTTTGCCTTCCTAGACAGGCATTACCAGTTTGTGGCTCTTCCCTTTGGGTTAGCCATGGCACCAAGAATCTTTACAAAGGTTCTAGGGTCCCTACTGGCAGTTCTAAGGTCACAGGGCATAGCGGTGGCCCCTTACCTAGACGACATTCTGATACAGGCGTTGACTTTTCAAATCGCCAAGTCCCATACGGACATTGTTCTGGCCTTTCTGAGGTCTCACGGGTGGAAGGTGAACGAAGAAAAGAGTTCTCTCTCCCCTCTCACAAGAGTTTCCTTCCTAGGAACTCTGATAGATTCAGTAGAAATGAAGATTATTCTGACAGAGGTCAGGTTGTCAAAGCTTCTAACTTCCTGCCGTGCTCTTTATTCCACTTCTCAGCCGTCAGTGGCTCAGTGTATGGAAGTAATCGGCTTAATGGTAGCGGCAATGGACATAGTTCCATTTGCCCGCCTACATCTCAGACCACTGCAACTTTGCATGCTCAATCAGTGGAATGGGGATTACACAGATTTGTCCCCTCTGCTAAATCTGGATCAAGAGACCACAGATTCTCTTCTCTGGTGGCTATCTCGGGTCCATCTGTCCAGGGTAATGAGCTTCTGCAGGCCAGAATGGACTATAGTGACGACAGATGCCAGCCTTCTGGGCTGGGGCGCAGTCTGGAACTCCCTGAAGGCTCAGGGCTCGTGGACTCAGGAGGAAGCCCTCCTTCCGATAAACATTCTGGAACTAAGAGCGATATTCAATGCTCTTCAGGCTTGGCCTCAGCTAGCTGCGGTCAGGTTCATCAGATTTCAGTCGGACAACATCACGACTGTAGCCTATATCAACCATCAGGGGGGTACAAGGAGCCCCCTGGTGATGTTGGAGGTTTCAAAGATAATTCTATGGGCAGAGGTTCACTCTTGCCATCTTTCAGCTATCCATATCCCAGGAGTAGAGAACTGGGAGGCGGATTTCCTAAGTCGGCAGACTTTTTTCATCCAGGGGAGTGGGAGCTCCATCCGGAGGTATTTGCCCAGTTGATTCAACTATGGGGCAAACCAGAACTGGATCTCATGGCGTCTCGTCAGAACGCCAAGCTTCCTCGTTACGGGTCCAGGTCCAGAATCCCAAGGCAGCGCTGATAGATGCTCTAGCAGCGCCCTGGTCCTTCAGCCTGGCTTATGTGTTTCCACCGTTTCCTCTGCTCCCTCGTTTGATTGCCAAGATCAAGCAGGAGAGAGCTTTGGTGATTTTGATAGCTCCTGCGTTGCCACGCAGGACTTGGTTTGCAGATCTGGTGGACATGTCATCCTTTCCACCATGGACTCTGCCGCTGAGGCAGGACCTTCTACTTCAAGGTCCTTTCAAACATCCAAATCTAATTTCTCTGCATCTGACTGCTTGGAGATTGAACGCTTGATTCTATCAAAGCGTGGTTTTTCCGAGTCGGTCATTGATACCTTAATTCAGGCTCGAAAACCTGTCACCAGGAAAATCTATCGTAAGATATGGTGTAAATATCTTCATTGGTGTGAATCCAAGGGTTACTTATGGAGTAAGGTCAGGATTCCTAGAATATTATCCTTTCTCCAAGATGGATTGGAGAAAGGATTGTCTGCTAGTTCCTTAAAGGGACAGATTTCTGCTCTATCTATTCTTTTGCACAAACGTCTGGCTGAGGTTCCAGACGTTCAGGCGTTTTGTCAGGCTTTAGTTAGAATTAAGCCTTTGTTTAAAACTGTTGCTCCGCCATGGAGTTTAAATTTAGTTCTTAAAGTTCTTCAAGGGGTTCCGTTTGAACCTTTGCATTCCATAGATATTAAACTTTTATCTTGGAAAGTTCGGTTTCTGGTAGCTATCTCCTGGGCTCAAAGAGTTTCAGAGTTGTCTGCTTTACAGTGTGATTCCCCTTATCTGATTTTCCATGCAGATAAGGTAGTTTTGCGTACCAAACCTGGGTTTCTTCCTAAGGTAGTATCTAATAAGAACATCAATCAGGAGATTGTTGTTCCTTCATTATGTCCTAATCCTTCCTCAAAGAAGGAACGTCTTTTACACAATCTTGATGTGGTTCGTGCTTTAAAGTTTTATTTACAAGCTACGAAGGATTTTCGTCAAACATCTGCTTTGTTTGTTGTCTACTCTGGACTGAGGAGAGGCCAAAAGGCTTCGGCAACTTCTCTTTCTTTTTGGCTGAGAAGCATAATCCGCTTAGCTTATGAGACTGCTGGCCAGCAGCCTCCTGAAAGAATTACAGCTCATTCCACTAGAGCGGTGGCTTCCACATGGGCTTTTAAAAACGAGGCCTCTGTTGAACAGATTTGTAAGGCGGCGACTTGGTCTTCGCTTCACACATTTTCTAAATTCTACAAATTTGATATTTTTGCTTCTTCGGAGGCTATTTTTGGGAGAAAGGTCTTGCAGGCAGTGGTGCCTTCCGTTTAAGTTCCTGCCTTGTCCCTCCCTTGTCCCTCCCTTCATCCGTGTCCTAAAGCTTTGGTATTGGTATCCCACAAATAATGGATGAACCCGTGGACTGGATACAACTTTACAAGAGAAAACAAAATTTATGCTTACCTGATAAATTTCTTTCTCTTGTGGTGTACAGTCACCACTGCACCCTATAGTTTCTCCTTTTTTCTTGGTTGTCTTCAGTCGAATGACTGAGGGTGGCAGTTAGGGGAGGAGCTATATTGACAGCTCTGTTGGGAAGGAGAATATCCCACAAGTAATGGATGAACCCGTGGACTGGATACACCACAAGTGAAATAAATTTATCAGGTAAGCATAAATTTTGTTTTCTAAAGAATGGAATAGGCCTGGTACTTCTTTTATTCCTTCAAGGTTTAAAAAATGCTATCCTTTGCCAGCAGTTACTTTAGATTTTTGGGAAAAGATCCCCCAAAGTTGATGGGGCTATCTCTACTCTTGCTATTCCTACGGAAGATAGTACTTCTTTTAAAGATCCTTTAGATAGGAAACTTGAATCTTATCTAAGGAAAGCCTATTTATATTGAGGTCATCTTCTCAGGCCTGCAATTTATTTGGCTGATGTTGCAGCTGCTTCAACTTTTTGGTTGGAGACTTTAGCGCAACTAGTATTGGATCCTGAATTGTCTAGCATTGTTAACTTGATTCAACATGCTAATAATTTCATTTGTGATGCCATTTTTGATATCATCAAAATTGATGTTAAGTCTATGTCTTTAGCTATTTTAGCTAGAAGAGCTTTGTGGCTTAAATCTTGGAATGCTGACATGACTGAAGTCCAGATTACTATCTCTTTCCAAGGTAATAAGTTATTTGGTTCTCAGTTGGATTCAATAATTTCAACTGTCACTGGGGGGAAAGGGCGTTTTTTTGCCTCAGGATAAAAGACCTAAGGGTAAATCTAAAGCTTCTAACCATTTTCGTTCCTTTCGACAAAATAAGGAACAGAAACCTAATCCTTCCCCCAAGGAATCTGTTTCCAATTGGAAGCCTTCCTCAAATTGGAATAAATCCAAGCCATTTAAGAGATCAAAGCCAGACCCCAAGTCTGCATGAAGGTGCGGCCCTCATTCCAGCTCAGCTGGTAGGGGGCAGATTAAGATTTTTCAAAGATGTTTGTACCAATTTGTTTCAAAATCATTGGATTTTGAGTATTGTCTCTCAGAGTTACTGAATAGGATTCAGAGTAAGACCACCTGTGAGAAGATTTTTTTTCTCTCACGAATTCCAACAAACCCGGTAAAGGCTCAGGCTTTCCTGAAGTGTGTTTCAGACCTGGAGTTATCAGGAGTAATCATGCCAGTTCTGTTTCAGGAACAGGGGTCTGGGGTTTTATTCAAATCTATTCATTGTCCAAAAGAAAGAAAATTCATTCAGACCAGTTCTGGATCTGAAAATTTTGAATCGTTCTGTAAAAGTACCAACTTTCAAAATGGTGACTATAAGGACTATTCTGCCTTTTGTTCAGCAAGGACATTATATGTCCACAATAGACTTACAGGATGAATATCTTCATATTCCGATTCATCCAGATCATTATCAGTTTCTGAGATTCTCTTTTCTAGACAAGCATTACTAATTTGCCGCTCTTTCTTTTGGCCTCGCGACAGCTCCAAGAATCTTTTTAAAGATTCTCGGTGCCCTACTCTCTGTAATAAGACAACGGGGTATTGTGGTGTTTCCTTATTTGGATGATATCTTGGTACTAGCTCAGTCTTTACATTCTGCAGAATCTCAGACGAATCAACTAGTGTTGTTTCTTCAAATACATGGTTGGAGGATCAATTTACCAAAAAATTCCTTGATTCCTCAGACAAGGGTCACCTTTTTAGGTTTCCGGATTGATTCAGTGTCCATGACTCTGTCTTTAATAGACAAGAGACAATTAAAATTAGTTTCAGCTTGTCGGAACCTTCAGTCTCAATTATTCCCTTCAATAGCTATGTGCATGGAAGTTTTAGGTCTCATGACTGCAGCATCGGTCGCGATCCCCATTGCTCGTTTTCATATGAGACCTCTCCAGCTTTGTATGCTGAATCAATGGTGCAGGGATTATACAAGGATATCACAATTAATATCCTTAAATCTCAATGTTCGACTATCTCTGACTTGGTGGTTAGATCACCATCGTATAGGGGGCCTCTTTGGTTCGTCCAACCTGGACTGTGATCACAACAGATGCGAGTCTTTCAGGTTAGGGAGCTGTTTGGGGATCTCTGACAGCACAAGGGGTTTGGAAATCTCAAGAGGCAAGATTACCAATCAATATTTTGGAACTACGTGCAATTTTCAGGGCTCTTCAGGCTTGGCCTCTGTTGAAGAGAGAACCGTTCATTTGCTTTCAGACAGACAATAGCACAGCTGTGGCATATGTCAATCATCAGGGTGGGACTCACAGTCCCCTAGCTATGAAAGAAGTATCTTGAATACTTTCTTGGGCGGAATCCAGCTCTTGTCTAATTTCTGCGGTACATATCCCAGGTGTAGACAATTGGGAAGCAGATTATCTCAGCCGTCAGACTTTACATTCGGGGAAGTGGTCCCTCCATCCAGATGTGTTTTTTCAGATTGTTCAGATGTGCGGTCTTCCAGAAATAGATCTGATGGCTTCTCATCTAAACAAGAAACTTCCCAGGTACCTGTCGAGGTCCAGGGATCTTCAGGCGGAAGCAGTGGATGCGTTGACACTTCCTTGGTGCTACCAACCTGCTTATATTTTCCCGCCTCTAGATCTTCTTCCAAGAGTGATTTCCAAAATCATTGTTTCTATTGCTGGTAGCTCCAGCATGGCCTCACAGCTTTTGGTATGCGTACCTTGTTCGGATGTCCAGTTGCCAACCTTGGCCTCTTCCATTAAGGCCCAACCTTCTGTCTCAAGGTCCGTTTTTCCATCAGGATCTCAAATCATTAAATTTGAAGGTATGGAAATTGAACACCTAGTGCTTAGTCATAGAGGTTTCTCTGACTCAGAGATTAATACTATGTTACATGCTTGTAAATCTGTTTCTAGAAAGATTTATTATCGAGTTTGGAAGACTTGTATTTAATAGTGTTCTTCTGATTAATTCGATTGGCATTCTTTCAGAATTCCTAGAATTTTACAATTTTTTCAGGATGGTTTGGATAAGGGTTTGGCTGCAAGTTCCTTGAAGGGACAAATCTCTGCTTTTTCTGTCTTATTTCACAGAAAGATTGCTAAGCTTCCTGATATTCACTGTTTTGTACATTCTTTGGTTCGTATCAAGCCTGTCATTAAATCAATCTCTCCTCCTTGGAGTCTTAATTTGGTTTTCAAAGCTTTACAGGCTCCTCCATTTGAGCCTATGCATTCTTTGGACATTAAACTACTTTCTTGGAAAGTGTTGTTCCTTTTGGACACCTCTTCTGCTAGAAGAGTTTCTGAATTTTCTGCTCTTTCTTGTGAATCTCCTTTTCTGATTTTTCATCTGGATAAGGCGGTTTTGCGGACTTCATTTAAATTCTTACCTAAGATTGTGAATTCTAACAAAAATTGTTGTCCCTTCCTTGTGTCCTAATCCTAAGAATTCTTTGGAGAAATCCTTACATTCTTTGGATGTGGTAAGAGCTTTTGAAATATTATGTTGAAGCTACTAGATTTCAGCAAGACTTCTAGTCTATTTGTTCTCTTTTCTGGTTCTAGGAAAGGTCAGAAGGCTTCTGCCGTTTTCCTTGGCTTCGTGGTTAAAGCTTTTGCTTCATTCAGCTTATTTGGAGTCGGGTCAAGCCCCGCCTCAGAGAATATTGATAGTGGAGTACACCTAGCGCCTACTAAATAAGACCTCTGGCTTTGATAATTTGACACCTATTTGTCAAATGGTAAGATAAAACTAATAAGGTATACCAAAGCGCCAACTATATGAAGGCTGGGTCTGGACCAAATGCAATATTATCAAACGATTACAATAAACAATTTGAGGGCACAAATAAGTTAAAAACATGGATACATGTATAAACAATCAAATTTATACAACAATAATAGCTAAATGAATAGTTAAAACAAATAGTTATGTAACAGATATAGCATTTAAAATGGTGCAAACATTGCTCTTAAAAATATCCCTAAAAAATTCCAAATTTAGTATAAGGCTCACAACAGAAATTCAACTTTGTGTTTACCACATACACAGATTTATACAGCAATAATAGCTAAATGAATAGTTAAAACAAATAGTTATATAGCAGATATGGCATTTAAAATTGTGCAAACATTGCTCTTAAAAAATATTCCTAAAAATTTCAAATGAAGTATAAGGCTCACAACAAAAAATCAACTTTGTGTTTACCACATACACATAATAGGTGACGTGTATTAGTCAGTTATATAATATTATCTAACCAATAATGTTCTTGATTCTATGCAATGCTCCTAAATATTGCCAATAGTAACTAATGTGAAAGGCTCTGAGTAAGTCCTTTAACTGTGTGTTTAACACATACGCATTGTCAAGTAAAAAATATTGTGACAGCAATATGCCAATGTAAAAAATGTGTATCAAAAAATCGTGTGCAAAAAATTAGTGAACAAAAATTATTAATGGTCAAAAAAATAGGTTGATCTTCAAAAAACGTGAATTAAGAACAAAGATTGTGAAAAATGAAAAACCAAAAATTTACAAAAACATTTTGGTGTGTTCAAATAGTGACATATAAATGTAAATAATAGTCCAAAAAATAGTCCAAAAGTGAAAACTTAGAAAAAATAATCCAACAATAAATTATAATAAGTAGTGACTCTTTAAGAAAAAACAATAATCCTTAGTGTTGTGAATCCTAACAGCAATAGTTAAGGTAATTTTCCAAGTGTTTTATACTGAATAGCAGTGTCAGTACTTGCTAGCCGTTTTCCAACCCAAAATTCTATCTTCTTGGCAAATATTTTGTTATAATCCCTGGATGATCCTTCTGTAAAATAAAGATATGATGGTGTAGATTGTTTTTAGATCAATAGAAAATGAAATTGTGCTTACCAGTCAACGCGTTTCGGTCACAAAGAGACCTTTATCAAGACTGGTTTTATGGTTTTAGTAGTGGTCGTTTTATACCAGACTGATAGCTGGCCATACAATTGTGGAACAGGAAGTGTTTGTTAAGCACTTCCTGTTTTACTGACCTTAAATGTGTGTTTAAAACATATAGTTTAAAAATCTGTGATTAAAAAATCCATTATAATACATTTAGATGGTATCCTTATTTTGTCAAGCTCTGTCTGCATCTGATCACTTTTATTCAGAGAAAATACGAAAATTCATGTTAGAATGCAGTGTTCCAAATTTGGAAAAATATATACACAAACCCAGCCTTTTTAGTTATGACTTCATACCTATTATTTAAAAAAAAAAAATCCTACCGCACCTGGTGTTTCCAGGCGGTCTCCCATCCATGTACTGACCAGGCCTTGCCCTGCTTAACTTCCAAGATCAGACGGGATCGGGTGCATTCAAGGCAGTGTGGCGGTAGACATTTCTCTATTAGCCCTATTTCTCATCATGATCTGATAAGAAAGAGAGTTTACTGTCATCTCCAAGCCGTTTTTCAGCTGTTTATATTGGGTATAATCTCAGTAGGGGCTTGGTTTCTATTGGATGGGGCAGGGGTGTGTATAATAGGCTCAATTTCATTGGATAGTAGTCGTAATGTTGTTAAAACATTCCCTTATCTGTCATAATAAAGCCATTTTAGCGTATATGTTAAGGTGTCATTTTTAGATGTTGTTTCTAGATGCCAATTTTTAGATATGCTTGCTAATCTAAGAGAATTAAAAGTGAAAACAAGACATATTCTATATAAAGGAAGGACTTGCTAGTTTCATCTTTTACTTATTACACAATCTATGCTGATTGTGTTACAAGGTCTGAACGAAGAGAGAATTTACTGTCAGACTGCAAACCTTTTTTCATCTATTTCTATTGGGTATAGCCTAATTATGCAGTCTATTGGGTAGGACAAGGGTGTGTTTAAGAGGCTCAGTATCATTGGATAGTAATAGGGATATGGTTGAAAATCCCCTTATCTATCTTGGTCTAGTTTATTTTGCGTATATAGGTATAAATTTTGATCTTATTACTAGTCTCAAAAAGTATAGGAAAAATATTCCACATAAAAGACAGATTTGTTGCGTTATATACTTATTACCCGATTTAAGCTTGATATTAATTATGGTAAGAAGTGTATGATAATGTTACACAATCTTAGCTCTATATTAGTCATATTAAAAAATGTGTGACTATGTATTATATATCCCTTACAATATTCCTAATGGTGTTATATTGTTGTCTTCTATATACTGGATTTTGCTATAGTGCTATGTCTGTGCTGAGGTGTGAATTATTATCCAGAATAAAGAGAAATGTTTTTTTACAAACAAGGTGAAACCTCAATAGGTTTTAAGTGGATTAGAAACGTATGGGAACCAGATGGTGGTGTAGAAATATTAAACAACCTTTATTTGTTTAACATAAGTATCCATATTTAGGAATATTTTTTAAGAGCAGTTTTAACTATTCATTTAGCTATTATTGCTGTATAAATTTGTGTATGTGTATGTGGTAAACACAAAGTTGAATTTCTGTTGTGAGCCTTATACTAAATTTGGAATTTTTTAGGAATATTTTTTTTTTTTTTTTTTTTTTTTTTAATCATAGTTTTTTTATTGAGGCAAAATTAGAAATACAACATAAAGACACATTATACATTTCGTATATGTTTTTGGTAGATTTTACATACAATGCATTTCTTTTCAGAGTAACAATGAGATATAAACATATAAATGAGCAATGAAATCTCAAAATAAACATCATACATGTAACTCTCCAGATCTATACTGTACAAACTGGAAATACAGCACAATGCATGCGAATGTAAAGTAAAATAAAGATAATCTAGCTTTACCTCTTTTTATTCTTTTGTTTCCTATGTAAAAACAAAGTAAATTTATATAATGTAATTATCCTGAACAACTTATACATCCTATAGTGTGAAAGAGTAAGTATAAAAGAAATGTATGCGTTATCTAAGATTTTGCAAAATATAGGAAAGCATTAATAGTTGTTCCTACTTGATGCACAGAATTAAAGACCAGGTCAGTAAATGTTAAACTTTGATTATCAGTGGGCTATCAACACACCTCTCTCTCTCCTGTAGCTGAGTGCAGTAAAAAACTAACCTCAACTTCCACTCCATAGGAAAACGTAGGAACAGCTTATTACAAAACAAATGTAATTAGGATACCTCCATCATAAACTAGCGTCCAATAGAATGATATTTTACCTTAAGCTGAACATCAGGGTAACACACCACCTTAACTGGGAGGTACAATTAAATAAACAGAAAATTATAGTATACACCAAATATTTGGTATGGCATAAATCTGTGGCGGATTAATACCGCCTAGTTATTCACCTTAAAGGGTGAGTCTTATGGAAATGAAACAAATATAGAAATGTATTAACAATGAAGTTAAGTAAATCAAACATCTGGAGTCCCCCCCTTAAGTTCTAGCAATGCTGCTTGAAAGTATATGGAGAGAATGGGCTTGAGAAAATATATAGGGTGTACCAGAGGAGCTTAGGCTATAATTTTTAAGATAATGTATATAAATAGAAGCAGTAGTCTTCTAAAATTGTCCTGACAACATATATTAATGCCTATGAAGCAATGTGTTAGGGTTAAGTAGAATAAGTAACCAGGAGTAGGGATGTTAAACACGTGGACCCCATATTAATTACTGAAGAAGGGTAGTGAACCATATTCATTCCTTTCGAAAACAAGCCCAATTATCCAGTCTAAACATATAGGGAAACATTTATCTAGTATCTAGGAGAAGCCATAAAAACTTAACCCCTTCACACCAGAGACGTTACATCAACATATTGCATTATGTGAAACCATTAAAGGCTCCCATCAGACCACTAAGAGTCGTCATTCAATCCCTGCGGTTAGTCTTTGTCCCTATATAAAAGTCCACAATCCCATGTTGCTAACCTATCCCTTTTGCAGGAATGAGAGAGTCCATTATCTCCTGAAGCACTAGGTCTGCATTAATGGATATCTCCCGAGTGGTCAATGCAGTGCTAGCCTCAATCCGAGCATCAGCAGTATATTTAGGTGTCGTTCTTAGGAAGTTAATGTATTGGGGTTGATAGAACTTAGAGCATTGTGCTGCAGCACCAACTTTTTTTTTTGGCATCGGACCCCTCATGCTCTTTACTTTGCCTCCTGCCCCAGACCCCCCTTTGACCGGCCGCATCTCCAGGGAGCCCAGAACAGGCCTTTCTGCTTCCAGCATAGCGCCCGCGGCAGCGCGCTTACCCGGCGCCATTGCTGTTGGATCCGAATTTGAAAGGGCCGCTCCATCTATAGCCGTTAGTGCAGTCGTGGTCTCAGGCTCTATTAGGACAACAGGATCACCCCCTTTACAGATGTCTAGCATAGCCAAATAGTTTGTATGTCCAGTGCCTGGGTTAGGACACATGAGCTCACCTCTCCTGTCAGCTCTCAGATACACCTTGAGGGATGCCTGCTGTTTCTCCAGCTTGTGAGTCACATTCTGCAGGAGGGCTAATATCTCGGCTTCCATTCTGTATGCTCATGTAGTAGGAACCAAGTCCCTTCTCCTGAATCTCACCTCTCCAACCAATTTCCTGGGGACTCCAGTAAAATTCAATACAGTCCTATTGCTTCACCCGGCTATCCAGCTAACCGGGGGGGGGGGGGGATGTAATAAAATCTTAGGCTGCAGCCTGTAATTTAGCTTATTTTGAGTCACTTTGTTGCAGGAACTCAAAAATGTGTAGGCAGGCTTGCTCCAGAACAGTTCAGCAGCTGATATTTTAGCAGGATAAGACAGAATGTAAATATACAGGTAATAAGGGAGGCGCTAAGACAAGCCAAAGGTATCAAGCACTTAAAAGTTTTGAGAAAGGCCCAAGGAAGGGACGAAACGCGTTGGCTATTTTATGGATTATCCTCTGCCCACCTTGAGGCGCTCCCTAGACTCTCTTCTCATTTTGTAACCAATTCCAAGATATAAGCACTAAGTGCAGGGCTCATCTGAGAGGACCGTGACTACAGGTCATAGAAGTAAGCGCAGGAATCGGCTTCTTCTCCTAACCGGAACATCTTTCAGTGACGTCAGACGCCGGAAACTTTCAGTGACGTCAGACGCCGGAAAGTTTCAGTCGGCCCCGCTCGAGGTGAATACCGGGCGAGGGGAAAAGACATCTACTTCACGGATAAGGATCTGGTAAAGTACACGGCTGAATGTTCTGCTAAAGTGATATCTTACACAGTAAGAGAACTTTGGAATTGCATGTATATTATTATCCACTTACACTGTTTGGCAGCTATTGCTCTATCAATTTGGCAGCTTGGTGGTATTTGACTAGTGAGACGCTGACCACAGACTCAGTTACATTCTATATGGAGTAAAGACATTTCTATCTGACCCTACTAAAACGAACTGATTGGGACTGCCCTATACAAATTGTATGGTTTTAAATCTGTGGAAGTTTTATCAATTGCATCTTTTAGTATTTTAGTTTTTATTTATTAGTATTTCGTTTTTGGGGAGACGTCCCCTATACATATGTTATTGTATGCTTATGTGTTTTTATTAAATTTTAAGTGCTTGATACCTTTGGCTTGTCTTAGCGCCTCCCTTATTACCTGTATATTTTCTCTCTTATTTTAGACAACTGTAGGGATATTTGTCTTTTTAAGGGGGTGTTTGGTTATCGATTTGGCCTAGCGCACCTTTCTCTCCCCTTTATTTTACATTAAGACAGAATGTAGTAAGATAGCTAAGAAAATCCCATTATTATTTGGAATAAATGCAGAGCAACTCATTCACACGTCTAGTCATGGCTGCGGCTTAGACACGCCCCCAGGAATATTTTTAAGAGCAATGTTTGCACAATTTTAAATGCTATATCTGTTACATAACTATTTGTTTTAACTATTCATTTAGCTATTATTGTTGTATAAATTTGATTGTTTATACATGGATCCATGTTTTAACTAAATTGTTTATTGTAATTGTTTGATAATATTGCATTTGGTCCCGCCTCAGAGAATTACAGCTCATTCTACTAGATCATTCTCCACTTTTGTGGGCTTTTAAGAATGAAGCTTCAGTTGATCAGATTTGAAATGCAGCAACCTGGTCTTCTTTGCATACATTTACTAAATTCTACAGTTTTGATGTATTTGCTTCTTCAGAAGCAGTTTTTGGTAGAAAAGTTCTTCAGGCAGCTGTTAAAGTTTGATTCTTCTGCTTATGTTTTAAGTTTTTTCCTTTCATTTTGGAGAATAAATTTATATTTTGGGTTGTGGATTATTTTTTTCAGCGAAAAATGGCTGTTTTTATTTTTTTCCCTCCCTCTCTAGTGACTCTTGCGTGGAGTTCCACATCTTGGGTATTGCTATCCCATACGTCACTAGCTCATGGACTCTTGCCAATTACATGAAAGAAAACCTAATTTATGTAAGAACTTACCTGATAAATTAATTTCTTTCATATTAGCAAGAGTCCATGAGGCCCACCCTTTTTTTTTGGTGGTAATGATTTTTTGTATAAAGCACAATTATTTCCAAATTCCTTTGTGGATGCTTTTTACTCCTTTCTTTATCACCCCACTTCTTGGCTATTCGTTAAACTGAATTGTGGGTGTGGTGAGGGGTGTATTTATAGGCATTTTGAGGTTTGGGAAACTTTGCCCCTTCTGGTAGGAATGTATATCCCATACGTCACTAGCTCATGGACTCTTGCTAATATGAAAGAAATGAATTTATCAGATAAGTTCTTACATAAATTATGTTTTTTTCTGCCCATTTTTGTCTTCATATGATGGTTTGGTACTGAACTATTTACTTGGGGTTGTCATTTTCCTTGTTCAGAGGAGAACTGCCTGGTATTTCGGGGCTGGATTGACATTACTTGGCGGGATCAGACTGATGTACTACAGGAAAGTTTTCCTCTCTGAAAAGCACACTGGTCTAAAAGATGCTGCTCCTGAGTAGTAAATTGCCATAGAACTAACTGATTAGCTGTTGTTTGTTCCTTGTAGATCAATTCTTTCTTCGTATTCACTTAATTATAAAGCATTGTTATTGCAGCATGATTTTCTGAAAACCTTATTTTTTTTTTTCATGTTGACTTGGTCTTATTATGGTAGCCAAGATAATAGGAAATAAAATCATAACATTATGTCCTTATCTTTCTTTATTTTTTGTTTAAAGAAATAAGGGGGATTGCTTGCTGAGTGTACTAATTTAAAATAAAAAAAAAAAAATTGTAAATAGTATGTGGCATAATGGATGTGTGAAAAGATTAGGGTTTCAGGATTAGGATTTCTTTTAATAGGGAGATGCCATTTTTGTTTGTTTTTTTACAGGTAGGTATTACTTTGACAACACCCAGAATATGATTTAATTTCCATATTCCTTAATCATCTTTAACTAAAATACTTTTAAGGTGGCTGTATTTTAAACCGTTGGCAAATTTCCATTTCCCTTTGCATTTCTATTAAATGTAAAGTACAGGTTTACAAGTCTAACTGTATCCTTTATTTGTCTCGGAAACCAAACTGGAGCAAAACTGAAAAATTACAAATGCAAAACTGATTGTATAATTACTGAGAATGTGGGTTAGTGGTAATTGGGTTTTTTTCTTGTTGTGTTTTTTTTTTTTTTCCAAATTAAAGTGCCATAAAAAAATGTTCATACCTTAAATTTATAACTTAAAATGATAAACTTAAACTGATAAAGTTGCTGTTAAAAAACAAACAAAACAGTGTTTAAACATACATATCCAGCCTTTTTCTTGTTCTGAACACAATTTATTAATTTTCAGTGTGTTGATATTTGAAGTTGTATTACCCAGGTTTATAAATCATTTTAATTTATTTTAATTTTATTTTGTCTGTTAATAGGAATAAATACATTGATAAATATAATGTCACGCTTGGGAAACGACGACCCAGTGCCTTCAAGGTAGGAAACATTTCTCTCTTTATTCACATATGTACATTTATACTAGGAGTGGACAAATGTGGACCCAAAGAAGTGTGCCATGCAAATAAACACATTATATACAATTAAAACAGCTTGATACAGAACTGAAATTTTAGGTGGACAGACTTCCCTATCTTCTGTTTTATATATAATTTTCTACATGTGAATGTACTTTTTGCATAGTGTTGTGATATCATAAATAGACCTGTTTAGTTAGTGATTGTACATTTTTACTTGTTTTAAAATCGAGCCCAAGCTCTAAGGGATATTTTAGAGGGACTTTAACTGATCACTTCTAATGAAGATGCACTGTAACTTACTTTTTCATCTAGCCGTGCCATTCATTTGGACTGTCCTCCAATCAGCGCTCTACCCGTACGGCACTTTTTTTTTTGTAGCTAGCGCATCTTCATTAGAAGTTATCAATTAAAATCCCTCTAAAATATCTCTTGGATTCCAGACCTAAAATGATTTAACTCGCATAAGCGCATTGTTGCTCCTGAGCCATCTAGGTATGCTTTTCAAAGACACCAATAAAACGTATACAGTTGTGCTCATAAGTTTACATACCCTGGCAGAATTTATGATTTCTTGGCCATTTTTCAGAGAATATGAATGATAACACAAAAACTTTTCTTTCACTCATGGTTAGTGTTTGGCTGAAGCCATTTATTATTAATCAACTGTGTTTACTCTTTTTAACTCATAATGACAACAGAAACTACCCAAATGACCCTGATCAAAAGTTTACATACCGTGGTGATTTTGGCCTGATATCATGCACACAAGTTGACACAAAGGGGTTTGAATGGCTATCAAAGGTAACCATCATCACCTGTGATCTGTTTTCTTGTAATTAGTGTGTGTGTATAAAAGGTCAATGAGTTTCTGGACTCCTGACAGACCCTTGCATCTTTCATCCAGTACTGCACTGACGTTTCTGGATTCTGAGTCATGGGGAGAGAAAAAGAATTGTCAATGGATCTGTGGGAAAAAGGTAGTTGAACTGTATAAAACAGGAAAGGGATATAAAAAGATATTCAAGGAATTGAGAATGCAAATCAGCAGTGTTCAAACTCTAATCAAGTAGTAAAAAAATAGGCGTACTGTTTGATAACATACTGCATTCATCTTGCCATCAATTCTGACAAAATTTCCTGTGCCTTTTGTAGCTCACACATCCCCAAAACATCAGCGATCTACCTCCATGTTTCACAGTAGGAATGGTGTACCTTTCATCATAGGCCTTGTTGACTCCTCTCCAAATGTAGCGTTTATGGTTGTGGCCAAAAAGCTCAATTTTGGTCTCATCACTCCAAATTACTTTGTGCCAAAAGGTTTGAGGCTTGTCTCTGTGCTGTTTAGCGTATTGTAAGCGGGATACTTTGTGGCATTTATGTAGTAATGGCTTTCTTCTGGCGACTCTACCATGCAGCCCATCTTTCTTCAAGTGCCTCCTTATTGTGCATCTTGAAACAGCCACACCACATGTCCTGTATTTCACCTGAAGTTATTTGTGGGTTTCTCTTTGCATCCTGAACAATTTTCCTGGCAGTTGTGGCTGAAATTCTAGTTGGTCTACCTGACCGTGGTTTGGTTTCAACAGAACCCCTACTTTTCCACTTCTTTATTAGAGTTTGAACATTGCTGATTTGCATTCTCAATTCCTTGGATATCTTTTTATATCACTTTCCTGTTTTATACAGTTCAACTACCTTTTCCCACAGATCCTTTAACAATTCTTTTGCTTTCCCCATGAATCCAGAATCGTCAGTGCAGCACTGGATGAAAGATGCAAGGGTATGTCAGGAGTCCAGAAACTCATTGACCTTTTATACGCACACACTCATTACAAGAAAACAGATCACAGGTGAGGATGGTTACCTTTAATAGCCATTCAAACACCTTTTTGTCAACTTGTGTGCATGTTATCAGGTCAAAATCACTAGGGTATGTAAACTTTTGATCAGGGTCATTTGGGTAGTTTCTGTTGTCATTATGATTTAAAAAGAGTAAATGCAGTTGATTGATAATAAATGGCTTCAGCCAAACACTAACCATGAGTGAAAGAAAAGTGTTTGTGTTATCATTCATATTCTCTGAAAAATGTCCAAGAAATGATAAATTCTGCCGGGGTATGTAAACTTATGAGCACAACTGTAAATAATGGAAAAATCCTTTATATGTCTTTGATGTCCTATTAAAGATCTTTGAGATAAAGGGGTTTCACTCCAGTAAAGGACTGGGGATTTTTCCCAAGAACTTGAAAAATAGCAATTCTTAACATGGCCAGTAATTTATGGCTATGCAAATATACCTCCTTTGTTTCATGTCTGTCCCCAATTGGCTTCAGCAGAGGTAATGAGATAAGGAACTACAACAAAAGTCCATTGATTTAACATAATTACTGCAGCAAGTACTGTCCAGTAACATGTCTGGTTGATCTCCTCCCAATAAGATAAGTGGCAAGAAGGATTTTGGTCACTGAAAAACATTTAATCAAAAATACAGTTGTTGATCTGTTATGAAAATGTTCGCACTCGGCTAATATTCAAATATGATCTAAGTAAATTGAAAGCTGAAGGAAATGCATGTATTTATTAACTTTAGTTTCACAGTTTTATGTAACAAGTGTTTTCACTAAATTCTTTATTTTTACAGGATTAATCATAATGAACGTCTGGAATTTTTAGGAGATGCTGTTGTTGAATTTTTAACAAGGTAACAATCTAAAATTGTATGTCGATCTGGAGTTACATTTTTATGTTAGAAATAAATCAGTGTGTGAGAAATATTTAATTTACCTTTCAAACAAAAATCTTGTATTATCTTCCTGTCCGTTTCTTTCAATGGAATATTGTTTGCATATTATCAAAGTGTGTTTTTCGAAGGTGATTCCCTTTTTTTTTTTTTCTTTTTTTTAATCAAAGGTAGTAAGTTTTTAATTCAAAATTGTAGGAAAATGCACAGGTCTGTGAAAAAATAAAAAATAAATACAAATGTCAAGAATTCCATTATTTCTCCTGTTAAGTGTAGTCAGTCCACGGGTCATCCATTACTTATGGGATTATAACTCCTCCCTAACAGGAAGTGCAAGAGGATCACCCAAGCAGAGCTGCTATATAGCTCCTCCCCTCTACGTCATACCCAGTCATTCTCTTGCACCTAACTAATAGATAGGACGTGTGAGAGGACTGTGGTTGTTAAACTTAGTTTTTATTTCTTCAATCAAAAGTTTGTTATTTTAAACAGCACCGGAGTGTGTTGTTTTTTCTCAGGCAGCATTAGAAGAAGAATCTACCTGAGTTTGTGTATGATCTTAGCGGACGTAACTAAGATCCATTTGCTGTTCTCGGCCATTCTGAGGAGCGAGGTAACTTCAGAACAGGGGACAGCGGGCAGGGTTCACCTGCAAGGAGGTATGTTGCAGTATATTATTTTCTAAGGAATGGAATTGACTGAGAAAATACTGCTAATACCGATGTAATGTAAGTGCAGCCTTAAATACAGTAGTAGCAACTGGTATCAGGCTGATATGTATGTATGTTTACACTGAAGTATTTCTGGGGAATGGCACTTCACTAAGAAAATACTGTATACATATAACTTTTAGCCTATTCTGCAGTGAAAGCGACTAGCAGCAGGCTTTTTGATAACATTTCATAATTTTATATTTAAAACGTTTACTGGCATGTTAATCGTTTTTTCTCTGAGGTACTTGGTGAAAAATTTTATGGGCATTATTTTTCCACATGGCTGTCGTTTGTTTATGAATAAAATCAGTTTACTGAGCTTCCCCACTGTTGTATTATGAGTGGGAGGGGCCTATTTTGGCGCTTTATTGCGCAGTAGAAATTCAGTCACAGTCTTCCTTTTTCTCCCTGCATGATCCAGGACGTCTCTACAGAGCTCAGGGGTCTCCAAAACTAGTTTTGAGGGAGGTAATCACTCACAGCAGACCTGTGAGACTGTGCTTTGACTGTGATAAAAACGTTTATATTTTTAATTGTTATCCGTTTTTTGGTATTAAGGGGTTAATCATCCATTTGCTAGTGGGTGCAATCCTTTGCTAACTTAATGCATTTACTGTGAAAATTTGGTTGCTATAACTAATCCGGTTCATTGTTATTTCAACTGTGACAGTTTTGTGTGCTTCTTAAAGGCACAGTAACGTTTTTTATATTGCTTGTAAATTTATTTGAAAAGTATTTTCCAAGCTTGCTAGTCTAATTGCTAGTTTGTTTAAACATGTCTGACACAGAGGAATCTCTTTGTGCAATATGTTCAAAGGCCAATGTGGAGCCCAATAGAAATTTGTGTTAACTCTCCTCACGTGTCAGTACCTGCATCTCCCGCTCAGGAGGTGCGTGATATTGTGGCGCCAAGTACATCAGGGCGGCCCTTACAAATCACTTTGCAAGACATGGCTAATGTTATGACTGAAGTTTTATCTAAATTGCCAGAATTTAGGGGTAAACGCGACCACTCTGGGGTGAGAACAGAGTGCGCTGATAATAATAGGGCCATGTCTGATACTGCGTCACAATTTGCAGAACATGAAGACGGAGAGCTTCATTCTGTGGGTGACGGATCTGATCCAAATAAACTGGATTCAGACATTTCAAATTTTAAATTTAAGCTTGAGAACCTCCGTGTGTTACTAAGGGAGGTATTAGCGGCTCTTAATGATTGTAACACGGTTGCAATCCCAGAGAAAATATGTAGGCTGGATAAATATTTTGCGGTACCGACGTGTACTGACGTTTTTCCTATACCTAAAAGGCTTACAGAAATTGTTAACAAGGAGTGGGACAGACCCGGTGTGCCTTTCTCACCCCCTCCTATATTTAGGAAAATGTTTCCAATAGACGCCACCACACGGGACTTATGGCAGACGGTCCCTAAGGTGGAGGGAGCAGTTTCTACTTTGGCTAAGCGCACCACTATCCCGGTGGAGGATAGCTGTGCTTTTTCAGATCCAATGGATAAAAAGTTAGAGGGTAACCTTAAGAAAATGTTTGTTCAACAAGGTTTTATATTGCAACCCCTTGCATGCATTGCGCCTGTCACGGCTGCGGCGGCATTCTGGTTTGAGTCTCTGGAAGAGACCATTAGCTCAGCTACGTTGGATGAGATGTCAGACAAGCTTAGAGTCCTTAAGCTAGCTAATTAATTTATTTCTGATGCCGTAGTACACTTAACTAAACTTACGGCTAAGAACTCCGGATTCGCCATTCAGGCGCGCAGAGCGCTGTGGCTTAAATCCTGGTCAGCCGATGTGACTTCTAAATCTAAATTGCTTAACATACCTTTCAAAGGGCAGACATTATTCGGGCCCGGTTTGAAAGAAATTATCGCTGACATTACTGGAGGTAAGGGCCATGCCCTGCCTCAAGACAGAGCCAAACCAAGGGCTAGACAGTCTTATTTTCGTGCCTTTCGTAACTTCAAGGCAGGAGCAGCATCAACTTCCTCCGCTCCAAAACAGGAAGGAACTGTTGCTCGCTACAGACAGGGCTGGAAACCTAACCAGACCTGGAACAAGGGCAAGCAGGCCAGAAAACCTGCTGCTGCCCCTAAGACAGCATGAAGTGAGGGCCCCCAATCCGGAAACGGATCTAGTGGGGGGCAGACTTTCTCTCTTCGCCCAGGCTTGGGCAAGAGATGTCCAGGATCCCTGGGCGTTAGAGATCATATCTCAGGGATATCTTCTGGACTTCAAAGCTTCTCCTCCAAAAGGGAGATTTCATCTTTCAAGGTTGTCAGCAAACCAGATAAAGAAAGAGGCGTTTCTACGCTGTGTACAAGATCTTTTACTAATGGGAGTGATCCACCCGGTTCCGCGGTCGGAACACGGACAAGGGTTTTACTCAAATCTGTTTGTGGTTCCCAAGAAAGAAGGAACCTTCAGACCAATCTTGGATTTAAAGATCCTAAACAAATTCCTAAGAGTTCCATCGTTCAAAATGGAAACTATTCGGACAATCTTACCCATGATCCAAAAGGGTCAGTACATGACCACAGTGGATTTAAAGGATGCCTACCTTCACATATCGATTCACAAAGATCATTACCGGTACCTAAGGTTTGCCTTCCTAGACAGGCATTACCAGTTTGTAGCTCTTCCCTGCTCCAAGAATCTTTACAAAGGTTCTGGGTTCTCTTCTGGCGGTACTAAGACCGCGAGGAATATCGGTAGCTCCGTACCTAGACGACATTCTGATACAAGCGTCAAGTTTCCAAGCTGCCAAGTCTCATACAGAGTTAGTCCTGGCATTTCTAAGGTCACATGGGTGGAAGGTGAACGAAGAAAAGAGTTCTCTATTGCCACTCACAAGAGTTCCCTTCTTAGGGACTCTTATAGATTCTGTAGAAATGAAAATTTACCTGACAGAGGACAGGTTAACAAAACTCCTAAATGCTTGCCGTGTCCTTCATTCCATTCCACACCCGTCAGTGGCTCAATGCATGGAGGTAATCGGCTTAATGGTAGCAGCAATGGACATAGTACCCTTTGCACGCCTGCATCTCAGACCACTGCAATTGTGCATGCTAAGTCAGTGGAATGGGGATTACTCAGATTTGTCCCCTATGCTGAATCTGGATCAAGAGACCAGAAATTCTCTTCTATGGTGGCTCTCTCGGCCACATCTGTCCAAGGGGATGCCCTTCAGCAGACCAGATTGGACGATTGTAACAACAGACGCCAGCCTGCTAGGTTGGGGCGCTGTCTGGAATTCCCTGAAGACTCAGGGATCATGGACTAAGGAGGAGAGTCTCCTTCCCATAAACATTCTGGAATTAAGAGCAGTTTTCAATGCCCTTCTGGCTTGGCCTCAGTTAGCAACTCTGAGGTTCATCAGGTTTCAGTCGGACAACATCACGACTGTGGCTTACATCAACCATCAGGGAGGGACAAGGAGTTCCCTAGCGATGATGGAAGTCTCAAAGATAATTCACTGGGCAGAGTCTCACTCTTGCCACCTATCAGCGATCCACATCCCAGGCGTGGAGAACTGGGAGGCGGATTTTCTAAGTCGCCAGACTTTTCATCCGGGGGAGTGGGAACTTCATCCGGAGGTCTTTGCCCAAATACTTCGGCGTTGGGGCAAACCAGATCTGGATCTCATGGCGTCTCGCCAGAACGCCAAGCTTCCTTGTTACGGGTCCAGGTCCAGGGACCCGGGAGCGGTTCTGATAGATGCTCTGACAGCACCTTGGGCCTTCAACATGGCTTATGTGTTTCCACCCTTCCCGATGCTTCCTCGATTGATTGCCAGGATCAAACAGGAGAGAGCATCGGTGATTCTAATAGCGCCTGCGTGGCCACGCAGGACCTGGTATGCAGATCTAGTGGACATGTCATCCTGTCCACCTTGGTCTCTGCCTCTGAGACAGGACCTTCTGATTCAGGGTCCTTTCAAACATCAAAATCTAATTTCTCTGAGGCTGACTGCATGGAGATTGAACGCTTGATTTTATCAAAGCGTGGATTTTCGGAGTCAGTAATTGATACCTTAATACAGGCGAGGAAACCTGTTACCAGGAAAATTTACCATAAAATATGGCGTAAATATTTGCATTGGTGCGAATCCAAGAGTTACTCATGGAGTAAGGTTAGGATTCCTAGGATATTGTCTTTTCTACAAGAAGGTTTAGAAAAGGGTTTATCTGCTAGTTCTTTAAAGGGACAAATCTCAGCTCTGTCCATCCTTTTACACAAACGTCTGTCAGAAGTTCCAGACGTTCAGGCTTTTTGTCAGGCTTTGGCCAGGATTAAGCCTGTGTTTAAGACTGTTGCTCCGCCATGGAGCTTAAACTTAGTTCTTAACGTTTTACAGGGTGTTCCGTTTGAACCCCTTCATTCCATTGATATCAAGCTGTTATCTTGGAAAGTTCTGTTTTTAATGGCTATTTCCTCGGCTCGAAGAGTCTCTGAGTTATCGGCCTTACATTGTGATTCTCCTTATCTGATTTTTCATTCAGACAAGGTAGTTCTGCGTACTAAACCTGGGTTCTTACCTAAGGTAGTCACTAACAGGAATATCAATCAAGAGATTGTTGTTCCATCATTGTGCCCTAACCCTTCTTCAAAGAAGGAACGACTTCTGCACAATCTGGACGTAGTCCGTGCCCTGAAATTTTATTTACAGGCAACTAAAGATTTTCGCCAAACTTCTTCCCTGTTTGTCGTTTATCTGGACAGAGGAGAGGTCAAAAAGCTTCTGCTACCTCTCTCTTTTTTTTGGCTTCGTAGCATAATACGTTTAGCCTATGAGACTGCTGGACAGCAGCCTCCTGAAAGAATTACAGCTCATTCTACTAGAGCTGTGGCTTCCACTTGGGCCTTTAAGAATGAGGCCTCTGTTGAACAGATTTGCAAGGCTGCAACTTGGTCTTCACTTCACACTTTTTCCAAATTTTACAAATTTGACACTTTTGCTTCTTCGGAGGCTGTTTTTGGGAGAAAGGTTCTTCAGGCAGTGGTTCCTTCTGTGTAAAGATCCTGCCTGTCCCTCCCGTCATCCGTGTACTTTTAGCTTTGGTATTGGTATCCCATAAGTAATGGATGACCCGTGGACTGACTACACTTAACAGGAGAAAACAAAATTTATGCTTACCTGATAAATTCCTTTCTCCTGTAGTGTAGTCAGTCCACGGCCCGCTCTGTTTTTTATGGCAGGTCTAAATTTTAAATTAAACTCCAGTCACCACTGCACCCTATAGTTTCTCCTTTCTCGTTTGGTTTCGGTCGAATGACTGGGTATGACGTAGAGGGGAGGAGCTATATAGCAGCTCTGCTTGGGTGATCCTCTTGCACTTCCTGTTAGGGAGGAGTTATAATCCCATAAGTAATGGATGACCCGTGGACTGACTACACTACAGGAGAAAGGAATTTATCAGGTAAGCATAAATTTTGTTTTTAAAGTATACACCTCCTTAGATGTATTGACTTAAAGATTAGAGCATCTGATATTTGAGATCACTTATTATATTTGTGACTGGAGGCCTCTTTCATCAAACCGTTCATGAATATATGGTTATTAAGCAAAATTAAATTCACAAATCTTAAAGTGATGGTAAACTTTGATGAATGAAAGCCTGTTTTTTAAAAATACTATTAAAAACAGGGGCACTTTCATTCATCAAAGTTTAGAAGGCAGCCGTTTTGATTAAAAACTTACCTTTCTTCTTTTCACAGCCAGAGCAGCTTCCCGCACCCGGAGATCCTCTCTTCACACGTCATCAATGACTAATCCAGCTTCCTCCAATCTTGGCACGGCCTTATGGGGGGTAGCTGGATTAGTCATTGATGACGTGTGAAAAGAGGATCACCGGGTGCAGGAAGTTGCTCTGGCTGTGAAAAGAAAAGCGGTAAGTTTTTAATCAAAACGGCTGCCTTCTAAACTTTGATGAATGAAAGTGCCCCTGTTTTTAATAGTATTTTTAAAAAATGGGCTTTCATTCATCAAAGTTTACCTTCACTTTAAGTGTTGGTTTATATAATAGCAAGCTCTAATACATTATAGCTTTTTATTATTACACATAAATACTGTGCGATTCTCAAGCGCGACAATATACTTCATCTCTTGAGTAGTTTATTTGTTTTAACAGATTATAGAGTTTTATTACTCCAGTAATATATACCAAGGCTAAGATAAATGTTTATGCATGGTTTATGCTTTTCCCAAACATTTAGATGTCTCCCTCTGTGCTGACCACCATTTTAAATAAAGCTCAGACTTACATGTGTGTTGATTCTCTTTATGCAAATGTCACACATTCTTGAAGATGCCATTCTTTATTTGTACCTAAAGAGACAGTGACACTGACATTTTTGTGTATAAAATGTTAAGTTATGTACAGTAAAATATTTTTGATAAATACTTTTATTATATTTTATGTTGCCCTATTTTCATGTCATTTTGCTCTTTTTTATGATTCTTATACCTGAAAAGCACACTGCAGACTTCCAAGGACTAACCCATCTACATGTCTGTCCTAATTGGACTTGGCAAATAACAGCTGCAAAGCAATGTATTATACTAACAAATGGAGTGTGGCTTACTTTGTCAGCTGCAGACTGGAACACTAAGCACATTTCATTCACCTCCCTCTAATCATAGGTGCTACCATTATGGGACCTAGGTTACACTGCAGAAAACTGAATATGAGTTACTGCACATGTGCAGAAAAGGCAAGGCAGCTCTGGAATGTAGTGAAAGATAGATTTCAACATGGGAAACAGGGAATAACAGCAATTCTATGCTTATGAAATGTATTTAGTTTTAAATGTCCCTTTAAGCCCAGATTGACTCCTCCAAAAGAGGCAAGTGGAGTTTGGATGCTGAAAAGTAATTGTAGTAAACAAGGTGTTAACTTGTTTTTAATATGTTTAGATTTGGCTGATGTTATTCTATAGCAAGATAGCAGAAATCTCTTGTGATTACAAGTTTTTTTCTTTACCAGATGTTGAGAGTCTACGAGTAACCATGTGTAGGAATATTCCCCACCGGACCACTAGGAGGAGGCAAAAGACACCCGATACACCAGAGCTTTAAATCCCTTTAACTTCCCATGATTGCCAGCCATTTTCGTTTGCCTTCTTGATAAAGGGAGAAGTGAAAGATCTACTTATTATTTGAACGGGGATCCTCTAACGTACCTGTTGTTCAGACGACAAACAAGGAGTTATCAGCCCGTCAAAAAAGGTCATTTTTCTCAATGAGAAATGTCACTGGCCTCCCAGGTAAAATGTAGACTTATCTACTAATCACCTGGTCTACAGTGAGCTGCTAGTTTGTGGATCTACCTTTGAGTTTTTAGCTTTAGAGCTCACCATTTACTGTTTAAGGGCGCCATTTAAGTGTTCTAATCCTTTCCTGTGTTGCTGTAACCTTCTCAGCATATCGATAGCTTCTCAGGACCAGTAGAGGTGGTAAGGCACTCTGATCATCAGAGCTTGACTTCAAATTTGGGGTACATTTTTTTTAATCCATTATGTGCTGTTATTTGCTATGTAATCCTTTATTCTGTTTTATAGTTTTCTTTCAAACAGGTGGTTAGAGTCCACGATACATTACTCATGGGAATTACTCTTACCTACAACTATGAGTAGATTCCCAAACCCCAAGAGCACTATTAATCCCCTCCCACCTCATAGGTATCTGTCTTGTTTTTGTCTCCGCTGGAATAGGTTGAAGAATGGAGATGTGCCTTTGATTCTTGAGTGAGAGGGTTTCTCAGACAGATGGGTAATGCAGTTATTTAGTCACAAGCCTTTCCACGGATATTGTAGGGACCTGTTGGTTTGTCAATATACTCCTATTCCAGATCCTAAGCTGTTATGTTTTATCACTGGTTTTGGCTTCCTATTGGTTTATTCCAGTAGTGGTGTACCTATTGTTAAGCACCATATTTTTTTTTTATATTAATTGGGCTTCCTCACAGGAAATCTTTTTCAAAGGTTCTCTGTTATCTGTCGTAGAGATTCATCTCCTACCTCCCTTTTCAGATCGACGATATACTCTCATATTCCATTACCTCTACTGATAACCGTTTCAGTACTGGTTTGGCTATCTGCTATATGTGGATGGGTGTCTTTCGGTAAGTATGTTTCTCTTGTAAGATGTATCGAGTCCACGGATTCATCCATACTTGTGGGATATTCTCCTTCCCTACAGGAAGTGGCAAAGAGAGCACCCACAGCAGAGCTGTCTATATAGCTCCACCCTTAGCTCCACCCCCCCCCCCCCACTCATTCTCTTTGCCTACTCTAAGTACTAGGAAGGGTAAAGTGAGTGTGGTGACAAAAATGGCAGAAAAGGGATGAAGATTTCTGCAAGGAGGATGATGATCTTAGCACTTTGTAACTAAGATCCACTGCTGTTCTCACAAGGCCTGAAGAGTACAGGAAAACTTCAGTTGGGGGAACAGTTTGCAGGCTAAACTGCATTGAGGTATGTTCAGTTTATTTTTTTCTAGACAGACTGTGATTATTCTAGAAAAGACTGGCAATATCCCCATGAGGGAAGGGTAAGCTGTATTCAGACAGTAGGAATCCCAGCTTGCATAAAGGGCTCATTAGTTACTGGTGACACTGATAGGAAAAAATGTTTTTGCTTTTTATAAAAGAATGCAATTATAACGTTTTTTTAGGGACTTTAAGGGGCCATTGTGGCTTTTTTAAGGGTTATTAACCCTTATGGCTAGTTTAAGAAACACTCTGTTGTGTTTCTTTTAGACCCCATAACATCGAATGAGGTGGGAGGGGCCTATTTTTGCGCCTCAGTTGCGCAGTTTCTTTTCCTCAGAGACATCCAGCTACGACTCCAGAGGTTCCTACTGTGTTTGAGGGCTGTAAAGAAGTTTTCTCTTGTAAGATGTATCGAGTCCACGGATTCATCCATACTTGTGGGATATTCTCCTTCCCTACAAAAAGTGGCAAAGAGAGCACCCACAACAGAGCTGTCTATATAGCTCCTCCCTTAGCTCCACCCCCACTCATTCTCTTTGTCTACTCTAAGTACTAGGAAGGGTAAAGTGAGTGTGGTGACAAAAATGTTAGTTTTTATTTTCTCAAGCAAAAGTTTGTTATTTTAAATGGTACAGGTGTGTACTATTTACTCTCTGGCAGAAAAGGGATGAAGATTTCTGCAAGGAGGATGATGATCTTAGCACTTTGTAACTAAGATCCACTGCTGTTCTGACAAGGGCTGAAGAGAACAGGAAAACTTCAGTTGGGGGAACGGTTTGCAGGCTAAACTGCATTGAGGTATGTTCAGTCTATTTTTTTCTAGACAGACTGTGTTAATTTTAGAAAAGGCTGGCAATATCCCCATGAGGGAAGGGTAAAGCTTTATTCAGACACTTAGTAGGAATCCCAGCTTGCATAAAGGGCTCAGTTACTGGTGACACTGATAGGATAAAAAACGTTTTTGTTTTTTATAAAAAATGCAAATATAACGTTTTTTGAGGGACTTTAAGGGGTCATTGTGGCTTGTTTAAGGGTTATTAACCCACATGGCTAGTTTAAGAAACACTCTGTTGTGTTTCTTTTAGGCCCCATAACATCGAATGAGGTGGGAGGGGCCTATTTTCGCGCCTCAGTTGCGCAGTTTTTTTATCTCAGAGACATCCAGCTGCTTCTCCAGAGCTTCCTACTGTGTTTGAGGGCTGTAAAGAAGTTTTTTCCCCCACAAATCGTTCCTAAAGGGCAAGTAGGTGCCACAGCAGAGCTGTGGCAAGGTGCTGAACGCTTTTTACCGTTTTTTGACGTTTTGTCAATCCGGTTTTTACATTAAGGGGTTAATTGTTATTTGCATAGCTGTGCAAAGTTACTAAGGCTTTATGATGCTACTGTAAAAATTTTGTGTTGGCTTTTCTGAGATCTCACGGGTGGAAGGTGAACATAAAAAAGAGTTCTCTCTTCCCTCTCACAAGAGTTTCCTTCCTAGGGACTCTGATAGACTCGGTAGAAATGAAAATATTTCTGACGGAGGTCACAAAATCAAAACTCTTAACCACTTGCCGAGCTCTTTATTCCATTCCTCAGCCATCAGTGGGTCAGTGTATGGAGGTAATTGGACTCATGGTAGCGGCAATGGACATAGTTCCTTTTGCCCGCCTACACCTCAGACCACTGCAACTATGCATGCTCAAACAGTGGAATGGGGATTATGCAGATTTATCTCCTCAATTGCATCTGGACCAGGAGACCAGAGATTCTCTTCTCTGGTGGTTGTCTCAGGACCACCTGTCTCAGGAAATGTGTTTCCGCAGGCCGGAGTGGCTCATAGTAACAACAGATGCCAGCCTGCTAGGCTGGGGTGCAGTCTGGAACTCTCTGAAGGCACAGGGCTTATGGTCTCAGGAGGAAACTCTACTCCCGATAAACATTCAATGCGCTCCAGGCGTGGCCTCAGATAGCTGCGGCCAAATTTATCAGATTTCAGTCGGACAACATCACGACTGTAGCTTATATCAATCATCAAGGAGGAACACTGAGTTCTCTAGCGATGATGGAGGTAACCAAAATAATCCGATGGGCGGAGGATCACTCTTGCCATCTCTCAGCAATCTATATCCCAGGGGTAGAGAACTGGGAGGCGGATTTCCTAAGTCGTCAGACTTTTCATCCGGGGGAGTGGGAGCTCCATCCGGAGGTATTTGCCCAGCTGACTCAGCTATGGGGCACACCAGAATTGGATCTGATGGCGTCCCGTCAGAATGCCAAACTTCCTCGTTACGGGTCCAGGTCCCGGGATCCCCAGGCGGTACTGATAGATGCTCTTGCAGTGCCCTGGTCCTTCAATCTGGCCTATGTATTTCCACCGTTTCCTCTCCTCCCATGTCTGGTTGCCAGAATAAAGCAGGAGAGAGCTTTGTGTGATTCTGATAGCACCTGCGTGGTCACGCAGGACTTGGTATGCAGACCTAGTGGACATGTCCTTGGTTCTACCATGATCTCTTCCAATGAGGCGGGACCTTCTAATCTAAGGTCTGTTCGTGCATCCAAATCTAATTTCTCTGCGCCTGACTGCTTGGAGATTGAACGCCTGATTCTATCAAAGCGTGGTTTCTCTGAGTCGGTCATTGATATCCTGATTTAGGCTAGAAAGCCTGTCACCAGGAAGATCTATCATAAGATTTGGCGCAAATATCTTTATTGGTGTGAATCCAAAGGTTACTCGTGGAGTAAGATTAGGATTCCTAGAATATTGTCTTTTCTCCAACAAGGTTTGGAGAAGGGATTATCAGCTAGTTCCTTATAAGGACAAATATCTGCTTTGTCTATTCTTCTACACAAACGCCTGGCAGATGTCCCAGACGTTCGAGCATTTAGTCAGGCTTTGGTCAGAATCAAGCCTGTATTTAAACCTGTTGCTCCGCCATGGAGCCTAAATTTAGTTCTTAAAGTTCTTCAAGGGGTTCCGTTTGAACCTATGCATTCCATTGATATTAAGCTTCTATCTTGGAAAGTTTTGTTTTTAGTAGCTATCTCTTCGGCTCAAAGAGTTTCTGAGCTATATGCTTTACAGTGTGATTCCCCTTATCTTATTTTCCATGCAGATAAGGTGGTTTTGCGTACCAAACCTGGGTTCCTCCCTAAGGTTGGTTCTAACAGGAATATCAATCAAGAGATTGATGTTCCTTCTCTGTGTCCTAATCCTTCTTCAAAGAAGGAACGTCTGTTGCACAATCTTGATGTGGTTCGTGCTTTAAAGTTCTACTTACAAGCAACTAAAGATTTCCGTCAAACATCTTCATTGTTTGTTGTTTATTCTGGTAATTGGAGAGGTCAGAAGGCTACGGCTACCTCTCTTTCCTTTTGGCTGAAAAGCATCATCCGTTTGGCCTATGAGACTGCTGGACAGCAGCCTCCTGAAAGAATTACTGCTCATTCTACTAGAGCTGTGGCTTCCACATGGCTTTTAAAAATGAGGCTTCTGTTGAACAGATTTGTAAAGCGGCGACTTGGTCTTCGCTTCATACTTTTTCCAAATTTTAAATTTTTTATACTTTTGCTTCTTCGGAGGCTATTTTTGGGAGAAAGGTTCTACAAGCAGTGGTGCCTTCCGTTTAAGGTCCCTGTCTTGTCCCTCCCTTCATCTGTGTCCTAAAGCTTTGGTATTGGTATCCCACAAGTAAGGATGAATCCGTGGACTCGATACATCTTACAAGAGAAAACATAATTTATGCTTACCTGATAAATTTATTTCTCTTGTGATTTATCAAGTCCACGGCCCTCCCTGTTTATTAAGACAGGCATATATATTTTTAAACTTTCAGTCACCACTGCACCCTATAGTTTCTCCTTTTTCTTCCTAGCCTTCGGTCGAATGACTGGGGGGTGGAGCTAAGGGGGGAGCTATATAGGCAGCTCTGCTGTGGGTACTCTCTCTGCCACTTCCTGTAGGGGAGGAGAATATCCTACAAGTAAGGATGTTTGTGCAGCTTTTTTTTCTCTTAAAGGCACAGTACTGTTTTTTTCCTAAGTGTTATTTGCTTTGATTAAAGTGTTTTCCAAGCTTGCTTGTTACATTACTAGCCTGTTTAAAATGTCTGATACCAAGGAAAATCCTTGTTCAATGTGTTTAGAAACCAGTGTGGAACCCCCTCTTAGAATGTGTCCCACTTGCACTGATATGTCTATAAATTATAATGAGCATATTTTAGCACTTAAAAGTATTGCAATAGATGATTATCAGACAGAAGGAAATGAGGGTTTAACATCTAGCTCTCCCCAAGTGTCACAACCAGTAACGCCCGCACAAGTGATGCCTAGTACCTCTAGTGCGTCAAATTCATTTACTTTACAAGACATGGCCACAGTTATGAATACAACCCTCACAGAGGTTTTATCCAAACTATCTGGTTTACAAGGAAAGCGTGACAGCTCTGGGTTAAGAACAAATGCTGAGCCGTCTTTAGTAGCCGTATCCGATATACCCTCAAAATGTTCTGAAGTAGGGGTAAGGGATTTGTTATTTGAGGGAGAAATTTCTGATTCAGGAAAGACGCTCCCTCAGACAGATTCTGATATGACGGCATTTAAATTTAAGCTTGAACACCTCCGCTTATTGCTCAGGGAGGTATTAACGACTCTAGATGATTGTGACCCTATAGTGGTCCCAGAGAAATTGTGTAAAATGGACAAATACTTAGAGGTTCCTGTTTACACTGATGTTTTTCCGGTCCCTAAGAGGATTATGAATATTGTTACTAAGGAATGGGATAGACCAGGTATTTCCGTTCGCTCCCCCTCCTGTTTTTAAGAAAATGTTTCCCATATATGACACCATGCCCGTCTCGTGGCAGACGGTCCCTAAGGTGGAGGGAGCTATTTCTACTCTGGCTAAGCGTACAACTATACCTATCGAAGTCAGTTGTGCTTTCAAAGATCCTATGGAGAAAAAATTAGAGGGTCTCCTGAAGAAAATTTTTATTCATCAAGGTTTTCTTCTCCAACCTATTGCTTGCATTGTTCCTGTAACTACTGCAGCTGCTTTCTGGTCCGAGGCTCTTCAGATGGAGACTCCATTAGAGGATATTATGGACAGAATTAAGGCCCTTAAGTTGGCTAATTCTTTCATTACAGATTCCGCTTTCCAACTGGCTAAATTAGCAGCAAATAATTGTTTGGCCATTTTAGCACGCAAGGCGTTATGGCTTAAATCCCTGGTCTACTGATGTGTCATCAAAATCTAAACTTTGAACATCCCTTTCAAAGGAAAGACCCTATTCGGGCCTGAACTGAAATCATTTTCGTTCCTTTCGGAACTTCAAGGGTGGTCCAGCTTCAGCTTCCCCTGCTGCAAAACAAGAGGGGAATTTTCCCTAATCCAAGTCGGTCTGGAGACCTAACCAGGCTTGGAACAAGGGTTAACAGGCCAAGAAGCCTGCAGCTGCCTCTAAGACAGCATGAAGGGGTAGCCCCCAATCCGGGACTGGATCTAGTAGGGGGCAGACTCTCTCTCTTCGCTCAGGCTTGGGCAAGAGATGTTCACGATTCCTGGGCCTTAGAAATTGTGTCCCAGGGATATCTTCTGGACTTCAAAGACTCTCCTCCAAGGGGGAGATTTCACATTTCTCAATTGTCTGCAAACCAGACAAAGAGAGAGGCGTTCTTACGCTGTGTAGAAGACCTACATACCATGAGAGTATTCCACCCAGTTCCAAAAGCGGAACAAGGGCTAGGGTTTTACTCAAACCTGTTTGTGGTTCCCAAAAAAGAGGGAACTTTCAGACCAATCTTGGATCTCAAAATTCTAAACAAATTCCTCAGAGTACCATCATTCAAGATGGAGACTTTTCGGACTAATCTACCGTTGATCCAGGAGGGTCAATATATGACTATTGTGGACTTAAAGGTTGCGTATCTACACAACCCTATTCACAGAGATCATCATCAATTCCTCAGATTTGCCTTTCTGGACAGGCATTACCAGTTCGTGGCCCTTCCCTTCGGGTTGGCCACGGCTCCCAGAATTTTCACAAAACTGCTAGGGTACCTTTTGGCGGTGCTAAGGCCGTGGGGCATAGCAGTGGCGCCTTATCTAGACATCTTAATTCAGGCGTCGACTTTCCAACTAGCCACTCACACGGACATCGTGTTGGCTTTTCTGAGATCTCACGGGTGGAAGGTGAACATAAAAAAGAGTTCTCTCTTCCCTCTCACAAGAGTTTCCTTCCTAGGGACTCTGATACACTCGGTAGAAATGAAAATATTTCTGACGGAGGTCAGAAAATCAAAACTCTTAACCACTTGCTGAGCTCTTCATTCCATTCCTCGGCCATCAGTGGCTCAGTGCATGGAGGTAATCTGACTCATGGTAGCGGCAATGGATATAGTTCCTTTTGCCCGCCTACACCTCAGACCACTGCAACTATGCATGCTCAAACAGTGTAATGGGGATTATGCAGATTTATCTCCTCAACTGCATCTGGACCAGGAGACCAGAGATTCTCTTCTCTGGTGGTTGTCTCAGGACCACCTGTCTCAGGGAAGGTGTTTCCGCATTCCAGAGTGGCTCATAGTAACGACAGATGCCAGCCTGCTAGGCTGGGGTGCAGTCTGGAACTCCCTGAAAGCACAGGGCTTATGGTCCCGGGAGGAAACTCTCCTCTCGATAAATATTCTAGAACTGAGAGCGATATTCAATGCGCTTCAGGCGTGGCCTCAGCTTGCTGCGGCCAAATTCATCAGATTTCAGTCGGACAACATCACGACTGTAGCTTATATCAATCATCAAGGAGGAATACAGAGTTCTCTAGCGATGATGGAGGTAACCAAAATAATCCGATGGGCAGGGGTTCACTCTTGCCATCTCTCAGCAATCCATATCCCAGGAGTAGAGAACTGGGAGGCGGATTTCCTAAGTCGTCAGACTTTTCATCCGGGGGAGTGGGAGCTCCATCTGGAGTTATTTGCCCAGCTGACTCAGCTATGGGGTACACCAGAATTGGATCTGATGGCGTCCCGTCAGAATGCCAAACTTCCTCGTTACGGGTCCAGGTCCCGGGATCCCCAGGCGGTACTGATAGATGCTCTAGCAGTGCCCTGGTCCTTCAATCTGGCCTATGTATTTCCACCGTTTCCTCTCCTCCCACGTTTCCTCTCCTCCCACGTCTGGTTGCCAGAATCAAGCAGGAGAGAGCTTCGGTGATTCTGATAGCACCTGCGTGGCCACGCAGGACTTGGTATGCAGACCTAGTGGACATGTCATTGGTTCCACCGTGGACTCTGCCAATGAGGCAGGACCTTCTAATCCAAGGTCCAATTACGCATCCAAATCTAATTTCTCTGCGTCTGACTGCTTGGAGATTGAACGCCTGATTCTATCAAAGCGTGTTTTCTCTGAGTCGGTCATTGATACCCTGATTCAAGCTAGAAAGCCTGTCACCAGGAAGATCCATCATAAGATTTGGCGCAAATATTTTTATTGATGTGAATCCAAGGGTTACTCATGGAGTAAGATTAGGATTCCTAGAATATTGTCCATTCTCCAAGGACAAATATCTGCTTTGTCTATTCTTTTACACAAACGTCTGGCAGATGTCCCAGATGTTCAAGTGTTTAGTCAGGCCTTGGTTAGGATCAAGCCTGTATTTAAACCTGTTGCTGCGCCATGGAGCCTAAACTTAGTTCTTAAAGTTCTTCAAGGGGTTCCGTTTGAACCTGTGCATTCCATAGATATTAAGCTTCTATCTTGGAAAGTTTTGTTTTTAGTAGCTATCTCTTCGGCTCGAAGAGTTTCTGAGTTATCTGCTTTACAGTGTGATTCACCTTACCTTGTTTTCCATGCAGATAAGGTGGTTTTGCGTACCAAACCTGGGTTTCTTCCTAAAGTTGTTTCTAATAGGAATATCAATCAGGAGATTGTTGTTCCTTCACTGTGTCCTAATCCTTCATCAAAGAAGGAACGTCTGTTTCACAATCTTGATGTGGTTCGTGCTTTAAAGTTCTACTTACAAGCAACTAAATATTTCCGTCAAACATCTTCATTGTTTGTTGTTTATTCTTGTAAACGGAGAGGTCAAAAGGCTACGGCTACCTCTCTTTTCTTTTGGCTGAAAAGCATCATCCGCTTGGCTTATGAGACTGCTGTCCAGCAGCCTCCTGAAAGAATTACTGCTCATTCTACTAGAGCTGTGGCTTCCACATGGGCTTTTAAAAATGAGGCTTCTGTTGAACAGATTTGTAATGCGGCGACTTGGTCTTCGCTTCATACTTTTTCCAAATTTTCCAAATTCGATACTTTTGCTTCTTCTGGGGCTATTTTTGGGAGAAAGGTTCTACAAGTAGTGTGGTACCTTCCGTTTAAGGTACCTGTCTTGTCCCTCCCTTCAAGGTACCTGTCTTGTCCCTCCCTTCATCCGTATCCTAAACCTTTGGTATTGGTATCCCACAAGTATGGATGAATCTGTGGACTCGATACATCTTACAAGAGAAAACATAATGTATGCTTACCTGATCAATTTATTTCTCTTGTGATGTATTGAGTCCACGGCCCGCCCTGTTTATTTAAGACAGGCAGTATATTTTTATTTAAAAACTTCAGTCACCACTGCACCCTATAGTTTCTCCTTTTTCTTCCTAGCCTTCGGTCGAATGACTGGGGGGGTGGAGCTAAGAGAGGAGCTATATAGACAGCTCTGCTGTGGGTGCTCTCTTTGCCACTTCCTGTAGGGAAGGAGAATATCCCACAAGTATGGATGAATCCGTGGACTCGATACATCACAAGAGAAATACATTTATCAGGTAAGCATAAATTAAGTTTTTCATTACTTAAGACACTCTCAGCTATGGTTTGGCACTTTATGTATTAATATAAAGTTCTAAATATATGTATTGTACTTATATTTGCCATGAGTCAGGTTTATGTATATTTCCTTTTGCAAACTATCAGTTTCATATTTGGGAAAAAACATATTTAGGAAAATATGTTTCTTACCTGGGGTATAGTATTTTTTCAAATTGACTGCTTTTTCATTAAATTTTCGCAGGCAAAATTAAGCTCGCGGGGTCATAAAATGCTGATGTTTATTGCATCATTTTTGGCGCAAGAATTTTTTTAGCGCGAAGGTACGTCCGGTGACGCAAATTAGTCTTTTTCCAGCATCTTATTTGACGCCGAGTTTACTTGCACAAGGTTGCGTCTGCAATGACGCCAGTGTGTCATTTCCGGATGTTGTTAGCACCAAAAAATTTCATTTTGCGTTGTGCGTCATACTTGGCGCCAAATCATTTCATTATTTAAAACCCCATTCCTATATGCCTCTTGCCTTTTTTATCTCAGAGGGATATGCTGTTTGCATTTTTTTCCCGTTCCTGAAACTGCCATATAAGGCAATTGATAATTTTGCTTTATATGTTGTTTTTTCTCTTACATTTGCAAGATGTCTCAATCTGATACCGTCTCAGAAACCACTGTTGGAACCCTGCTGCCTGATAACAGCTCTACCAAAGCTAAGTGTATCTGTTGTAAATTTGTGGAGATATCATCTCCAGCTGTGGTATGTAATAGTTGTCATGATAAGCTTTTACATGCAGAGAATGTATCCATCGGTAATAGCACAATGCCTATTGTTCCTTCAACATCTAATGTACATGATATCCCTGTGAATATAAAAGATTTTATTGCTGATGCGATTCAGAAGGCTTTGTCCGCCTTCTAATAAATGTAAAAGGTCTTTTAAAACTTCTCATAAAGATGATTAATTTTCAAATGACCGAAAACTTACTGAATTATCCTCCTCTGATGAGGATCTATCTGATTTAGAAGATCCTACCTCAGATATTGACACTGACAAATCTACTTATCTCTTTAAGATGGAGTATATTTGTTCCTTGTTGAAAGAAGTGTTAATTACTTTGGATTGGAGTTTTGGGAAAAAATCCCCAAAGTTGATGGGGCTTTTTTTACTCTTGCCAAACGTACTACTCTCCCTATGGAAGACTTCCTTTAAGGATCCTTTAGATAGGAAACTTGAATCTTATCTAAGGAAAGCTTGATTATTTTCTGGCTATCTTCTTAGGCCTGCAATTTCTATAGCTGATGTTGCAGCTGCATCAACCTTCTGGTTGGAAAGCTTAGTGCAACAGGAAACGGATTCTGATTTCTTTCATGTAATTGGCAAGAGTCCATGAGCTAGTGGCGTATGGAATATACAATCCTACCAGGAGGGACAAAGTTTCCCAAACCTCAAAATGCCTATAAATACACCCCTCACCACACCCACAATTCAGTTTTATAAACTTTGCCTCCTATGGAGGTGGTGAAGTAAGTTTGTGCTAGATTTCTACGTTGATGTGCGCTTCTCAGCATTTTGAAGCCCGGTTCCTCTCAGAGTGCAGTGAATGACAGAGGGATGTGAAGGGAGTATCACCTATTGAATACAATGGTCATGCCTAACGGGGATCTATTTCATAGGTTCTCTGTTATCGGTCGTAGAGATTCATCTCCTACCTCCCTTTTCAGATCGACGATATACTCTTATATACCATTACCTCTGCTGATTCTCGTTTCAGTACTGGTTTGGCTATCTACTTTATGTAGATGAGTGTCTTTTGGTAAGTATGTTTCCTTTATTTAAGACATTCTCAGCTATGGTTTGGCACTTTATATTTAAAGTTCTAAATATATGTTTGTACTTATATTTGCCATGATTCTGGTTTATCAGTATATTTCCTTTTTGCAGACTGTCAGTTTCATATTTGGGAAATGCATATATCCACAAAAAAAAAAATTCTTACCTGAAGTTTTCAAATTGACTCTCTTTTCTAAATTGCGGGCTGTTAGGCTCGTGGGAGCGTAAAATGCTATCATTTATTGCGTCATTCTTGGTGCAAGACTTTTTTGGCGCGAGAATTACATTTGTTGACGTAATTTTGTCATTTCCGGCGTCTTAGTTGGCACCGAGTTTTTTCACGTAGTTGCGTCATCTATGACGCTCGTGTTTGTTGCAGACATTTTTGGCGCCAAAAAATATTTTGTCAGCTTGTGGGCATCATACTTGGCGCCAAACTTTTGACATTATTTAAGACTTCATTTCTTTTTGCTTCTGGTTTCCAGAGGCTTATTTTGTTTTGCATTTTTTTCCCATTCCTGAAACTGTCATATAAGGAAATTGATAAGTTTGCTTTATATGTTATTTTTTCTCTTACATATTGCAAGATGTCTCAAACTGACTTTGTCTCAGAATCTACTACTGGAATCTTGCTGTCTGATGTCGGTTCTACCAAAGCTAAGTGCATTTGTTGTAAACTTGTGGTAACTGTTCCTCTGGTTGTAGTTTGTGATAGTTGGCATGACAAACTTTTACATGCAGACAATATTTCCATTAGTAGTAGTCCATTACCTGTTGCTGGTCCTTCAACATCTAATGCTCAGGATATTCCTGTTAATGTGAGAGAATTTGTTTCCAATTCCATTCAGAAGGCTTTGTCTGTCATACCGCCTTCTAATAAACGTAAAAGGTTTTTTAAAACTTCTCATAAAATTGATGAATTTTTAAATGACCGACAATATTCTGATTTATCTATCTCTGATGAGGATCTATCTGGTTCAGAAGATTCTGCCTCAGATTCTCAGATTCTGCCATGTAGTGTTGCAGACACGTGCACACTCTTGAGCTTACATTTCTTCTTTTCAGCAAAAGATAACAAGAAAACAGAAAATATGATAATAGAAGTACATAAGAAAGTTGTTTAAAAACTTTGTTCTATTTAAATTATGAAAGAAAAAAATTTGAGTGTTATGTCCCTTTAATAGAAAAAAATATCAACAAAAGGAAAACAAATGATCAATAGATTTTCATCTTTAAAATAGGGTCACCACTAACTGCTTTATTAGCCTTGTTGATGCATTGCCGTATTCACATTTTTCTGCTGAATTAAAATGCCTTCAGCCTAAAAAAAATAAATTGTCAAACATTTCCTTTGTGCCTTTCTGGATATTAGAAATGTCCTAAATTAGGAAAGTGTAGGTAAAAAGACAGATTGTGTGTTACTTGGCTATGCCAGGGGCATCAAAGTACTATTTGTGTTTTATGTTGCCCGTAGCAAGGTCTCTGCCGGAAGAAAAGGAGGCCGCAATGCTTTCCCTCTTTGCTAAAAGTAGAGACGTGCTCGCGTTCAGAACTGCCTGTCGTGTGCTATGCCACTTCAGTGTTAAACTGTCATATTTTCTTTTGATAAATGCCGGGCATGTTTCTGTGCTTGTAGCCTGTAACATCCCTCTCTAGATATGTGGCTTCCTTTGAAGTCTTTTACAGCGCTGATGGGCTCAAAATGTAAGATTACAGAATGAAATCCAGCGTGACTGTCGTGTCAAATACTTTTTCTTTTTTTTTCTTCTCCTCCCTCTTGAAGGGATCAGCTTGCTTGGAACAGATATGCTACTTCCAGAGCTTGAGTCCAATTTGTAGGGAGAAGGGTGATTATTTCAAAATGTTTGTCACTTCTTCTTGCTGTGATTTATCTCTGATCTTGTATTTCCTAACCTGAAGTGAAAAGCTTGTTTACAAGTGAGATTAGTTTTATGGGAATACACATTGGAGAGGATTAGAAGACAGAAAAGCCTTGTGTTCAGCATGGGATGGTTAAGGTTTTATTCATCTTGCCTGAAGATCCAGCAATTACCTTTTTTTTGAAGCATTCATAAACTTGTTAAAAATAAACAAATTAGCTGCTATCTTCACCTTTTAACAAGCATCATATTCCACATTCAGACTGCATTTGCACTGATCAACATAAACTTTCTGCAAATCAAATCTGATTTATTCTAGCATTCAAGAATATTTGATTTTGTGTACTTGATCTTTATAGCGGTTACTTCCAGGCTTCATATATCATTGTTGAAATACAATTTTAGTTTTGCTTTGCTTAAAGGGACACTGATAGATGATGTTGTAAGACCATGTACAAGTAAAATGATTAATACTATACCTTCGATTTATTTTTTATTTTTCTTCTTGAAATGTACAACTATATTTAAGACTAGAGGAATGCATATTATTATTCTGTTTTCAGTGGGGCCTCCGCTTCCTGACAATGTTAGGTCAGTTTTTGGAGCCAGGTCGGCCTGACGGCTGTCTCAAAATTGTGTTCAGATTGATTTAGCAACATAACTGCAGTTGCTTACATTAGCCATTATATGAGCTGCAGATCGGATATGAGTTTTTAAACTGCTGAGATTGCCCATAGGTTCAACAATCTAGATAACGATTTAATATTCAATCATATTTACATGGTTAAAGGCACGTGAAACCCACCATTTTTCTTTTAGGATTCAGATAGTTATTAGCAACTTTCCAATCTACTTCTATTATCAAATTTTCTTAATTATCTTGGTATCCTTTGTTGAAAGAGCAGCAATACACTACTGGGGATCTAGCTGAACACATCAGGTTAGCCAATGACAAGAGGCATATATATTCAACAACCAATCACCAGCTAGCTCCCAGTAATGTATTGCTGATTCTGAGATTACGCAGGTATGATTTTTAACAAAGAATACCATGAGAATGAAGCATATTTAAAGGGACAGTCTAGGCCAAAATAAACTTTCATGATTCAGATAGGGCATGTAATTTTAAACAATTTTCCAATTTACTTTTATCACCAATTTTGCTTTGTTCTCTTGGTATTCTTAGTTGAAAGCTTAACCTAGGAGGTTCATATGCTAATTTCTTAGACCTTGAAGGCCACCTGTTTTCAAAATCCATTTTAACAGTTTTTCACCACTAGAGGGTGTTAGTTCATGTGTTTCATATAGATAACACTGTGCTTGTGCACGTGAAGTTATCTGGGAGCAGGCACTGATTGGCTAAACTGCAAGTCTGTCAAATGAACTGAAATAAAGGGGCAGTTTGCAGAGGCTTAGATACAAGATAATCACAGAGGTTAAAAATATATTAATATAACTGTGTTGGTTATGCAAAACTGCGGAATTAGTAATAAAGGGATTATCTATCTTTTAAAACAATAAAAATTCTGTTGTAGACTGTCCCTTTAATAATAGAAGTAAATTAGAAAGTTGTTTTACGATGCATGTCCTATCTGAATCATGAAAGAAAAAAATGGTGTTTTCATATCCCTTTAAAGGGACAGTCTACTTGATTTCTTTTTTATGGTTTAAAAAGATAAATAACGCCTTTACTACCCATTCCACAGTTTTGCACAACCAACGTTGTTATTCATATACTTTATAACCTCTAAATCTCTGCCAGTTTCTAACCCCTGCAGGCTGCCTCTTATCTCAGTGCATGTTATTAGCGTTTCACAGCCAGTTCATGTGTGCCACATGGATAACACTGTGCTCACTTACGTGGAGCTATGCAGGAAAAAATGCAAGTTTGAAAAAAGAACTGAAATAAGAGGGCAGTCTGCAGAGACTTAGATACAAGGTAATCACAGAGGTAAAAATTATATTTATATAACCTTGTTGGTTATGCAAAACAGGGGAATGGGTAATAAAAGGATTAGCTATCTTTTTTTAACAATGAAAATGTCCAAGTAGACTATCTTGAAATATACCTAATGGCATGAAGGGAAGATTGCAGGGTTATTTTGTACTGTATCATTCGCAGGGATCATTATGCATTTGCCATGGATGTGATGATAATCCCAAATTCACATTTGTTTATAGCTTTATTCCAGTGGCTCAGCTTCTTCAGATTATCTAAAGCAGTGCTTTCCAAACTGTGTGTCGTGACACATTAGTGTGTCGGCGGCAGTGTATAGGTGTGTCCCTGCTTCAGCACAATTTTTTTTTAATTTTAAAATTCTTTGTAAAAATTGTTTTGGTTTCTGACTTTCCGTCTGCCTGCTACGCATATCATGTGGTTGACACGTGATTGATACCTAGTGGGTCACAGATCATCTTAACCTATTGGCGCAGCTTAGCAGGAACTGAAACTATTCCCATTAGCAGCACATTGGCTCCTGACTGCACGTGTGGACTCCTCAATCGTCTCATGACTGCACATGTAGTCATTGAGTGGGACAGCATTGTGTTTGCAGCACGGGCAGTAGTCAGTCGTACTCACAGAACTCTGAGGGCAGCAGCTTAAACACTGAGCTGAAGTCAGTGGGGTTTTTTTTGCAGCTAGCTCCCAGTAGTGAATTGCTGCTCCAGCTCTTGATATATGGATATTAAGTGGAAGCTTAAAAATACTTGATGATTAAATGCGAGTGTCTTTATCTAATATTCCACTAAATTTTCAGAAACTTTTCATCCCATCAACCTCAAACATCCCATTACAATGGTAAGTAGTTATTGATGTTATGTAAATACATTTCGTTGTTATATTATTTATGTATATATGTGTCCGTATCTCTTAAAACAAGTTAGTTTAACCTCCTGTGTGCTAGTACAACTGAATTACTGTGTCACAAAATGATGTAGGTCTAAAATGTGTGTCACCAACATAAGTTTGTAAAGCTCTGATCTAAAGGATAAGGCAGGGAAAGCAGAGCGCTATTCTTCTGGCTCTAGCTGGTCCAAGAAGGAACTTGTGTCTGTTCCTGTTGGCATAACAGAATCATGGTCTCCTTCCTCAGATTCCCATCCCTCTGTCTCAGGCGGTTTCATTACCAGTACACAAAGTGCTTGTATTGACTGAAACCTGGATTCCTAACAGAAGCTTTTCTGACAGAATGGTTTCCACTTTGATGAAAACAGGCAAACCACTGTTTTCTAAATCGTACTGCTAGGACGGGAAACTTTAAAGATTTATTTATCAATGGCATAGATATAGTTTTGTCTGACAGTTTATGGTTGGTACAGGTTCTGCTCTTTTTGTCATGTTTCAGAGACAGATTGTTTTTCACTGTGGTGCTCTGATATTATTCTAAGCTCTACTTTCCTTCCTAAAATAGGGAGAGTCCACGGCTTTATTCCTTACTGTTGGGAAATACAACACCTGGCCACCAGGAGGAGGCAAAGACACCCAGCGAAAGGCTTAAATATCCCTCCCACTTCCTTATTTCCCTAATCATTCTTTGCCTTTCGTCATGATAGGAGATGTCAGAAGATTCGGAGAGTCCTAAAAAAATGGTATCTGCCCTTCGAGATAGGACTGGAGTTTTTACTAGTCATGTCAACCTCTCAGTGAGAGTATTGATAAAAGTTAGTCTGGAGATGCAGGGAAAGTTTTTCTGCGAAACCATCCAGACTACTGCTAACAGCTCCTAAGCAATCAGTGTTGACGAGTTTCACTGCCTGCGTTCTCTCACTCAAGTCCATGTCAGGAGCGCTACTATAAGACTCACACTTGAAAAGGCTGTGTTCTGTTCCACAGCATTAATCCTGGAGGTAAGATAGTTTCAATTTTTAACACATAAATGCTATAACAGGGTCACAGTGTGGCTCCTTTATACCTTAATAGGATCCAGGATTAATATCCTCTGAGGGGGGTTTATTGAACAGTTGGGGTTAATTAATCAGTGTATTAATTATTTACATGCTGCATTGTGTGATTTTATTTTCTTGGCTCATAGACTGTGTGTTTTTGGCTGGAACAACCAGGTTTCACTTTTGTTTTTGTAAGTGTTGCACAGCTCCTATTAACTTGCTGTACTTTTCATAGCATGTGGTCTATGTTCTTTTCCTCCATTCCGGGTGAGACTTTAACCTGAGGAGGGCCTTTCCTCTGTTAACTGTCTGGGTCTAGGAGGTGGTGAGTGCCCCAGCCATTGGGAGTATATAAAAAAAAAAGTTTTTATTTGTGTCCTCCTGTGGGTATAACCTGAGCTATAAAGGACTCTGACATGTTAGAAGGTACTCCTTCTGTACTAAATCATACCTGTTTATATTGTGAGGAAGCCGTGGTTTTCCCGCCCACTCAATTATGTTCCACATGCCTTAACACCATTATAAAGTCTAAGAAGGGGAGACGAGCCTGCTAAGGCTGTTAGTTCCTCTGAGCCCTCTACCTCTCAGGAGTCAGCGTCCCGTGATATTACTACCCTTTCTACATTATCCACTCCACATGCAGTTCCCCGTAGCACATCTAATCCTTCATCCGGATGGGGCCTTCTTCCTGTGGACTTTGCCGCACAGTTGCAAACCCTCAGTGCATTACCTCGCTCTAACAACCGCAAGAGAAAGGTTAAACATAGCTCTCCTGACCCGGAGTCATCTAAATATGTATTGGATTTAGCTATTATGTCCCAGTTATCCGATGATGAGTTAACCTCTGTGGCTTCAGAGGGTGAACTGTCGGAGTCCTTTGCCTCTAAGCCTCCTGCTGCTGCTGAACCCGTCCTTTAGATTTAAAATTGAGCACTTGCATTTTTTTTTATTAAAGGAGGTTCTGTCTATGTTAGAGGTTCCAGAGGCTGCGCTGCCTGAAGAACCTATGATACCTAAATTAGACTGAGATTATGAACACAGGAAAGTTTCTTTAACTTTTCCTGTGTCGGTTAAAATGGCGAACATTTTTAACAATGAATGGGAAAGAATTGGATCTTCCTTTTCCCCCTTGTCTACTTTTATAAAAGTTGTTCCCAGTCCCGGACTCTCTACTGGATTTGTGGGGCTCGATTCCTAAAGTGGATTGTCCTATCTCTACGCTTGCTAAACGTACTACTATACCTCTTGGGGATAGTTCTTCGTTCAGAGAGCCGATGGATAGGAAAATGGAAACCTTTCGAGAAAGATGTTTCAACTTGTAGGATTTTTATTTCAATCGGAGGCTGCAGTTGCCATGGTTGACGGAGTGGCTACCTACTCGTGCAACTCTTTGTCGGAACTCATTGAGGTGCAATCTACCCTCGAGGATGTTTAAGACAGAATTAAATCTCTGAGAATTGCTAATTCTTTTATCTGTGATGCGAACATGCAAATTATTCGCCTAAATGCAAAGGCCTCTGGTTTGCGGTCCTAGCCCACCGGACATTCTGGTTTAAGTCTTGGTCTGCGGATATGATTTTAAGACTCCTTTCTCTTCCCTTCAAGGGAAAGATTTTATTTGGTCCAGGCCTGGACTCCATTATTTCTACTGTTACCGGAGTCAAGGGTGCCTTCCTACCACAAGATAAGAAGAACAAGTCTAAGGGATGACAATCTTCTAATTTTCGTTCTGACAAATCCCAACGACAACAATCCTCCTCCAACCCCGAGAAACCCAAGAGTACTTAGAAGCCGTCTCAGTCCTGGAATAAGTCTAAGCAGAATAAGAAGCCCACGGAAAACAAATTGTCATGAAGTGTCGGCCCCCGATCCGGGACCAGATTGTGTAGGGGGCAGACTGTCTTTTTTTCAGATGCTTGGTTCAGGGACGTACAGGATCCATGGGTTCTGGAGGTCATACTCAGGGATACAAGATAGGCTTCAAATCTCATCCACCCAGGGGCAGATACCTACTCTTGAACCTGTCTACAGACCAGAAAAGAGGGATGCCTTTCTAGGGTGCGTTCAGGACCTATCCTCCTTAGGAGTTGTCTTCCCGGTGCCTCTTGAAGAAAGAGGTTTGGGGTTTTATTCAAACGTTTTTGTGGTCCCAAAGGATGGAACTTTCCGCCTAATTCTGGACCTAAAGTGCTTAAACAAATTTCTCAGTGTCCCTTCCTTCAAGATGGCGATAAGGTCCATCCTTCCTTTAGTTCAGGAAGGCCAGTTATGGCCACTATAGATCTGAAGGACGCTTACCTTCATGTTCCAATCCACAGGGAACACTTTCAGTTCCTGAGGTTTGCATTCCTGGACCAGCGCTTCCAGTTCATTGCCCTTCCGTTTGGCCTAGCTACTGCTCCAAGAATCCTTATGAAGGTTCTGGGGGCTCTTCTAGCCGTTGCCAGAACTCAGGGTATTACAGTAGCCCCATACTTGGACGATATTCTTGTGCAAGCACCATCTTGTCGTCTTACAGAAGAATACTCAAAGTCCCTTCTCAGTCTTCTTCGATCACATGGATGGAAGATAAACTTGGAAAGGAGTTCTCTTATCCCAAGTATCAGGGTGGAATTCCTGGGTGCTATTATAGACTCCATATAGATGAGGATATTTCTAACAGACCAGAGACGTTGCAAGCTAACTTCGTCTTGCCTTCCGTACCTCCTTGAGTCCCTCTGTGGCTCAGTGTATGGAGGTGATTGGTCTCATGGTGTCATGCATGGACATCATTCCTTTTGCCAGGTTCCGTCTCAGACCTTTACAACTGTGACTGCTGAGACAGTGGAACGGCAGTCATTCAGATCTGTCTCTATAGACTGTATAAGATAGCTGGTCGAGAGAATTGCTCTCTTGGTGGCTCTGTCCAGATCATCTGTCCTGAGAGGCATGCTTCTTAAGACCATCCTGGGAGATTGTGACTACGAACACAAGCCTATCCGGATGGGGAACTGTGTCAGGAAGGCACAGGGGTTGTGGACTCAGGAGGATTCCTCCCTCCCTATCAATTTAGGAACTATGGGCAATTTTCAATGCCTTGAAAGCTTGGCCACTTCTGGGTTTGTCCCAGTTTATCAGATTCCAATCAGACAATATCCTCGGTGGCTTACATCAACCATCAAGGGGGAACGAGAAGTTCCTTGGCGATGAAGGAAGTGTCTCAGATTCTGGAGTGGGCAGAGGCCCACAACTGTTTGCTGTCAGTGATCCGCATTCCAGGTGTGGACAACTGGGAGGTGGATTTTCTCAGCAGGCAATCCTTCCACCCAGGGGGAATGTTCTTTCCATCCCAAGGTGTTTGCAAAGATATGCAGCAAGTGGGGGACGCCGGAGATAGATCTCATGGCGTCCCGTCTCAATACCAAGCTACCCTGGTATGGGTCGAGGTTGAGGGATCCCCAAGCGGATCTAATACATGCGCTAGCATATATCTTTTTCCTCCATTACCGCTTTTTCCTCGAGTGGGGTGGCCTGCTTCAAGCAGCAGCGGGTATCAGTAATATTGATTGCTCCATCGTGGCCGCGAAGGACGTGCTTTGCGGATCTAGTGGGGATGTCTTCATCCCCTCCGTGGAAGTTACCTTGTCGCAGAGACCTGCTGTTACAAGGTCCATTTGTTCATAAAAATCTAGATTCTCTGAGGCTGACTGCGTGGAGATTGAACACTTAGTTTGAGCAAAGAGAGGTTTCTTTGAGAGTGTCATTGATACTCTTATTCATGCTCGTAAACCAGTTACTCAGCGTATCTACCACAAAGGTTGTAGAACCTCCTACTTATTCTGGTGTTAAAAGCGTGGTTTTTCCTGTCACAGAGTTAAGGTTGCCAGGATCTTATCTTTTCTCCTCTCCAGCATGGATTGGAGAAGGGCCTTTCTGCTAGTTCCCTAAGAAGACAGATTTCAGCCCTGTCGGTTTTATTGCACAAGAGGCTGGCTGAGCTTACAGATGTGCAGTACTTTGTTAAGGCTCTGATTAGAATCAAATCTGTGTTTAGATCGGCGTCTCCTCATTGCAGCCTAAATCTTGTTCGTGTTTTGCAACAGGCTCCGTTTGAGCCACTGCATTCCGTTGACATTAAATTGTTATCTTGGAAGGTTCTCTTTTTAATGGCTATTGCTGCGTGCAGAGTTTCTGAGATCTCTGCTTTGTGATGTGAGTTCCCTTATCTGATTTTTCATGCAGATAAGGCAGTTTTACGTACTAAATTAGGTTTCTTCCTAAGGTTGTGTCTGTTTGCAACATCAATCAACAGATTGTGGTTCCTTCCTTGTGTCCTAATCCTTTTTCATTGAAGGAATGTTTACTTCACCATTTGGATGTGGTTCGCGCCTTGAAGGTCTTTCTTCAGGCTACTAAGGAGTTTAGACAATCTTTCTCTTTTTTTGTTGTCTATTCAGGGAAGTGTAAGGGGCAGAAGGCTACTTCGACTTCTCTATCAGATAGGGAAGTCGAAGTAGCTTGCTACCCCGAATAGACAACAATCAAAGAGAAAGATTGTCTAAACTCCTTAGTAGCCTGAAGAAAGAACTTCAAGGCACGAACCACATCCAAATGGTGAAGTAAACATTCCTTTGATGAAAAAGGATTAGGACACAAGGAAGGAACTACAATCTCTTGATTGTTGTAGCGATCTGACACAACCTTAGGAAGAAAACCTAATTTAGTACGTAAAACTGCCTTATCTGCATGAAAAATCAGATAAGGGAACTCGCAAAGATCTCATAAACTCTGCGCGCAGCAATAGCCATTAAAAAGAGAACCTTTCAAGATTAACAATTTAATGTCAATGGAATTCAGAGGCTCAAACGGAGCCTGTTGCAAAACACTAATCCTGGAGCAGTAACTGCCCCCACCTTGGTTGAGCTGCCTGTAAGTCATTGGAATCTCAATGCATCTTGTGATGAAGCAAACAAATTAAACAAACTTTGAGAAAGTATGAGAAGTGAGAGCATTGTAAAACCGTTCCACAGAAGCTTTTCATGATGTTTATTGTTAGCAAAAAAAAACTCAGGATGGCTTCATATGTATAGTTTGGTACTAATTCACCAGTCCTGCATATTGTATCTTAGTTTTGGCAGAATTATACATATTCAAAAATATTTTTCTCTACACCCAAAACAAAAGAAGAAAACTTGTACTAGATCAGATATTTGTATAGTTCTGATTGAGACTCTCACCTGGGTGAGCCACAAGTGCACAGCCACTTTCTAAATAAACTTTATATTTAATTTGCTAAGTATTTATGTCCATATCAAATCATGTCTTACATCCTGACTAACTCTTTTCTGTTATAATCTTAGGGATTGCTGCTGGAGACAGGAGTTTGTCACTCTTTTTGTAAATTAATTGAATCATCAGTCAAACAGACAGACAGTCACTGTCCCTAATATGCTTGTTAGATGTTTATTAAATATGACAAATATATATTCAATGTGATCTACAGGTGCATGTTATGTAAATGAGCATAGAATGTACCCTGGAAATATTATACCTAAATTGTAGATATTTATTGTATAACAATTCCTTTTGTTTGTATACACAATTTATATACATCTAAATTGAACATATTATTTAAAGGGACAGTCTAGTATAAATAAAACTTTCATTATTCAGATAGGACTTTTAATTTTAGTCAACTTTCCAATTTACTTTTATCATCAAATTTGCTTTTTTTCTCTTGGTATTCTTAGTTTAAACTAAACATAGGTAGGCTCATATGCTAATTTCTAAGCCTTTGAGGGCTGCCTCTTATCACATGCTTTTTAAATCTCTTTTCAACACAGAGACAGAAAGTACACGTGGTCCATATAGATAACACTGTGTTCAGGCACAAGGGGGTTATTTAAGATTTAGCACAACACAATGCTAAATGCAAGACAATAGATGATAAACAGTCACAGTCATGTGATCAGGGGGCTGGAAGAAGGTTCCTAAATACAAGGTAATCACAGAGGTAAAAAGTGTATTAATATAACTGTGTTGGTTATGCAAAACTGGGGAATGGGTAATTAAGGGATTATCAATCTTTTAAAACAATAACAATTCTATGGTAGACTGTCCCTTTAACAGTATTCCCCATTATCAAATAAATGCCTGAAAATTAATATTTCTCCAACATAGGTGTGTCCGGTCCACGGCGTCATCCTTACTTGTGGGACATTCTCTTCCCCAACAGGAAATGGCAAAGAGCCCAGCAAAGCTGGTCACATGATCCCTCCTAGGCTCCGCCTTCCCCAGTCATTCTCTTTGCCGTTGCACAGGCAACATCTCCACGGAGATGGCTCAGAGTTTTTTGGTGTTTAAATGTAGTTTTTATTCTTCTATCAAGAGTTTGTTATTTTAAAATAGTGCTGGTATGTACTATTTACTCTGAAACAGAAAAGAGATGAAGATTTCTGTTTGTAAGAGGAAAATGATTTTAGCAACCGTTACTAAAATCGATGGCTGTTTCCACACAGGACTGTTGAGAGGAATTAACTTCAGTTGGGGGAAACAGTGAGCAGACTTTGGCTGCTTGAGGTATGACACATTTCTAACAAGACTTGGTAATGCTGGAAGCTGTCATTTTCCCTATGGGATCCGGTAAGCCATTTTCTTAATTTTCAATATAAGAATAAAAGGGCTTTACAAGGGCTTTAAAGACTGGTAGACATTTTTCTGGGCCAAAACGATTACTTTATAAGCATATTTAATGGTTTATAACTTTGGAGAGTTATTTTAATCTTGGGAATTTTATTAAAAAAAACGGCAGGCACTGTATTGGACACCTTTTTCACTGGGGGCCTTTTCTAGTCATAGGCAGAGCCTCATTTTCGCGCCACTAATGCGCAGTTGTTTTTGAGAAGAAAGGCATGCAGATGCATGTGTGAGGAGCTCAGATCCACTGAAAAAGCTTATTGAAAGGATGCGTATCTACATATTCCTATCCACAAGGAACATCATCGGTTCCTAAGATTCGCCTTTCTGGACAAGCATTACCAGTTTGTGGCACTTCCATTCGGACTAGCCACTGCTCCAAGAATTTTCACAAAGGTACTAGGGTCCCTTCTAGCGGTGCTAAGGCCAAGGGGCATTGCAGTAGTACCCTACTTGGACGACATACTGATTCAAGCGTCGTCTCTACCACAAGCAAAGGCTCATACGGACATTGTCCTAGCCTTTCTCAGATCTCACGGGTGGAAAGTGAACATAGAAAAAAGTTCTCTATTCCCGTCAACAAGAGTTCCCTTCTTGGGAACAATAATAGACTCCTTGGAAATGAAGATTTTTCTGACAGAAGCCAGAAAATCAAAACTTCTAAGCTCTTGTCAAGTACTTCATTCTGTTCTTCTTCCTTCCATAGCGCAGTGCATGGAAGTAATAGGTTTGATGGTTGCGGCAATGGACATAGTTCCTTTTGCGCGAATTCATCTAAGACCATTACAACTGTTCATGCTCAGACAGTGGAATGGGGATTATACAGATTTGTCCCCGACGATCCAAGTAGATCAGAGGACCAGAGATTCACTCCGTTGGTGGCTGACCCTGGACAACCTGTCCCAAGGGATGAGCTTCAGAAGACCAGAGTGGGTCATTGTAACGTCCGACGCCAGCCTGGTGGGCTGGGGCGCGGTCTGGAAACACCTGAAGGCTCAGGGTCTATGGTCTCGGGAAGAATCTCTTCTCCCGATAAACATTCTGGAACTGAGAGCGATATTCAATGCTCTCAAGGCTTGGCCTCAACTAGCAAAGGCCAAATTCATAAGGTTTCAATCAGACAACATGACGACTGTTGCATATATCAACCATCAGGGGGAACAAGGAGTTCCCTGGCGATGGAAGAAGTGACCAAAGTAATTCAATGGGCGGAGCTTCACTCCTGCCACTTGTCTGCAATCCTCATCCCAGGAGTGGAAAATTGGGAAGCGGATTTTCTGAGTCGTCAGACATTTCATCCGGGGGAGTGGGAACTCCATCCGGAAATCTTTGCCCAAATAACTCAATTATGGGGCATTCCAGACATGGATCTGATGGCGTCTCGTCAGAACTTCAAGGTTCCTTGCTACGGGTCCAGATCCAGGGATCCCAAGGCGACTCTAGTAGATGCACTAGTAGCGCCCTGGACCTTCAACCTAGCTTATGTGTTCCCACCGTTTCCTCTCATTCCCAGGCTGGTAGCCAGGATCAATCAAGAGAGGGCGTCGGTGATCTTGATAGCTCCTGCATGGCCACGCAGAACTTGGTATGCAGACCTGGTGAATATGTCATCGGCTCCACCATGGAAGCTACCTTTGAGACGGGACCTTCTTGTTCAAGGTCCGTTCGAACATCCGAATCTGGCATCACTCCAACTGACTGCTTGGAGATTGAACGCTTGATTTATCAAAGCGTGGGTTCTCAGATTCTGTCATTGATACTCTTATTCAGGCTAGAAAGCCTGTAACTAGGAAAATTTACCATAAAGTATGGAAGAAATATATCTGTTGGTGCGAATCGAAAGGATTCCCATGGAACAGGGTAAAAATTCCTAAGATTCTATCCTTTCTACAAGAGGGTTTGGAGAAAGGATTATCTGCAAGTTCTTTGAAGGGACAGATTTCTGCTTTATCTGTTTTACTTCACAAGAAGCTGGCGGCTGTGCCAGATGTTCAGGCTTTTGTTCAGGCTCTGGTTAGAATCAAGCCTGTTTACAAACCTTTGACTCCTCCTTGGAGTCTCAATTTAGTTCTTTCAGTTCTTCAAGGGGTTCCGTTTGAACCCTTACATTCCGTAGATATTAAGTTATTATCTTGGAAAGTTTTATTTTTGGTTGCAATTTCTTCTGCTAGAAGAGTTTCAGAGTTATCTGCTCTGCAGTGTTCTCCTTATCTGGTGTTCCATGCAGATAAGGTGGTTTTGCGTACTAAACCTGGTTTTCTTCCCAAAGTTGTTTCTAATAAAAATATTAACCAGGAGATAGTTGTGCCTTCTTTGTGTCCGAATCCAGTTTCAAAGAAGGAACGTTTGTTGCACAATTTGGATGTAGTTCGTGCTCTAAAATTCTATTTAGAGGCTACAAAGGATTTCAGACAAACATCTTCCTTGTTTGTTGTTTATTCTGGTAAAAGGAGAGGTCAAAAAGCAACTTCTACCTCCTTCTCTTTTTGGCTTAAAAGCATCATCAGATTGGCTTATGAGACTGCCGGACGGCAGCCTCCTGAAAGAATCACAGCTCATTCCACTAGGGCTGTGGCTTCCACATGGGCCTTCAAGAACGAGGCTTCTGTTGATCAGATATGTAAGGCAGCGACTTGGTCTTCACTGCACACTTTTACCAAATTTTACAAATTTGATACTTTTGCTTCTTCTGAGGCTATTTTTGGGAGAAAGGTTTTGCAAGCCGTGGTGCCTTCCATCTAGGTGACCTGATTTGCTCCCTCCCATCATCCGTGTCCTAAAGCTTTGGTATTGGTTCCCACAAGTAAGGATGACGCCGTGGACCGGACACACCTATGTTGGAGAAAACAGAATTTATGTTTACCTGATAAATTACTTTCTCCAACGGTGTGTCCGGTCCACGGCCCGCCCTGGTTTTTTAATCAGGTCTGATGATTTAATTTCTCTGACTACAGTCACCACGGTATCATATGATTTCTCCTATGCAAATATTCCTCCTTTACGTCGGTCGAATGACTGGGGAAGGCGGAGCCTAGGAGGGATCATGTGACCAGCTTTGCTGGGCTCTTTGCCATTTCCTGTTGGGGAAGAGAATATCCCACAAGTAAGGATGACGCCGTGGACCGGACACACCGTTGGAGAAAGTAATTTATCAGGTAAACATAAATTCTGTTTTCTTTCATGTAAATGGCAAGAATCCATGAGCTAGTGACGTATGGGATACACACTACCAACAGGAGGGGGCAAGGTCTCCCAAACCTCAAAATGCCTACAAACACACCTCCCACCACACGCATACTTTAGTTTTACAAACTTTGCCTTCTATGGAGGTGATGAAGTAAGTTTGTGTTTGATTTCTATGATTTTTTTCTATGATAAGCGGTTCTAAGCATTCTGAAGCTCAATTGCTCTGAGTACAGTGTTTGTCAGAAGGACATGAAGAGAGTATTGCCTGTTGATTTTTATGGTTTCACTCATGGGAAATCTTTTCAAAGGTTCTCTGTTATCGGTCGTAGGGATTCATCTCCTACCTCCCTTTTCAGATCGACGATATACTCTTATACCATTACCTCTGCTGATAGTTTTCAGCACTGGTTTGGCTGTCTGCTATATGTGGATGGGTGTCTTCGGTAAGTATGTATCATTATTTAAGACACTCTCAGCTATGTTTGGTGCTTTATGTATTAATATAAAGTTTTAAATATACTGTATGTATTTACTTATATTTGCCATGAGTCAAGTCTGTTTGTATTTCCCTTTGCAGTTTATTAGTTTCAGTATGAGAATTATGTTTAAGGAAGTTATTTATTTTTTACCTGGGGTTTAGTCTTTTTTTCCCAATTTGATTTGTTTTTCTCTTGTAAGATGTATCGAGTCCACGGATTCATCCTTACTTGTGGGATATTCTCCTTCCCTACAGGAAGTGGCAGAGAGAGCACCCACAGCAGATCTGTCTATATAGCTCCTCCCTTAGCTCCACCCCCCAGTCATTCTCTCTGCCTGCTTAACTGCTAGGAAGGGCAAAGAGCTGTGTGGTGACAAAAATGTTAGGAAAAAACGTCTTTGTTTATTCAGTGAATGATGCAATTATAACGTTTTTTGAAGGGACTAAAGGGGTCAATGTGGCTTGTTTTTGAGTTTTGTTACTCACATGGTTAATTAAGAGACACTCTGGTGTTTCTCTGATAGGCCTCAAAACATCGAGTGAGGTGGGAGGGGCCTATTTTCGCGCCTCAGTTGCGCAGTTTCTTTTCCTCTGAAACATCTAACTGCTTCTCCTGAGGTTCCTGCTGTGTTTGAGGGCTGTAAAAGAAGTTTTTTTTTTCCCCCACAAATCGTTCTGAAGGGCAGGTAGGAGCCATAGCAGAGCTGTGGCAAGGTGCTGAAAGTCCTTTTTACCGATTTTGACGTTTTTTTCAATCCGGTTTTGCCATTAAGGGGTTAATTGTTTATTTGCATAGCTGTGCAAAGTCACTAAGACTTTATGATGATACTGCAAAAATTTCGTTAAGTTTACTGCTTTTTTTACACTGTTTTGCAGAATTTGTGCAGCTTTTTTTCTCTTAAAGGGACAGTATACACTCATTTTCATATAACTGCATGTAATAGACACTACTATAAAGAATAAGATGCACAGATACTGATATAAAAATCCAGTATAAAACTGTTAAAAAACTTACTTAGAAGCTGTCTGCTTGGCTCTGTTGAAAAGGTAGCTGGAAAGCCCACTGCAAGTGGCGAATCAGACACTCCCCCCCCCCTCCCCCTTCTTTTGCATATGAAAAGACCCTTTACACAAACAGGAGCAAGCTGGAGAAGGTAGCTGACAGTATTCACATAAAACTTTGGGGCTTGGTTAGGAGTCTGAAAATCAGAGCAATGTTATTTAAAAATAAGCAAAACTATACATTTATTTAAAAAAAAAAAAACTTTATGGGCTATATAAATAGATCTACAAAACATTTATGCAAAGAAAAAATGAGTGTATAATGTCCCTTTAAAGGCACAGTACCGTTTTATTTCTAAGTGTTATTTACTACTTTGTTTATTCTGGTAAGCGGAGAGGTCAAAAGGCTACGGCTACCTCTCTTTCCTTTTGGCTGAAAAACATCATTCATTCGGCCTATGAGACTGCTGGACAGCAGCCTCCTGAAAGAATTTCTGCTCATTCTACTAGAGCTGTGGCTTCCACATGGGCTTTTAAAAATGAGGCTTCTGTTGAACAGATTTGTAAGGCGGCGACTTGGTCTTCGCTTCATACTTTTCCCAAATTTTACAAATTCAATACTTTTGCTTCTTCGGAGGCTATTTTTGGGAGAAAGGTTCTACAAGCAGTGGTGCCTTCCGTTTAAGGTCCCTGTCTTGTCCCTCCCTTCATCTGTGTCCTAAAGCTTTGGTATTGGTATCCCACAAGTAAGGATGAATCTGTGGACTTGATACATCTTACAAGAGAAAACATAATTTATGCTTACCTGATGAATTTATTTCTCTTGTGATGTAGCGAGTCCACGGCCCGCCCTGTTTATTGAAACAGGCATATATATATTTTTATTTTTAAACTTTCAGTCACCACTGCACCCTATAGTTTCTCCATTTTCTTCCTAGCCTTCGGTCGAATGACTGGGGAGTGGAGCTAAGGGAGGAGCTATATAGACAGCTCTGCTGTGGGTGCTCTCTCTGCCACTTCCTGTAGGGAAGGAGAATATCCCACAAGTAAGGATGAATCCGTGGACTCGATACATCACAAGAGAAATAAATTTATCAGGTAAGCATAAATTATGTTTTTACTTTAATTTGTGGGCAAATCTAGGCTTGCGAGGGTGCAAAATGCCGTTATTTCTTTCTAATGACACGGATCATCTCTAATTACTATTGGGAATATCACTCCTGGCCAGCAGGAGGCAAAGAGCACCACAGCAAAGCTCTTAAGTATCACCTCCCTTCCCTTCAACCCCAGTCATTTTCTTTGCCTACGTTAAAAGCAAGGAGGTGGTAAAGTTTAGGTGTCTGAAAGAAGATTCTTCAATCAAGATTTTATTATTTTAAAGCTGAGCAAGATTGTCCTGCTTCTTCCTAGAGTTTAGCCGTAGCCCATGTCAGTCTCTTCAGTAGACAGTGGTTGCTTTTAAGCAACTGGGAACTTGTGGGGTATAATCCTCACTGCGCCTCACAAATAGTTGTTGCTGCCCTATCCTGAAAGCCTGATTAGGATTATTAAGTCTTTCCTACTATTCCCATGGGTCCATGTGAGGGAGATTACCTCTCATACCATGTGAGCTGCCCTGCTGCCAGGCAGATTGATCTTCAGGTAAGTGCCTATTTTTATTTTCTTGAATAGGACAAGAGAATATGGCACTTTATCAGTTAAGTCTGTTTTTTGGGAAGTTAAACACTTATAATCCTTTTTGGGGTTAATAGGATTTATGTAGGCAGTATATGCAGGCACTGGGGACGTTAAAACTTTTGGAGAGGCTCAGATGTGTTTTAATTGATCCGGTTTAAATCCTGGCTTTGTGGGACAAGAGACAGTGTGTTTTTACTGTTTGACAAGGCTCCAGCATTGATGGTAATGGCGGCCGGTCTCTTTCTAGTTAGAAACGCCCATGAATGGGAAGGGCGGTTTCTCTGAGGCGTTAATTTAGTGTTGCACGCCTTCCCGGAGCACTTCCTGTTAGTTCTGGTCCGGTGGTATTTTGCTATGTCTCTGCTTGTAGAGGAGTGATTAGTTCAGAGCCGTTTGGAACAGCTAGATTTTGAGTCTGGATGGTATCATAGTTTAATCCGGTTCACAGGAGGACAGGTAGGCGCCTCAGCAAGCAGTGCTGAGGTGAGGAGGCTGTCTGAGGTTTATAGTGAACTGCTGCTTAGCGGTAAAAGAATAAAGGAAAATTATTTTTACTTTTAAAATTTAAAGTGACAGTAACGTTTTTGGTATTATTATCTAACCTAAATAAAGCAGTTGCGTTTATTTTGTTTGAACATTGGGTAAGGATGGATCAAGAGGCCCTGCAAAACATTACATGTAGCTTATGTTTTGACTCTAATGTGGAGCCCCCATTCCTTTTTTGTTCCTCATGTATTGAAAGAACATTAAATTACAGGAATAGGTTTTTTGAATCTGAGCCATCATTAGCTAAGGCGGATGCTGTTCAGGGGTCCCCTGTTCAATATATGCCACAGCTTTCTCCTCAAGTTTCCCATACTTTATCGTCTACACATGCAGTGCCCTGCGCTTCCACTCACACTCCGATTGGAGTTACGTTGCAAGACATTGCTGCCCACATATCTTCTGCAGTAACTGATGCGCTGTCTGCCTTTCCCATGCTGCAGGGAAAGCGCAAGAGGAAATCTAACAAATCAGTGAGTAAGGTTTCTGACACAGTTGTGGCTATTCTGATTGTTCCTTCCCAGAAGTCTGAGGAGGAAGATACTTCGGTAGCATTTAAGGGTGATAACTCTGTGTAATTCCTTCTTCTGATGCTGAAGTTGTATCCTTTAGGTTTAAGCTAGAACACCTCTGGTTGTTACTTAAAGAGATTTTGGCCACCTTGGACGACTCTGATCCTAAGAAGTCTAGTAAGTTAAACAAATACTTTGACGTTCCTTCCTCGGTGGAGGTTTTTCCGGTTCCCGACTAGGCTACAGAGATTATAGCTCAGGAATGGGAGAGGCCTGGTGTCCCTTTTTCTCCATCCCCATTTTTTAAGAAGATGTTTCAAATAGCTGACTCTATCAAGGAGTCTTGGCAGATAGTCCCCAAGGTGGAAGGAGCAATTTCCACTTTGGCTAAGAGAACCACTATTCCCATAGAGGATAGCTGTTCCTTTAAGGATCCTATGGATAAGAAGTTGGAAGGGTTACTTAAAAAGATGTATGTACACCAGGGTTTACAATTGCAACCTGTAGTGTGTATTGCTACTGTCACCAGCGCGGCAGCATACTGGTTTGATGCGTTGTCTGATACTATTCAGACCGATACTCCCCTTGAGGAGATCCAGGATAGGATCAAGGCTCTTAAGTTGGCCAATTCCTTTATTATGGATGCTTCCCTACAAGTCATTAAGTTGGGAGCAAAGATTTCTGGCTTTGCCATACTGGCCCGTAGAGCTTTATGGTTGATGTCCTGGTCTGCGGATGTGTCATCTAAGTCTAAGCTTTTGGCGATTCCCTATAAGGGTAAGACCTTGTTGGGCCGGGCTTGGCTGAAATTATTTCAGATATTACGGGAGGAAAGGGACATTCGAAACTTCAAGGGTAAATCTTCCTCACCCTCTACGAATCAGGAACAGTCCAAGCCTTCCTGGAGGTCCAATCAGTCTTGGAACAAGGGGAAGCAATCTAAGAAGCCCGTTAGTGACTCTAAGTCAGCATTAAGGGTCTGCCCACGATCCGGGATCAGATCTTGTGGGGGGCAGGCTTTCTTCGTTCAGGCCTGGGTTCGGGATGTGCCGGATCACTGGGTGGTGGACATCGTGTCCCAGGGATACAAACTAGAGTTCAAAACTTTTCCTCCCAGGGGCAGGTTTCTACTCTCAAGGTTATCTGTAGACCAGATAAAAAGAGAGGCGTTCTTACACTGTGTCCGGGACCTTTCTGACCTAGGAGTGATCGTTCTTGTTCCAATGCAGGATTCTGCTCCAATCTGTTTGTGGTTCCCATAAAAGAGGGAACCTTCAGACCAATTTTAGATCTCAAAAGTTTAAACAAGTTCCTCAGAGTACCGTCCTTCAAGATGGAAACTATTTGTTCCATTCTTCCCTTGGTTCAAGATGGTCAATTCATGACAACTGTAGATTTAAAGGACACATACCTACATGTTCCCATCCACAGGGATCATCACAAGTTTCTGAGGTTTGTCTTTCTAGACAAACACTTCCAGTTTGTGGCTATTCCATTCGCCTTGCTACAGCTCCCAGAATTTTCTCATCAAGATCATGGGAGCCCTGTTGGTGGTGCTCTGGTTGCGGGGCATTGCTTTGGCGCCTTATCTGGACAACATTCTGGTCCAGGCGCCTTCCTTTCGACAAGCAAACTCTCACATGGAGATGTTATCTTTTCTGCGTTCTCACGGATGGAAAGTGAATTTGTGAAAGAGTTCCTTGATTCCAGCTACAAGGGTAGTGTTCCTGGGAACCATAATAAATTCCTTATCAATGAGAATATTTCTGACAGAGGTCAGAAAATCAAAGATCCTCGACTCTTGTCTGGCCCTTCAGTCCTCTCCTCGGCCGTCTGTGGCTCAATTTATGGTGGTGATCGGTCTGATAGTAGCTGCCATGGACATCATTCTGTTTGCCCGGTTCCCTTCCAGACCTCTGCAGTTATGCATGCTCAGACAATTTAACGGAGATTATGCGGACCTGTCTCTCGGCGTTGCAGTGTGAATCCCCTTACCTTATTTTTCATTTGGATAAGGTAGTTCTGTGTACTAAGTTAGGTTTCCTCCTTAAAGTGGTTTCGAATAGGAACATTTATCAAGAAATCGTTGTTCCTTCTTTGTGTCCTAACCCTTCTTCTCATAAAGAGTGTCTGCAGCACAACCTAGATGTGGTGCATGTGTTGAAATTCTATTTACAGGTGACTAAGGATTTTCGCCAGTCTTCTGCTTTGTTTGTTGTTTTCTTTGGGAAACACAAGGGTCAGAAAGCTATGGATACTTCTCTTTCTTTGTGGCTGAAGAGTATAATTTGTTTGGCCTATGAAACTGCTGGACTGCAGCCCCCTGAGAGAATCACGGCTCATTCCACAAGGGCTGTTTCCTCTTCCTGGGCATTCAAAAGTGAAGCTTTTGTGGAATAGATTTGCAAGGCTGCAACTTGGTCCTCTCTACCCACTTTTTCAAAATTCTATAAATTTGATACTTTTGCCTCGGCTGAGGCTTCTTTTGGGAGAAAGGTTCTTCAAGCAGTGGTGCCTTCCATTTAGGTTCCTTGTCTTGTCCCTCCCTTATCATCTGTGTCCTCTAGCTTGGGTATTGATTCCCAATAGTAATTAGAGATGATCCGTGGACTCACCATGTCATTAGAAAGAAAACAAAATGTATGCTTACCTGATAAATGTATTTATTTCTTGACACGGTGAGTCCACGGCCCGCCCTGTTTTATTTAGACAGTTTTTTGTGTTCTAAACCTCAGGCACCTCTGCACCTTGTGTTACTTCCTTTCTCTCTTTTTCCTTCGTTCGAATGACTGGGGTTGGAGGGGAAGGAGGTGAAGGAGGTGATACTTAGCAGCTTTGCTGTGGTGCTCTTTTCCTCCTCCTGCTGACCAGGAGTGATATTCCCAATAGTAATTAGAGATGATCCATGGACTCACCGTGTCAAGAAAGAAAGAAATTTATCAGGTAAGCATAAATTTTGTTTTATTGCCTAATTTTTGTCGCAAAATTTTTTAGCCGCAAATTTGCGTCTATAGTGTCGCAAGTTTCGTCATTTCCTGTGTCTTTATTGACGTTAGTTTGGCGCAAAGTCGTGATTGTTATGACGCGAATTGCGTCATTTCCCGATGTTGTTTGGCACCAAAAAAAATGTCACTTTTCATTGTGCGTCATACTTGCCACCAAAATATTTTTTTTGTTATATTACCCCTTTTCCTTTAAGCTCCCTGCTCTCTTTACATTCCTAGAGGGCTATGCAATTTGCTTTTCTGCTTATTTAGCATATGCATTTTTTTCCCATTCCTGAAACTGCTATAGGAGGAAATTGTATATTTTGTTTAAATGTTGTTTTTTTTTGTTTTTTTTTTACATTTTGCAAGATGTCTCAGTCTGATCCTGTCTCAGAAGCTACAGTAGGAACCATGCTGCCTGAACACAGTTCTACCAAAGCTAAGTGTATCTGTTGTAAGCAAGCTGAGATTATATCTCTGGCTATATTATGTAACAGTTGTCTTGATAAGCTTTTGCATGCCGATAATGTTTCTATTAGTACTAGTACAGCACCTGTTGTTCCCTCAACATCTAATGTACATGATATCCCTTTTGATATGAAAAATTATATTGCTGATGCAATACAGAAGGCTATGCCTGCTATTCCACCTTCGAATAAGCGTAAAAGGTCTTTTAAAACTTCTCATAAAACTGATGAAATTTGTGATGACCGACAACATACTGAAATATCCTCCTCTGAAGAGGATCTCTCTACTTCAGAAGATCCTACTTCAGACATTGAAATTGATCAATCTTATTATCTTTTTAAAATTGAATATATTCAGTCTTTGTTGAAAGAAGTATTGGTTACTTTGAGTATTGAGGAGTCTGATCCTCTTGTTAACAAAACCAGTAAACGTTTAAATTCTGTTTTTTAAACCTTCTGTGATTACTCCTGAGGTTTTTCCTGTTCCAGGTGTGGTTTCTGATGTGATTGCTAAAGAATAGTCTAAGCCTAGTGCTTCTTGTAATCCTTCTTCTAGGTTTAAGAAGTTATATCCTTTACCAGTGGCTAATTTGGAGTTTTGGGAAAAATTCCCTAAGGTTGATAGGGCTATTTCTACTCTTGCCCAACGTACTACTATTCCTATGGAAGATAGTACTTCTTTTAAGGATCCTTTAGATAGGAAGATTGAATCTTATCTAAGGAAAGCTTATTTACATTCTGGCTATATTCTCAGGCCTGCCATTTCTATGGCTGATGTTGCGGCTGCATCAACTTTTTGGTTGGATAGCTTAGCACACCAGGAAACAGATCCTAATTTGTCTAGCATTGTTTGTTTGCTTAAACATGCTTTTTATCTGTGATGCTATTTTTGATATCATCAAGATTAATGTTAAATCTATGTATTTAACTAATCTGGCTAGAAGAGCTTTATGGGTTAAATCATGGAATGCTGACACGGTATCTAAATCTAGATTACTATCTCTATCTTTCCAGGGTAAAAATGTATTTGGTTCTCAGTTGGACTCTATTATTTCCACTATCACTGGGGGGAAGGGAGTTTTTTTGCCTCCAGATAAAAAGTCTAAGGGTAAATCTTAAGATTCTAATCGGTTTTGTTCAGATTAGAGAACAGAAAACCACTCTTTCCCCTAATGACACTGGCTCCAATTGGAAGCCATCTTCAAGTTTGAATAAATCCAAGCCTTATAAGAAACCAAAGCCAGCCTCCAAGACTGCATGAAGGTGCAGCCCTCAATCCAGTTCCACTGGTGGGGGGCAGATTGAAATTATTTCAAAACAGTTGGGCAGATTCTGTTCAGAATCAGTTGATTCAGAGCATTGTTTCTCAAGGTTATCGAATAGGTTTCAGAGTAAGACCTCCTGTGAGAAGATTCTTCTCTCTCACGTTCCAGCAAATCCTGTGAAAGCTCAGGCTTTTCTGAAGTGTGTTTCAGATCTGCAGCTTTCAGGGTTGATTATACCAGTTCCACCACAGGAACAGGGTCTGGGTTTTTATTCAAATCTATTCATTGTCCCAAAGAAAGAAAATGAGTTTAGACCAGTTCTGGATCTGAAGTTTTTGAATCGTTCTATAAGGGTCCCAACTTTCAAGATGGTGACTATAAGGACTATTCTGCCTTTTGTTCAGCAAGCTCATTACATGTCCACAATAGACTTACAGGACACTTATCTTCACATTCCGATTCATCCAGATCACTATCGGTTTCTGAGATTCTCTTTTCTAGACAAGCATTAACAATTTGTTGCTCTTCCGTTTGGCCTAGCGACAGCTCCAAGAAACTTTTTGAAGGTTCTGGTGCCCTTCTATCTGTAATCAGAGAGCAGGGTATTGCAGTGTTTCCTTATATGGACATTATCTTGGTACTGGCTCAATCTTTTCATTTAGCAGAATCTCACACAAATCAACTAGTGTTCTTTCTTCAAAGACATGGTTACAGGATCAATTTACCAAAGAGTTTCTTGACTCCTTAGACAAGGGTCACCTTTTTAGGTTTCCAGATAGATTCATTGTCCATGACTCTGTCTTTAATAGACAAGAGACAAATTAAATTGGTTTCTGCCTGTCGAAACCTTCAGTCTCGATCATTCCCTTCAGTGTCTATGTGCATGGAAGTTTTAGGTCTCATGACTGCAGCATCGGACGCAATCCCCTTTGCTCGTTTTCATATGAGACCTCTGCAGCTTTGCATGCTGAATCAATGGTGCAGGGATTATTCTCGGATATCACAATTGATATACTTAAATCCCAACATTCAACTCTCTGTGTCCTAGTGGTTGGACCATCATCAGATTATTCAAGAGGCCTCTTTTGTTCGTCCTTCCTGGACTGTGATCTCAACAGATGCAAGTCTCACAGGTTGGGGAGCTGTATGGGGGTCTGACAGCACAAGGGGTTTGGAAACCTCAAGAGGCGATGTTACCAATCAATATTTTAGAACTCCATGCTATCTTCAGAGCTCTTCAGGCTTGGCCTCTATTAAAGAGAGAACTTTTAATTCGCTTTCAGACAGACAATATCACAACTGTGGCATATGTCAATCATCAGGGAGGAAATCGCAGTCCTTTAGCAATGAAAGAAGTATCACGGATACTTTCTTGGGCGGAATCCAACTCTTGTCTAATTTCTGCGATTCATATCCCAGGTGTAGACAGTTGGGAAGCGGATTATCTCAGCAAACAGACTTTGCATCCGGGGGAGTTGGGACTCCATCCAGATGTGTTTTTTCAGATTGTACAGAATGTGGGGTCTGACAGAAATAGATCTGATGGCTTCCCATCTAAACTGGAAGCTTCCCAGATACCTTTCCAGGTCCAGGGATCCTCAGGCGGAGATGGTGGATATGTTAGCAATTCCTTGGTCTTACTAACTTGCTTCTATTTTTCCGCCTCTAATTCTTCTTCCAAGGGTGATCTCCAAGATCATAATTTAACGATCTCATGTGTTTTTGATAGCACCAGCATGGCCTCACAGGTTTTGGTATGCGGATCTTGTCCGGATGTCCAGTTGCCAACCTTGGTCACTTCCTTTACGTCCAGACCTTCTGTCTCAAGGGCCGTTTTCCATCAGGATCTCAAATTGCTAAATTTGAAGGTATAGAAATTGAACGTTTAGTGCTTAGTCATAGAGGATTCAGTGATTAATACTATGTTGCAGGCTCGTAAGTCTGTTTATAGAAAGATTTATTATTGAGTTGGGAAAACCTATATTTCTTTCATGTAATTAGCAAGAGTCCATGAGCTAGTGACGCATGGGATATACATTCCTACCAGGAGGGGCAAAGTTTCCCAAACCTCAAAATGCCTACAAATACACCCCTCACCACACCCACAAATCAGTTTTACAAACTTTGCCTCCTATGGAGGTGGTGAAGTAAGTTTGTGCTAGATTCTACGTTGATATGCGCTCCGCAGCAGGTTGGAGCCCAGTTTTCCTCTCAGCGTGCAGTGAATGTCAGAGGGATGTGAGGAGAGTATTGCCTATTTGAATGCAGTGATCTCCTTCTACGGGGTCTATTTCATAGGTTCTCTGTTATCGGTCGTAGAGATTCATCTCTTACCTCCCTTTTCAGATCGACGATATACTCTTATATATACCATTTCCTCTACTGATTTTCGTTTCAGTACTGGTTTGGCTTTCTACTACATGTAGATGAGTGTCCTGGGGTAAGTAAGTCTTATTTTCTGTGACACTCTAAGCTATGGTTGGGCACTTTTTATATAAAGTTCTAAATATATGTATTCAAACATTTATTTGCCTTGACTCAGGATGTTCAACATTCCTTATTTCAGACAGTCAGTCAGTTTCATATTTGGGATAATGCATATGAATAATTCATTTTTTTCTTACCTTAAAAATGTGACTTTCCCTGTGGGCTGTTAGGCTCGCGGGGGCTGAAAATGCTTTATTTTATTGCGTCATTCTTGGCGCGGACTTTTTTGGCGCAAAAATTATTTTCTGTTTCCGGCGTCATACGTGTCGCCGGAAGTTGCGTCATTTTTGACGTTCTTTTGCGCCAAAAGTGTTGGCGTTCCAGATGTGGCGTCATTTTTGCCGCCAAAAGCATTTAGGCGCCAAATAATGTGGGCGTCTTTTTTGGCACTAAAAAATATGGGCGTCACTATTGTCTCCACATTATTTTAGTCTCATTATTTTTTGCTTCTGGTTGCTAGAAGCTTATTCACTGGCATTTTTTTTCCCATTCCTGAAACTGTCATTTAAGGAATTTGATCAATTTTGCTTTATATGTTGTTTTATCTATTACATATTGCAAGATGTCCCACGTTGAAGCTGAGTCAGAAGATACTTCTGGAAAATCGCTGCCGGGTGCTGGAGCTACCAAAGCTAAGTGTATCTGCTGTAAACTTTTGGTATCTGTTCCTCCAGCTGTTTTTTGTACTGTTTGTCATGACAAACTTGTTAATGCAGATAATATTTCCTTTAGTACCGTTACATTACCTGTTGCTGTTCCGTCAACATCTAATATTCAGAGTGTTCCTGATAACATAAGAGATTTTGTTTCTAAATCCATTAAGAAAGCTATGTCTGTTATTCCTCCTTCTAGTAAACGTAAAAAGTCTTTTAAAACTTCTCATTTTTCAGATGAATTTTTAAATGAACATCATCATTCTGATACTGATATTGGTTCTTCTGATTCAGAGGATTCTGTCTCAGAGGTTGATGCTGATAAATCTTCATATTTATTTAAAATGGAATTTATTCGTTCTTTACTTAAAGAAGTCCTAATTGCATTAGAAATTGAGGATTCTAGTCCTCTTGATACTAAATCTAAACATTTAGATAAGGTTTTTAAATCTCCTGTAGTTATTCCAGAAGTATTTCCTGTCCCTGGTGCTATTTCTGAAGTAATTTCCAGGGAATGGAATAATTTGGGTAATTCTTTTACTCCTTCTAAACGTTTTAAGCAATTATATCCTGTGCCATCTGACAGATTAGAATTTTGGGACAAAATCCCTAAGGTTGATGGGGCTGTCTCTACTCTTGCTAAGCGTTCTACTATTCCTACGGCAGATGGTACTTTCTTTAAGGATCCTTTAGATAGGAAAATTGAATCCTTTCTAAGAAAAGCTTACTTGTGTTCAGGTAATCTTCTTAGACCTGCTATATCTTTAGCGGATGTTGCTGCAGCTTCAACTTTTTGGTTAGAAGCTTTAGCGCAACAAGTAACAGATCATAATTCTCATAGCATTATTATTCTTCTTCAACATGCTAATAATTTTATTTGTGATGCCATCTTTGATACCATTAGAGTTGATGTCAGGTGTATGTCTCTAGCTATCTTAGCTAGAAGAGCTTTATGGCTTAAAACTTGGAATGCTGATATGTCTTCTAAGTCTACTCTGCTTTCCCTTTCTTTCCAGGGTAATAAATTATTTGGTTCTCAGTTGGATTCTATTATCTCAACTGTTACTGGAGGGAAAGGAACTTTTTTACCACAGGATAAAAAAATCTAAAGGTAAATTTAGGTCTAATAATCGTTTTCGTTCCTTTCGTCACAACAAGGAACAAAAGCCTGATCCTTCATCCTCAGGAGCGGTATCAGTTTGGAAACCATCTCCAGTCTGGAATAAATCCAAGCCTTTTAGAAAACCAAAACCAGCTCCCAAGTCCACATGAAGGTGCAGCCCTCATTCCAGCTCAGCTGGTAGAGGGCAGATTACGTTTTTTCAAAGAAATTTGGATCAATTCCGTTCACAATCTTTGGATTCAGAACATAGTTTCAGAAGGGTACAGAATTGGCTTCAAGATAAGGCCTCCTGCAAAGAGATTTTTTTTCTTTCCCGTGTCCCAGTAAACCCAGCGAAGGCTCAAGCATTTCTGAAATGTGTTTCAGATCTAGAGTTGGCTGGAGTAATTATGCCAGTTCCAGTTCTGCAACAGGGACTGGGGTTTTATTCAAATCTCTTCATTGTACCAAAGAAGGAGAATTCCTTCAGACCAGTTCTGGATCTAAAAATATTGAATAGTTATGTAAGGATACCAACATTCAAGATGGTAACTATAAGGACTATCCTGCCTTTTGTTCAGCAAGAGCATTATATGTCCACAATAGATTTACAGGATGCATATCTGCATATTCCGATTCATCCAGATCACTTTCAGTTTCTGAGATTCTCTTTCCTAGACGAGCATTACCAGTTTGTGGCTCTACCGTTTGGCCTAGCTACAGCTCCAAGAATTTTTACAAAGGTTCTCGGTGCCCTTCTGTATGTAATCAGAGAACAGGGTATTGTGGTATTTCCTTATTTGGACGATATCTTGGTACTGGATCAGTCTTCACATTTAGCAGAATCTCATACGAATCGACTTGTATTGTTTCTTCAAGATCATGGTTGGAGGATCAATTTACCAAAAAGTTCATTGATTCCTCACACAAGGGTAACCTTTTTAGGTTTCCAGATAGATTCAGTGTCCATGACTCTGTCACTAACGGACAAGAGACGTCTAAAATTGATATCAGCTTGTCGAAACCTTCAGTCACGATCATTCCCTTCGGTAGCTTTATGCATGGAAATTCTAGGTCTTATGACTGCAGCATCGGACGCGATCCCCTTTGCTCGTTTTCACATGCGACCTCTTCAGCTCTGTATGCTGAACCAGTGGTGCAGGGATTACACAAAGATATCTCAATTAATATCTTTAACACCGATTGTACGACACTCTCTGATGTGGTGGACAGATCACCATCGTTTAGTTCAGGGGGCTTCTTTTGTTCTTCCGACCTGGACTGTAATTTCAACAGATGCAAGTCTGACAGGTTGGGGAGCTGTTTGGGGGTCTCTGACAGCACAAGGGGTTTGGGAATCTCAGGAGGTGAGATTACCGATCAATATTTTGGAACTCCGTGCAATTTTCAGAGCTCTTCAGTCATGGCCTCTTCTAAAGAGAGAATCGTTCATTTGTTTTCAGACAGACAATGTCACAGCTGTGGCATACATCAATCATCAAGGAGGGACTCACAGTCCTCTGGCTATGAAGGAAGTATCTCGAATTCTGGTATGGGCGGAATCCAGCTCCTGTCTAGTTTCTGCGGTTCATATCCCAGGTATAGACAATTGGGAAGCGGATTATCTCAGCCGCCAAACGTTACATCCGGGCGAATGGTCTCTTCACCCAGAGGTTTTTCTTCAGATTGTGCAAATGTGGGGACTTACAGAAATAGATCTGATGGCCTCTCATCTAAACAAGAAACTTCCCAGGTATCTGTCCAGATCCAGGGATCCTCAAGCGGAAGCAGTGGATGCATTGTCACTTCCTTGGAAGTATCATCCTGCCTATATCTTTCCGCCTCTAGTTCTTCTTCCAAGAGTAATCCCCAAGATTCTGAAGGAATGCTCGTTTGTTCTGCTGGTAGCTCCAGCATGGCCTCACAGGTTTTGGTATGCGGATTTTGTCCGGATGGCCTCTTGCCAACCGTGGACTCTTCCATTAAGACCAGACCTTTTGTCGCAAGGTCCTTTTTTTCCATCAGGATCTCAAATCCTTAAATTTAAAGGTATGGAGATTGAACGCTTGATTCTTAGTCAAAGAGGTTTATCTGACTCTGTGATTAATTCTATGTTACAGGCTCGTAAATCTGTATCTAGAGAGATATATTATAGAGTCTGGAAGACTTATATTTCTTGGTGTCTTTCTCATCATTTTTCCTGGCATTCTTTTAGAATTCCGAGAATTTTACAATTTCTTCAGGATGGTTTGGATAAAGGTTTGTCTGCAAGTTCCTTGAAAGGACAAATCTCTGCTCTTTCTGTTCTTTTTCACAGAAAGATTGCTAATCTTCCTGATATTCATTGTTTTGTACAAGCTTTGGTTCGTATAAAACCTGTCATTAAGTCAATTTCTCCTCCTTGGAGTTTGAATTTGGTTCTGGGGGCTCTTCAAGCTCCTCCGTTTGAACCTATGCATTCATTGGACATCAAATTACTTTCTTGGAAAGTTTTGTTCCTTTTGGCCATCTCTTCTGCTAGACGAGTTTCTGAATTATCTGCTCTTTCTTGTGAGTCTCCTTTTCTGATTTTTCATCAGGATAAGGCGGTGTTGCGAACTTCTTTTAAATTTTTACCTAAGGTTGTGAATTCTAACAACATTAGTAGAGAAATTGTGGTTCCTTCTTTGTGTCCTAATCCTAAGAATTCTAAGGAGAGATCATTGCATTCTTTGGATGTAGTTAGAGCTTTGAAATATTATGTTGAAGCTACTAAGAATTTCCGAAAGACTTCTAGTCTATTTGTTATCTTTTCTGGTTCTAGGAAAGGTCAGAAGGCCTCTGCCATTTCTTTGGCATCTTGGTTGAAATCTTTAATTCATCATGCTTATGTCGAGTCGGGTAAAACTCCGCCTCAAAGGATTACAGCTCATTCTACTAGGTCAGTTTCTACTTCCTGGGAGTTTAGGAATGATGCTTCGGTTGATCAGATTTGCAAAGCAGCAACTTGTTCTTCTTTGCATACTTTTACTAAATTCTACCATTTTTATGTGTTTTCTTCTTCTGAAGCTGTTTTTGGTAGAAAAGTACTTCAGGCAGCTGTTTCAGTTTGAATCTTCTGCTTATAATTTCAGTTTTTTTCATTTAATCTTTATTTTGGGTGTGGATTATTTTTCAGCGGAATTGGCTGTCTTTATTTTATCCCTCCCTCTCTAGTGACTTTTGCGTGGAAAGATCCACATCTTGGGTAGTCATTATCCCATACGTAACTAGCTCATGGACTCTTGCTAATTACATGAAAGAAAACATAATTTATGTAAGAACTTACCTGATAAATTCATTTCTTTCATATTAGCAAGAGTCCATGAGGCCCACCCTTTTTTGTGGTGGTTATGATTTTTTTGTATAAAGCACAATTATTCCAATTCCTTATTTTTTATGCTTTCGCACTTTTTTCTTATCACCCCCACTTCTTGGCTATTCGTTAAACTGATTTGTGGGTGTGGTGAGGGTTGTATTTGTAGGCATTTTGAGGTTTGGGAAACTTTGCCCCTCCTGGTAGGAATGTATATCCCATACGTCACTAGCTCATGGACTCTTGCTAATATGAAAGAAATGAATTTATCAGGTAAGTTCTTACATAAATTATGTTTTTATGGTTTCTTCAGGATGGTTTGGATAAAGGTTTGTCTGCAAGTACTTTGAAGGGACAAATCTCTGCTCTTTCTGTTTTATTTCATAGAAATATTGCTAAACGTCCTGATATTCACTGTTTTGATCAGGCTTTGGTCCGTATCAAGCCTGTTATTAAGTCTATTTATCCTCCATGGAGTCTTAATTTGGTTTTGAAGGTTTTGCAGTCTCCTCCTTTTGAGCCTATACATTCTTTGGATATTAAATTACTTTATTGGAAAGTATTGTTCCTTTTGGCTATCTCTTCTGCTAGAAGAGTTTCTGAATTATCTGCTCTCTCGTGTGAGTCTCCTTTTCTGATTTTCCATCAGGATAAAGCTGTTTTGCGTACTTCGTTTAAACTTCTTCCTAATTAGTAGGGAAATTGTTGTTCCTTCCTTGTGTCCGAATCCTAAGAATTCGCTTGAAAGATCGTTATACTCTTTGGATATGGTAAGGGCTTTGAAATACTATGTTAAGGCTACTAAGGATTTCAGGAAGACTTCTAGTCTATTTGTTGTCTTTTCTGGTTCTAGGAAAGGTCAGAAAGCCTCTGCCATTTCTTTGGCATCTTGGTTAAAGCTTTTGATTCACAAGGCTTATTTGGAAGCGGGACAGTCTCCGCCTCAGAGAATTACAGCTCATTCTACTAGATCAGTTGCCATTTCTTGGGCTTTTAAGAATGAAGCTTCAGTTGATCAGATTTGCAAAGCAGCAACTTTGTCTTCTTTGCATACATTTACAAAATTTTACCATTTTGATGTATTTGCTTCTTCAGAAGCAGTCTTTGATAGAAAAGTTCTTCAGGCAACTGTCTGTTTGATTCTTCCGTTTATAAGAACTTATTTTGTGCATTTAATTTCTCAGCGGAAATAGCTGTTTTTATTGTATCTCTCCCTCTCTGTGGACTTCCACATCTTGGGTATTTTATCCCATACGTCACTAGCTCATGGACTCTTTCCATTTACATGAAAGAAAACATCATTTATGTAAGAACGTACCTGATAAATTCATTTATTTCATAATTCCAAGTGTCCATGAAGCCCACCCTGTTTTTGGTGGTTATATTTTTTAGTATAAAAGCTCAATATTATTTCTTTCATGTAATTAGCAAGAGTCCATGAGCTAGTGACGTATGGGATATACATTCCTACCAGGAGGGGCAAAGTTTCCCAAACCTCAAAATGCCTATAAATACACCCCTCACCACACCCACAAATCGGTTTTACAAACTTTGCCTCCTGTGGAGGTGGTGAAGTAAGTTTGTGCTAGATTCTACGTTGATATGCGCTCCGCAGCAGGTTGGAGCCCGGTTTTCCTCTCAGCGTGCAGTGAATGTCAGAGGGATGTGAAGAGAGTATTGCCTATTTGAATTCAATGATCTCCTCCTACGGGGTCTATTTCATAGGTTCTCTGTTATCGGTCGTAGAGATTCATCTCTTACCTCCCTTTTCAGATCGAGGATATACTCTTATATATACCATTACCTCTACTGATTCTCGTTTCAGTACTGGTTTGGCTTTCTACTACATGTAGATGAGTGTCCTGGGGTAAGTAAGTCTTATTTTCTGTGACACTCTAAGCTATGGTTGGGCACTTTTATATAAAGTTCTAAATATATGTGTTTAAACATTTATTTGCCTTGATTCAGGATGTTCAACGTTCCTTATTTCAGACAGTCAGTTTCATATTTGGGATAATGCATATGAATAAATCATTTTTTTTTTTTCTTACCTTAAAATTTGACTTTTTTCCTGTGGGCTGTTAGGCTCGCGGGAGCTGAAAATGCTTCATTTTATTGCGTCATTCTTGGCGCGGACTTTCTTGGCGCAAAAGTTTTTTTGTCATTTCCGGCGTCATACGTTTCGCCGGAAGTTGCGTCATTTTTTTTGACGTTTTTGCGCCAAAAAATGTCGGTGTTACCGGATGTGGCACCATTTTGGCGCCAAAAGCATTTAGGCGCCAAATAATGTGGGCGGCTCTTTTGGCGCTAAAAAATTTGAGCGTCATTGTTGTCTCCACAATATTTAAGTCTCATTATTTATTGCTTCTGGTTGCTAGAAGCTTGTTCATTGTCATTTTTTTCCCATTCCTGAAACTGTCATTTAAGGAATTTGATCATTTTTGCTTTATATGTTGTGTTTTGTTTTTTTTTTGTTTTTTTTTTGTTTTTTTTTGTTTTTTTTTTCTATTACATATTGCAAGATGTCTCATATTGTCCCTGAATCAGAAGCCACTTCTGGAAAAACGCTTAACTGAGTTTCAGTTCTACCAAAGCTAAGTTCATTTATTTTAAATGTTATAAATGTTTATCTTTAGCTATGGTTTGTAATAAGGTATTATGATATACTTTTACATGCAGAGTCCATTAGAGTTTATGCTTTATATATTTCCATTCTTACATTTTATGTACAAGAAATATTTAGAAGATTTATAAGAAATATATTCTGATTCTATTTTAAAGGCTTTGTCTGACTTTGTGCCTTCTAATAAAATTTTTAGGTCTTTTTCACTTCTTTTTTAATTATTGAAGTTTCAAATGACCAACAACATACTGATTTATCCTTCTCTGATGATGTTTTTTTCTCTTTCAGAAATTTTCTTCATCAGATATTGACACTAACAAATCTACTTTTTTGTTATTTTTCTATTATTAAAGTACATTTGTTCTTTGTTGAAAAGGTGTTGATTATTTTGGATATTAAGGTAACTAGTTCTTTAAGACTAGCTGACACTATTTCTGCCTATTTATTTCTTCTGTGTTTTCAGAGGTTTTCTTTCCAATTCCTCATTCTAGGGAATGGAATAGGCTGAGAATTTTCTTTTATTCCTTTTTCAAAGGTTTTAAACTATATTCTTTGCCAGCAGTTAAATTCAATTTGGAGGGTTCTCCAATTTATTGGGGCTATCTCTACTTCTACTAATTATGCTATAGTTTCTATAGCAAAATAGTATTTATTTTCCTTTAGATAGTTGTATCTTATTTATGGAAAATTATTTAGTTTCAGGTACTTTTCTTGGTCCTGTGATTTATTTGGATATTGCAATTGCTTCATTTTTTCTGTTTACTTTAAGATCAAGTATCAGATTATGATTTATTTTAGCATTGTTAAAGGACAACATTTACTAGACTAGGTGCTGTTGCATTTGTCTTGTTGTTTTGCATTTATTGATTATGCAAGTCCACTGTATTGACTGGTCCTTTAAACTGGACTATCATGCTAATAATTCCATTTGTGTCTTCATTTTATTGAATATTTTCGCAAATGAGGGTTAATCTATGTCTTTAGCTATTTTAGCTAGAAGAATTTTGTTCTAAGATAAACAATTATTTGTTTTTATAATTGGATTCAATTCCTAACTGTTACTCTGGGCTTCAAGATTGAGTTCTAAGACTAAAACTTTAAGCTTATACTAGTTTAATTGTTCTTATTAAGGAACGAATTCCTGAGTTCTTTCCCAAGTAACATGTTTGTAATTGGGGTTCGAAATCAGCTCCCTAATATTGCGATGTACGTGCCGTATTCCAGCTTGGCTGGTAAGGGGCAGGTTAAGACTTCTTTGAAAATTATTTGGTTCTATTTTGTCCAAATTTCTTTGATTTTATTCCAGTAAGGCTAACACTTTCTTTAAGTGTGTTTCTGTCCTATATATTTTGGGTACTGTTGAAGCATGGCTGGGCACCCATGGGGTTCAAGCGCTGCTCAGACCTGGAATCTTCTGGGGTATTTCTTCCAGTTCCTTTTTTAGGAACCGGGTTTGGAGTTTTATTCAAACTATTTTGCCTTTTTATGGTCATTGATAGCATTATTTTTTTTCATTAGATACAATAAATGCATATTTTCATTTTTCTGTTTTCATTCAGATTATTTTCTGAGGATGCGGAATCTCATATGATTCACTTGCTCTTCAGGACATAGTTAGAGGATCTTTTTTTCGAAAGCTCTTGATTCCTCACACAAGGGTCACCTTTTTTTTTTAGGTTTCCAGAAAGTTTGTGTCTCTGTCTTTGTCTCTATCAGACAAGGGATAATTCTATTGGGTTCCGTCTGTCGGTACCTTTAGTCTCTATTATTTCCTTCAGTTGCTATATATGCATAGAAGTTTTTGGTCTTATGGCCTCGGCATTGGATTCAATTCCCTTTGCTCATTTTCACTAGAAAGAACCTTTCCAGTCTTTTATGAGTGTTGTTTCTTCTAGAATATGGTTGGAGGATCAATTTACCAATCAGTTCGTTGATTCCTCAGACAAGGGTAACCTTTTTTAGGTTTCCTGATAGATTCAGTGTCCTTGACTCTGTCTCTGACGGACAAGAGACGTCTGAAATTGGTTTCAGCTTGTCGAAACCTTCAGTCTCAATCTTTCCCTTCGGTAGCCTTATGCATGGAAATTCTAGGTCTTATGACTGCTGCATTGGACGCGGTTCCCTTTGCTCGTTTTCACATGCAACCTCTTCAGCTCTGTATGCTGAACCAGTGGTGCAGGGATTATACAAAGATATCTCAATTAATATCTTTAAAACCGATTGTTCGACACTTTCTGACGTGGTGGACAGACCACCATCGTTTAATTTTCAACAGATGCAAGTCTGACAGGTTGGGGAGCTGTTTTGGGGTCTCTGACAGCAAAAGGGGTTTGGGAATCTCAGGAGATTACCAATCAATATTTTGGAACTCTGTGCAATTTTCAGAGCTCTTCAGTCATGGCCTCTTCTAAAGAGAGAGTCGTTCATTTGTTTTCAGACGGATAATGTCACAACTGTGGCATATGTCAATCATCAAGGAGGGACTCACAGTCCTCTGGCTATGAAGAAGTATCTTGAATTCTGGTTTGGGTGGAATCCAGCTCCTGTCTAATTTCTGCGGTTCATATCCCAGGTATAGACAATTGGGAAGCGGATTATCTCAGTCACCAAACGTTACATCCGGGCGAATGGTCTCTTCACCCAGAGGTATTTCTTCAGATTGTTCAAATGTGGGGACTTCCAGAAATAGATCTGATTGCTTCTCATCTAAACAAGAAGCTTCCCAGGTATCTGTCCAGATGGATCCTCAGGCGGAGGCAGTGGATGCATTGTCACTTCCTTGGAAGTATCATCCTGCCTATATCTTTCCACCTCTAGTTCTTCTTCCAAGAGTAATTTCCAAGATTCTAACGGGTGTTCGTCTGTTCTGCTGGTGGCTCCAGCATGGCCTCACAGGTTTTGGTATGCGGATCTTGTCCGGATGGCCACTTGCCAACCGTGGACTCTTCCGTTAAGACCAGACCTTCTATCACAAGGTCCTTTTTTCCATCAGGATCTCAAATCCTTAAATTTGAAGGTATAGAGATTGAACGCTTGATTCTCAGTCATAGAGGTTTCTCTGACTCTCTGATTAATACTATGTTACAGGCTCGTAAATCTGTATCTAGGAAGATATATTATCGAGTCTGGAAGGTTTACATTTCTTGGTGTTTTTTCTCATCATTTTTCTTGGCATTCTTTTAGAATTCCTAGAATTTTACAGTTTCTTCAGGATGGTTTGGATAAAGGTTTGTCTGCAAGTTCCTTGGAGGACAAATCTCTGCTCTTTCTGTTCTTTTTCACAGAAAGATTACTAGTCTTCCTGTTATTCATTGTTTTGTACAAGCTTTGGTTCGTATAAAACCTGTTTTCTTTCATGTAATTAGCAAGAGTCCATGAGCTAGTGACGTATGGGATATACATTCCTACCAGGAGGGGCAAAGTTTCCCAAACCTTAAAATGCCTATAAATACACCCCTCACCACACCCACAATTCAGTTTTACAAACTTTGCCTCCGATGGAGGTGGTGAAGTAAGTTTGTGCTAGATTCTACGTTGATATGCGCTCCGCAGCAAGTTGGAGCCCGGTTTTCCTCTCAGCGTGCAGTGAATGTCAGAGGGATGTGAGGAGAGTATTGCCTATTTGAATGCAGTGATCTCCTTCTACGGGGTCTATTTCATAGGTTCTCTGTTATCGGTCGTAGAGATTCATCTCTTACCTCCCTTTTCAGATCGACGATATACTCTTATATATACCATTACCTCTGCTGATTCTCGTTTCAGTACTGGTTTGGCTTTCTACAAACATGTAGATGAGTGTCCTGGGGTAAGTAAATCTTATTTTCTGTGACACTCTAAGCTATGGTTGGGCACTTTGTTTATAAAGTTCTAAATATATGTATTCAAACATTTATTTGCCTTGACTCAGAATGTTCAACTTTCCTTATTTTTCAGACAGTCAGTTTCATATTTGGGATAATGCATTTGAATTAATCATTTTTTCTTACCTTCAAAAATTTGACTCTTTTTTTCCTGTGGGCTGTTAGGCTCGCGGGGGCTGAAAATGCTTCATTTTATTGCGTCATTCTTGGCGCGGACTTTTTTGGCGCAAAAATTCTTTTCCGTTTCCGGCGTCATACGTGTCGCCGGAAGTTGCGTCATTTTTTGACGTTATTTTGCGCCAAAAATGTTGGCGTTCCGGATGTGGCGTCATTTTTGGCGCCAAAAGCATTTAGGCGCCAAATAATGTGGGCGTCTTATTTGGCGCTAAAAAATAAGGGCGTCGCTTTTGTCTCCACATTATTTAAGTTTTATTTTTTCATTGCTTCTGGTTGCTAGAAGCTTGTTCTTTGGCATTTTTTTCCCATTCCTGAAACTGTCATTTAAGGAATTTGATCAATTTTGCTTTATATGTTGTTTTTTCTCTTACATATTGCAAGATGTCTCACGTTGCATCTGAGTCAGAAGATACTACAGGAAAATCGCTGTCTACTGCTGGAGCTACCAAGCTAAGTGTATCTGCTATAATTTTTGGTATCTGTTTCTCCAGCTGTTGTTTGTATTGCATGTCATGACAAACTTATTAATGCAGATAAAATTTCCTTTAGTACTGTTACATTACCTGTTGCTGTTCCGTCAACATCTAATTTTCAGAATGTTCCTGATAAACATAAGAGATTTTTTTTTTTAAATCCATTAAGAAGGCTATGTCTGTTATTTCTCCTTCTAGTTTACATAAAAGTCTTTTAAAACTTCGCTTTTTTCAGATGACTTTTTAAATGAACATCATCATTCTGATACTGATAATGGTTCTTCTGGTTCAGAGGTTTCTGTCTCAGAGGTTGATGCTGATAAATCTTTGTATTTGTTCAAGATGGAATTTATTCGTTTTTTATTTAAAGAAGTATTAATTGCATTAGAAATAGAGGATTCTGGTCCTCTTGATACTAAATCTAAACGTTTAATTACGGTTTTTATATCTCCTGTAGTTATTCCAGAAGTGTTTAATCTCCCTGATGCTATTTCTGAAGTAATTTCCAGGGAATGGAATAATTTGGGTAATTCTTTTACTCCTTCTAAACGTTTAAGCAATTATATCCTGTGCCATCTGACAGATTAGAGTTTTTTTGGGACAAAATCCCTAAGGTTATGGGGCCGTCTCTACTCCTGCTAAATGTGCTACTATTCCTACGGTAGATAGTAATTCATTTTAAGGATCCTTTAGATAGGAAAATTGAATCCTTTCTAAGAAAAGCTTACTTATGTTCAGGTAATCTTCTTAGACCTGCTATATTTTTAGCGGATGTTGCTGCAGCTTCAACTTTTTGGTTAGAAGCTTTAGCGCAATAAGTAACAGATCATAATTTTATAGCATTATTATTATTCTATAACATGCTAATAATTTTATTGGTGATACCATCTTTTGATATCATTGAAGTTGATGTCAGGTATATGTCTCTAGCTATTTTAGCTAGAAAAGCTTTATGGATTAAACTTGGAATGCTGATATGTCTTCTAAGTCTACTTTGCTTTCCTTTTCTTTCCAGGGTAATAAATTATTATTTCAACTGTTTCTGGAAGGAAGGGAACTTTTTTACCAAAGGATAAAAAATCTAAGGTAAATTTAGGTCTAATAATCATTTTTCGGTCCTTTCCTCACAATAAGGAACAAAAGCCTGATCCTTCATCCTCAGGAGCGGTATCAGTTTGGAAACTATTTCCAGTTTGGAATATATCCAAGCCTTATAGAAAACCTATAGCCAGCTCCTAAGTACCCATGAAGGTGCGGACCTTATTCCAGCTCAGCTGGAATGGGGCAGATTACGTTTTCTTCAAAGAAATTTTGATCAATTCCGTTCTCAATTTCTGGTTTTTGAACATTGTTTCAGAAAGGTACAGCATTGGCTTCAGTTAAGGCCTCCTGCTAAGAGATTTTTTTCTTTCCCGTGTCCCAGTTAACACAGCAAAGGCTCAGCATTTCTGAAATGTGTTTCAGATCTAGAGTTGGCTGGAGTAATTATGCCAGTTCCAGTTCTGGAACAGGGGCTGGGGTTTTATTTTATCTCTTCATTGTACCAAAGAAGGTCAATTCCTTCAGACCAGTTCCGGATCTATCAATATTGAATCGTTATGTAAGGATACCAACATTCAGTTTCTGTAGGACTGTCCTGCCTTTTGTTTAGCAAGGGCATTATATGTCTACAATAGATTTACAGGATGTGCATCTGCATATTCCGATTCATCCAGATCACTTTTGGTGTCTGAGATTCTCTTTTTAGACAAGCATTACCAGTTTTGTGGCTCTACCGTTTGGCCTAGCCTCAGTTCCAAGATTTTTTTTCAAAGATTCTCGGTGCCCTTCTTTCTGTAATCAGAGAACAGGGTTTTGGTATTTCCTTATTGGACGATATCTGGGTACTTGCTCAGTCTTCTCATTTTCGAAGAATCTCATATAAATCGACTTGTGTTGTTTCTTCAAGTTCATGGTTGAAGGATCAATTTACCAATCAGTTCATTGATTCCTCAGACAAGGGTAACCTTTTTAGGTTTCTAGAATAGATTCAGTGTCTATGACTCTGTCCTTGTCAGACAAGAGAAGTTTAACATTGATTTCAGCTTGTCAAAACCTTCAGTCACAATCATTCCCTTTGGTAGCCTTATGCATGGAAATTTTAGGTCTTAGGACTGCCGCATCAGATGCGATCTCCTTTGCTCGTTTTCACATGCGACCTCTTCAGCTCTGTATGCTGAACCAATGGTGCAGGGATTACTCAAAGATATCTCACTTAATATCTCTAAACCGATTATACGACACTCTCTGACATGGTGGACAGATCACCATCGTTTAGTTCAGGGGGCTTCTTTGTTCTTCCGACCTGGACTATAATCTCAACAGATGCAAGTCTTACAGGTTGGAGAGCTGTGTGGGGGTATCTGACGGCACAAGGGGTTTGGGAATCTCAGGAGGTGAGATTTCCGATCAATATTTTGGAACTCCGTGCAATTTCAGAGCTCTTCAGTCTTGGCCTCTTCTGAAGAGAGAGTTGTTCATTTGTTTTCAGATAGACAATGTCACAACTGTGGCATACATCAATCATCAAGGAGGGACTCACAGTCCTCTGGCTATGAAAGAAGTATCTCGAATTTTGGTTTGGGCGGAATCCAGCTCCTGTCTAATCTCTGCGGTTCATATCCCAGGTATGGACAATTGGAAAGCGGATTATCTCAGTCGACAAACGTTGCACCTGGGCGAATGGTCTTCACCCAGAGGTATTTCCTCAGATTGTTCAAATGTGGGAACTCCCAGAAATAGATCTGATGGCTTCTCATCTAAACAAGAAACTTCCCTGGTATCTGTCCGGATCCAGGGATCCTCGGGCGGCGGCAGTGGATGCATTATCTCTTCCTTAAAAGTGTCATCCTGCCTATATCTTTCCGCCTCTAGTTCTTCTTCCAAGGGTATTCTCCAATATTCTAAGGAATGCTCGTTTGTCCTGCTGGTAGCTCCAGCATGGCCTCACAGGTTTTGGTATGCGGATCTTGTCCGGATGACCTCTTGCCAGCTGTGGACTCTTCCGTTAAGACCAGTCTTCTGTCTCAAGGTTCTTTTTTCCATCAGGATCTCAAAACCTTAATTTTAAGGTGTGGAGTTTGAACGCTTGATTCTTGGTCAAAGAGGTTTCTCTGACTCTGTGATTGATACTATGTGACAGGCTCGTAAATCTGTATCTAGAGAGATATATTATAGAGTCTGGAAGACTTATATTTCTTCAGGATGGTTTAGATAAAGGTTTGTCCGCAAGTTTCTTGAAAGACAAATCTCTGCTCTTTCTGTTCTTTTTCACAGAAGGATTGCTAATCTTCCTGATATTCATTGTTTTGTACAAGCTTTGGTTTGTATAAAACCTGTCATTAAGTCAATTTCTCCTCCTTGGAGTTTGAATTTGGTTCTGGGGGCTCTTCAAGCTCCTCCTTTTGAACCCATGCATTCTTTGGTCATTATATTACTTTCTTGGAAAGTTTTGTTTCTTTTGGCCATCTCTTCTGCCAGAAGAGTCTCTGAATTATCTACTCTTTTTTGTGAGTCTCCTTTTCTGATTTTGCATCAGGATAAGGCGGTGCTGCGAACTTCTTTTGAATTTTTTACCTAAGGTTGTGAATTCTAACAACATTAGTAGAGAAATTGTGGTTCCTTCATTATGTCCTAATCCTATGAATTCTAAGGAGAAATCATTGCATTCTTTGGATGCTGTTAGAGCTTTGTAATATTATGTTGAAGCTATTAAGTCTTTCCGAAAGACTTCTAGTCTATTTGTCATCTTTTCCGGTTCTAGAAAAGATCAGAAAGCTTCTGCCATTTCTTTGGCATCTTGGTTGAAATCTTTATTTCATCATGCCTATGTTGAGTCGGGTAACACTCCGCCTCAAAGGATTACAGCTCATTCTACTAGGTTAGTTTCTACTTCCTGGGCGTTTAAGAATGAAGCTTCGGTTGATCAGATTTGCAAAACAGCAACTTGGTCCTCTTTGCATACTTTTACTAAATTCTACCATTTTGATGTGTTTTCTTCTTCTGAAGCAGTTTTTGGTAGAAACGTACTTCAGGCAGTGGTTTCAGTTTGAATCTTCTGCTTATGTTTTTTCATTAAAATTTTTATTCTGGGTGTGGATTATTTTCAGCAGGAATTGGCTGTCTTTATTTTATCCCTCCCTCTCTAGTGACTCTTGTGTGGAAAGATCCACATCTTGGGTAATCATTATCCCATACGTCACTAGCTCACGGACTCTTGCTAATTTCATGAAAGAAAACATAATTTATGTAAGAACTTACCTGATAAATTCATTTCTTTCATATTAGCAAGAGTCCATGAGGCCCGCCCTTTTTTGTGGTGGTTTTGATTTTTTTGTATAAAGCACAATTATTCCAATTCCTTATTTTATATGCTTTCGCACTTTTTTCTTATCACCCCACTTCTTGGCTATTCGTTAAACTGAATTGTGGGTGTGATGAGGGGTGTATTTATAGGCATTTTAAGGTTTGGGAAACTTTGCCCCTCCTGGTAGGAATGTATATCCCATACGTCACTAGCTCATGGACTCTTGCTAATATGAAAGAAATGAATTTATCAGGTAAGTTCTTACATAAATTATGTTATTAAGTCAATTTCTGCTCCTTGGAGTTTGAATTTGGTTCTGGGGGCTCTTCAAGCTCCTCTGTTTGAACCTATGCATTCGCTGGACATTAAATTACTTTCTTGGAAAGTTTTGTTTCTTTTGGCCATCTCTTCTGCTAGAAGAGTTTCTGAATTATCTGCTCTTTCTTGTGAGTCTCCTTTTCTGATTTTTCATCAGGATAAGGCAGTGTTGCGAACTTCTTTTAAATTCTTACCTAAGGTTGTGAATTCTAACAACATTAGTAGAGAAATTGTGGTTCCTTCATTATGTCCTAATCCTAAGAATTCTAAGGAGAGATCATTGCATTCTTTGGATGTAGTTAGAGCTTTGAAATATTATGTTGAAGCTACTAAGAATTTCCGAAAGACTTCTAGTCTATTTGTTATCTTTTCCGGTTCTAGGAAAGGTCAGAAGGCCTCTGCCATTTCTTTGGCATCTTGGTTGAAATCTTTAATTCATCATGCTTATGTCGAGTCGGGTCAAACTCCGCCTCTAAGGATTACAGCTCATTCTACTAGGTCAGTTTCTACTTCCTGGGCGTTTAGGAATGAAGCTTCGGTTGATCAGATTTGCAAAGCAGCAACTTGGTCTTCTTTGCATACTTCTACTAAATTCTACCATTTTGATGTGTTTTCTTCTTCTGAAGCAGTTTTTGGTAGAAAAGTTCTTCAGGCAGCTGTTTCAGTTTGATTCTTCTGCTTATAATTTCAGTTTTTTTCATTATAAGATTTAAACTTTATTTTGGGTGTGGATTATTTTCAGCGGAATTGGCTGTCTTTATTTTATCCCTCCCTCTCTAGTGACTCTTGCGTGGAAGATCCACATCTTGGGTATTCATTATCCCATACGTCACTAGCTCATGGACTCTTGCTAATTACATGAAAGAAAACATAATTTATGTAAGAACTTACCTGATAAATTCATTTCTTTCATATTAGCAAGAGTCCATGAGGCCCACCCTTTTTGTGGTGGTTATGATTTTTTTGTATAAAGCACAATTATTCCAATTCCTTATTTTTTATGCTTTCGCACTTTTTTCTTATCACCCCACTTCTTGGCTATGCGTTAAACTGATTTGTGGGTGTGGTGAGGGGTGTATTTATAGGCATTTTGAGGTTTGGGAAACTTTGCCCCTCCTGGTAGGAATGTATATCCCATACGTCACTAGCTCATGGACTCTTGCTAAGATGAAAGAAATGAATTTATCAGGTAAGTTCTTACATAAATTATGTTTTTCCAGTTCCTCTTTTTTTATATGCTTTTTTACTCCTTTTTACACCTCACTATTTGGTTATATGTTAAACTAAAGTATGTGTGTGGTGGAAGGTGTGTTTGTAGGCATTTTGAGGTTTGGGAGACTTTGCCCCCTCCTGGTGGGAGTGTGTATCCCATACGTCACTAGCTCATGGACTCTTGCCATTATGAAAGAAATTAATTTATCAGGTAAGTTCTTACATAAATTATGTTTTTTCTAGTCCTTATATAGAAGCTGCATTCTCTAAAATATACTATAATAAATTGTGTATCTCTTTTCAGAGCAGTGAATCTCTGTGAGAAATTAAAGCCCAACTTGATAAAACACACATTAAATGTTATAGCTTATAAAAATTAAAAAAAAAATTCTATTGGACAATAAGTTATGCATTATAATCTGTCTCAAATATTTAAGTGAAAACACTAATGAAAAAGAAATAGGTTTAAGCTGTGTATTCCAAAACAGAATGCTTAGACCTTTATCTTGAACTTTAAAGAAATCATCATGCTCATAAATCTTATGTATTTATTTTTATCTTTCAATACGATTCATCCAACATACTTTATTAATGCTTACTTTGAATTTCAAATAAGCAGTAGATTTTTTTTTTTATTAATTTCAAGGTTTTCACTGCATTTCTCTGTCCCCTCTTTCACATTACAGCTGTCAGCCAATCGCAAACTCCTATACAATATATAAGCTGAAAATTCTTAGCTTTTCAAGAAAAGATATCAAAAGAATAATGTACATTTGTTAATAGAAGTACCATGGAATTTTTTTTTTTTTGGATGCTCTATCTGAATCGCAGTAGCTTCATTTTAACTTTCATGTACCTTTTTGAAAGGAAATATTTTTTTTTATATTATATATGTAATCCTTCATTACTTCCATATGCATTTTAGTTTGAAACTTAAAATTTCAAGAGTTTAAATATTTTATATTAATTGATCAATCAGCAAAACTATAATGGATAAACGTATCAAGGAGGTGAAGGGGAGGAGGGTGTGATATGGTGGTTTGGAAAAAGGATTATAGGGGCTGTACACCTGTGCAATATCTGGAGAAACGTTACGGCTGTTCACTGCAGCATTGCTTGTTTACATTTCTATGCCTAGGAAAGATTACAAAACTTGCTTTGAATAACAAAGTTAGGAAATGCTAATGAGGACATTATAAAAATAGGATAAATGTGCTACAGTACAAATAATCCCATAGGGGGTGCTTCCTACCTAATACTAAAGCATACACAAAAGCATATAAAAACTGAACAGAATGTCCATAAATTTAAGATAAAGCAGCTCTCTGTCGAAGGACGGTCAAATCCTGGAGAGTGATGATCTGTGAAAAAGAAATGATGACATTAACCCCTTTGCTGCTAAACCTTTTTTACATCCCTGTTGATTGACAGATGACTCATTGATTGACAGATGACTCATCTGCAATCCACTGTTCCCCCCGGGAAACAACGATTAGTGGATTGCAGATGAGTCATCTGTCAATCAACTGAGGACTATGGCGGGCGGAGGAACAACGCTTATCGTTCCGGCATTAAAATGTAAAAATCTCGTTTTTTTAAAATTATATCATATGAATTGAGCGAGTACTCTCAAGTTTTACCTTCACTTTAAATGGCTAGTAAAATGAAGGAATTGGTTTAATATAATCTAATGAAAGTGCATTTCATTTTTATTATAGATTGCTCCTTTAAAGGGACACTAAAAAACGAATTACAAAATTCTCAATGGCCAAGCGCCATCTAGCACTTGCCTTATTTGGAAGAGCCAATCCTGACTTTATTCTGGAATAGACTAGGCTAGCCATGGTCAGTATTTTAGCAAATCCTGCATTAAGTTCAATACCTTTCCTGAATCTGCTATTCAATAAATGGGTGTAAGGCGTACAACGTATGAACAATAGTAATAAGTCGATCAAAGAGTGAGACTACATCCAAATTATGATTAAGAGCCTGTTGTGGGCATGAAACACGTAAGGAATGCCTGACTTCTCACCTCTGTTTTAGTTTTTTAATAAAAGTTATCTTTTAACTTTCTCTGTATCAGCCTTTGGTGCATTTTTGTGCAGATTCACTGCTGGTTGTTTTGTACATTCAAATTGTGTTCATTTAGAAACCGCTAGGGCAAATGGCCTACTGAACAGCAAATCAGTATGCAGAAGCCTTCCCTGACTCAGGACCACTATACACAATATATACTGCCTCATAATCAGGTCCACCCAGAGCGTAGATTATACAGTAAATGGAATACAATATGTTTAATAATTGAAAAAAGTATACAGTTCAGTGTAAGGCAAACACCACAAAAAAAGGCCAATACGTATTGCATTTTTTACTTCATTGTATTTGTATTTTGCAGTTTGTGTAATCCTCCTATCTGATGCCAGTTAGGGACAGATATATAGCTTAGCCTTGAACTATTCGGTGTGCATTTTCAGTAATGAGACTTAGAAACCTACAATTTTCAGGGTAAGTTTGCATGAAGAGGTGGCAAATAATGTATTGCTAAGTTGTTTAAACAATTTATATTACAATCTCAGAGTTTACTGTACCGTTACGTACTGAAGATAAAACACTTTTCCTATGACAAGGGTTAATTTTATGCTTTTATTAGCAGTTTTAACAGCAAGATGTTAAACAGTAAATACATGCTAGACATAATGATCTGTTCAAAGCAAAGATTAGCCTTATAATAATTTGTAGATGTATCGTTTACAATTATGTTGGTTGTTTAAATATTGAAAATATAAGGGTAAGAACATAGTTTCTACAAAGTAATAGGCTCCTGCCATGTTTGTACTAGTTTTCTGTTTATCTCTGTTTACGCAAACAAGGTGGAAACCCTTTTGGATAATCCTATGTTCCATACAGCCTTATTTGGACAGCCTCTTTTATTGCCTGGTTTATATGTGTCCCGATTTGTCAGATAAGGGGCAACTTAGAGATATTAAACCGAGTGTGATTGTAATATCAAATATTGAATTATGTGTATTCAAAAAAAAAAAATAAAGTTGCAATATATTTTTTTTATGTATAAAATACATAAAATTTAACCCTGAAATCTGTTAGTTTCCTAAATTCCACTAAATTTCTATAAAGTAATGGGCACTGCCATGTTTTAGCTTAAATGTACAATAAAGTCAAAATTAAACCTAAATGGATTGAATAGAGAGTATAGCATTTTAAACAACTTTCTAATTTAGTTCTATTTTCAAATTTGCTTCGTTCCCTTTCCTTTACAAGATATGACGAGTCCACGGATTTCATCCTTACTTGTGGGATTTAACCTCCTGCTAGCAGGAAGTGGCAAAGAGCACCACAGCAGAGCTGTATATATAGCTCCTCCCTTCCCTCCACCCCCAGTTATTCTATTTGCCTGTGTTAGTAATAGGAAGAGGTAAAGTGAGGTGTTAGTTTAGATTCTTCAATCAAGAAGTTTTTTTTTTTTTTTTTTTTTTTTTTTTTTATTTTTTTATTTAATTTTTAAACAAATACAATACAAAAAAAAGGCAAATCAACATTCAAAAAATTCGCTTAATATTAATACAGAAAGAAAATCTTGAAAAAGCTGAGATTGAACCTGTGTATGGACCCATGCAAAAACCACTTGGTCCACTAGTATCTAATGGCAAATCTTCCTATCAGAATAACACTTGCTTACAACAGCCAGTAACCAATCACCCAACATTGACAGTAAAAAGAAGGAAGAGAAAGAAGAGAGGAGAGGGGGAGAAGAAAAAAAAAAAAAAAAAAAAAAAGAAAAAAAAAGGGGAGGGATTACCTAAAAAATCCTCCTGCCCCCTCCGCTCCGGCCCCCCCCCACCCCTCCAAGAAGTCCCCCTCCATCCTAGCACATTAAATTTGATTTATTTGTTTAAATTCCTCCCATTGGAAACGTATCAGCTGGAAAACCTCTTCTCTGCTCGCTCTTAAATATGTATATTCTTCCAACAACAATAACTCATTAATTCTATCAATTAGCATTCCCTCCCCTGGGACATTTGGTTTTTTCCAATTTCTGGCCAATAAGGATTTAAATGCATTTAATACATACATTATTAATTTGGCTCTTATTTTACCTATCCCTTTAATGGGTTTATTTAATAGTGCTATGTATATATCCAACTCTAAATCCTCCTTCCCACTCAACTGTTGAATATATCCTGTAATTAGTTCCCACATACTTTTTACCCTGGGGCAATCCCACCATATATGTTGCATGTTACCTACTCCCCCACAACCTCTCCAGCAAAACTTGGAGGCATTAGGATATATGCTATGCAGCCTAGCTGGCGTCAGATACCATCTAGTAAGTATCTTATAATTTAATTCCTGGATGTTAGAGGAAGAGGATGATCTAGCTACATTAATGCATATAGACCGCCAGTCTGAGTCTTCTATTTGTCGTCCGGTCTCTATCTCCCATTTTTGCATATAATTCAGTTTTATAAACTCTGATGAATTGTTAAGAAGTTTATAACTGAATGAAACAGTTCTCCTAATTGGAGTTTCAGTATGACAAATTTTTTCAAAATTGGTCAGTTGTCTGACCAGCTTTTCTTTCTCTAAATGGCATGCTACAAAATTTTGTAATTGCAGATACTTTAACCAATTGCCAAAAGTGCCATTGGTTAAATTTGACAGCTCCTGTTGGGGTTTGAGTTTCCCATTATCTAAAAATTGGCATAACGGTGTAGATTGCGTTAGATTTAGAGGGCTAGAATAACAAGCTATATGCCCGCCCTGAAACTCCACATTATTCGTAATCGGGAGGAGAGGTGAAGGTGTAGTTGAAATATGGGGATGCTCTGATGTAATTTTCCCCCAGGTTACAAAGATGTGCTTGATCATCGGGAATTGCATAATTTTTAGTGGTCTACTTTTGCTTGATGACCATATTAGTTTATTCATTGGTTGAGACGTTATGATATTATTTTCTAACTGTACCCACGCTTTATTCCTATAATTTATATGCCAATCTAGAATCCTTTGTAGAGTAATTGCTCTATGGTAATTTCTAATATTTGGCACACCTAGCCCTCCTTCTGATCTTGTCTTATACAGTATACTAGCTTTGATTCTTGGTTTAGTTTGATTCCAAATAAAAGAATTTATAATTTTCTGAAGTTTAGTACAATAGGCATAGGGAATATTAATAGGGATGGTCTGGAAAAGATATAGGATGCGTGGGAGGATATTCATTTTAACAGTATGTATGCGCCCTAGCCACGATATCATTTTAGATCTCCATAAATTCAGATCTAACTGAATTTTAGCGGCTAGCACAGAATAGTTTTCTGAAAAAAGGCGTGTATCATCAGCTGATAATTGAACCCCTAGATATTTCAGGGAAGAGTCTTTCCAGACATATGTATTGCTCGCCTTACATTCACGATAATCCCTAGATGACATTACAAGTTTAAGTGCTTCCGATTTAGTTTTATTAATAAGGAAATTCGAATAACTTCCGAATTCCTGCAAAATCTGATCTAATTTTTTAATAGATCTGACCGGGTCTGATATTGTGAGTAACACGTCATCCGCGTATAAAGATATCTTAAATTCTTGGGACCCTATTTTTATGCCAGAAATATTTTCATCCGAGCGTATTTTTGCAGCTAGTATCTCCATGGAAAGGACAAATAATATCGGGGATAGGGGACAACCCTGTCTCGTTCCGTTTGTGATGTGAAAAGACTCCGAAAGTACCCCATTAATTTTTATTTTAGCCGATGGGAATGCATAAAGATGGAAGATACGTTGTATCATTTTTTCCCCAAAACCAAACTTATCCAGTGTTAATCTTAGAAAAGACCAGTCTAGCCGGTCAAAAGCCTTTTCTGCGTCCAATGAGATCATAACCGACGGGATCTTATATAATTTAACATACTTTATTAAATATAGAGCCTTGATGGTATTGTCCCTTGCTTCTCTACGTGGTACGAAACCTACTTGATCTAAATTTATAATTTCTGGTAAAACTTTATTAATTCTGTTCGCTATAAGTTTGGCATATATTTTTACATCATTATTCAATAGAGAAATAGGTCTATAGCTTGCTGGATTTTTGGGGTCTTTGCCAGGTTTATGTAAGACAATAATCTTTGCTTCTAGCATTTCCTTTGCTAAAAGGGGTTCTGAGCTTGTTGAATTGAAATATAATAAAAGTTTTGGTGCCAGAGACTCACTAAATGTTTTATAATAATTAGAGGTAAAACCATCTATTCCTGGGCTTTTCCCAATGGCAAATTCTTTAATGACCTGTATGATTTCTTGTAGGGAGAAGGGTTCGTCTAACCTATCTTTTTGAGAGTCTGTTATGTTGGGAATCTTTGTTTCATTGACATATTTAGCTTTATCTGATAAACTTCTCATATCTTCATTTTGATTGTCCAGATTGTATAGTTGTTGGTAATAGCTTTGAAATGTCTTAGCAATATCCTGACTCCCTACCTTGGGGGTCCCTGTCCTATCTATTATTTTGGCTACATATGTTTGTAAGGTTCTTTTTTTTAATGCTCGAGCTAATAATCTACCGGCTTTGTTACCACCATTAAAAAATATTTTTTTAAGCTGTAGCGCTCTCCGTTGTACTCCCCTCTCCAAAAACCCATTTAATTCTTCCCGTTCTTTTTTAAGGGAGTCTGCTAATTGTTTATTATATGGGTCCTTCTTATGCTTATGTTCTGCCCTGGAAAGTGACTCTAATAAGCGTGTATATTGTTCTCTATTTCGTCTATTTGCTCTAGCTTTATATTTTATGAACTCCCCCCTTATTACTGCTTTATGAGCAGCCCACCACATACTAGGAGAAGTATCTTCTATGGTATTATTTTCAAAATAGGATTCTATTGTTTTAAAAATAGACTGTCTTATTTGAAGGTCTTTTAAAAGGTTATCATCTAAGCGCCATTGGTAAGGAATTATTGGTTTTTGGGGCCAGTGTAGCTGCATAGATAAGAGAGAGTGATCTGACCAAGTGATGTTATGTATTTTGGCCTCTTTGGCCAAAACATAACTATTTTGGTCAATCCAAAAGTAATCAATGCGTGTATAAGATTTTTGTGGAGGAGAGTAATAAGTGTAATCTCTAATAGACGGATGGAGTGTCCTCCATACGTCTATTAATGACAGGGAGAGAAGATTTGACTTAACTGAGTTAATAATATGTTTTGAGATGTTACTTTTAAATTTAGAGCAATCCTCCCTGGGCTCCATCGGGATATTAAAATCGCCCCCCATAATTAAGGTACCTTTTTGTACATCTAGTATTCGATTATGTATTTTCTTAAAGAATAGCTTCTGTCCTCTATTTGGGGCGTAAATATTTACTAATGTGACTGGTTTATTATACAGTAAACCCACCAAACAAAGAAATCTCCCTTCTTCATCTTTGTCCATCTGTATAAGTTGAAATGGGGTATCTCTGTGAAATATTATACAGACTCTGTTTTTCTTTAAATTATTGGAACTTTGATATATAATAGGATAATGGTTGTTAGAAAAATTGGGTACTTTATTTCTATTAAAATGCGATTCCTGTACAAAAATGATGTCACCCTTTTCTTTAAGAAAACTATGAAGAGCTTTATTCCGTTTCTGCGGGCTATTGAGCCCCTTAGCATTTTGAGATAATAAGCAAATCTTTCTTTTATCTAACTTCATTCCTTAAATGGGTGTTCTAATCCATGATGATGCATATATACCAATGGGACTTGAAAAGGAGAGGAGAAGGGGCGCCGAGGGGGCAAGAACAGAGCAGAGGGGAGAGAAGGAAAAAAAAAAAAAAAAAAAAAAAAAAAAAAAAAAAAGGGGGGGGGGGGGGGGGAGGAAGGGGAAAAAGATATACACACAACCATACACACTCCATTCATAACCTACCCAGAACCAAATATTGGGAAAAATTAAACCGACAGGTGGATTTTCCCCTTTTGGCAAATATGCAACAATTATCTTTGTTAAAAATATTCTATGTCCCAAAGAAACCTCTTAATCCCACCCTTTCGTAACAAATGGCCAACTTAGCGACTTCTTACTGAATTACTTGTTATGGCTAATACCTATGGAGGAGGAGGGGAAGAAAGAAAAAAAAAAAAAAAAAAAAAAAAAAAAGTGGGGAGGGAGGGGATGGGCAGGGGAACAAGAAATATAAAAATTGTTTATTAATACTGTGCTACTCCTAAATAACCCTTTTAAACATATCTCAGTGCAAAAATACAAATTCCTTATCCTATCTAAATACATCCTATTAACAGGATTTTGTGACAGAGCCTTAGTAGCTCCCTATCCTTAAAAATTGTGAGAAGGAAAAGAAAAAGGGAGAGAGAAAGAAGGAAAAAAGAGAAAAAAAAAAAAAAAAAAAAAAAAAAAAAATGGGGGGGGGTTGGTTGTTTTGTACATTCAAATTTGTACATTCAAATTGTGTTCATTTAGAAACCGCTAGGGCAAATGGCCTACTGAACAGCAAATCAGTATGCAGAAGCCTTCCCTGACTCAGGACCACTATACACAATATATACTGCCTCATAATCAGGTCCACCCAGAGCGTAGATTATACAGTAAATGGAATACAATATGTTTAATAATTGAAAAAAGTATACAGTTCAGTGTAAGGCAAACACCACAAAAAAAGGCCAATACGTATTGCATTTTTTACTTCATTGTATTTGTATTTTGCAGTTTGTGTAATCCTCCTATCTGATGCCAGTTAGGGACAGATATATAGCTTAGCCTTGAACTATTCGGTGTGCATTTTCAGTAATGAGACTTAGAAACCTACAATTTTCAGGGTAAGTTTGCATGAAGAGGTGGCAAATAATGTATTGCTAAGTTGTTTAAACAATTTATATTACAATCTCAGAGTTTACTGTACCGTTACGTACTGAAGATAAAACACTTTTCCTATGACAAGGGTTAATTTTATGCTTTTATTAGCAGTTTTAACAGCAAGATGTTAAACAGTAAATACATGCTAGACATAATGATCTGTTCAAAGCAAAGATTAGCCTTATAATAATTTGTAGATGTATCGTTTACAATTATGTTGGTTGTTTAAATATTGAAAATATAAGGGTAAGAACATAGTTTCTACAAAGTAATAGGCTCCTGCCATGTTTGTACTAGTTTTCTGTTTATCTCTGTTTACGCAAACAAGGTGGAAACCCTTTTGGATAATCCTATGTTCCATACAGCCTTATTTGGACAGCCTCTTTTATTGCCTGGTTTATATGTGTCCCGATTTGTCAGATAAGGGGCAACTTAGAGATATTAAACCGAGTGTGATTGTAATATCAAATATTGAATTATGTGTATTCAAAAAAAATAAATAAAGTTGCAATATATTTTTTTTATGTATAAAATACATAAAATTTAACCCTGAAATCTGTTAGTTTCCTAAATTCCACTAAATTTCTATAAAGTAATGGGCACTGCCATGTTTTAGCTTAAATGTACAATAAAGTCAAAATTAAACCTAAATGGATTGAATAGAGAGTATAGCATTTTAAACAACTTTCTAATTTAGTTCTATTTTCAAATTTGCTTCGTTCCCTTTCCTTTACAAGATATGACGAGTCCACGGATTTCATCCTTACTTGTGGGATTTAACCTCCTGCTAGCAGGAAGTGGCAAAGAGCACCACAGCAGAGCTGTATATATAGCTCCTCCCTTCCCTCCACCCCCAGTTATTCTATTTGCCTGTGTTAGTAATAGGAAGAGGTAAAGTGAGGTGTTAGTTTAGATTCTTCAATCAAGAAGTTTTTTTATTTTAAAATGGTGCCAGTGAGTACAATTTTTCTCAGGGAGAAATCGTCAGTCTATTACTTCCCAAGAGGAGTGGAGACATCTTATTTTCTGCCCTGATGTTGATGTTCTTAGCAAACGTTATCTAAGATCCATGATGGTTCCCACAGCGCAGCTGAAGGTAGTGTAAGAAAAATCTTCAATGTGGAGAACAGTGTCTTGCTACAAGCAACATTGAGGTATGTTCAGTCTTTTGTTTCTGGGGAGACTTGATGCATCAGAACAGGCTGACATTATTCCCTATATGGGGAGGGGTAAGCAGTATGCACTATATGTAAGGAAATGGTGTACCTGGAATCCCTTTATATGATTGCCAAAGTATGTAAATATATCTTTGACGCTTATTCAAGGGCTGGACGCTGGGAGCTACGGTTTGCTTAAGGGCTGTTATTTTTATCACTGGCCTGAGGGAGTGCAGTGTTTTTTACAATGTTTCACTTGAGGTGTATGCATGAGGGCCCATGGCTTATTTTTTACATTGGATCGACATGTTTGTTTTTGCTTCGCTCGCTCAGACGCGCAGTATCATCCGGATCACATAGGCCTCACCGGAGCCCAGGACTCTGCTGCCTAAGTTGTCTTGAACTTAGAAGGGTCTTTAAAGCTTATCAAGCAGCAGCAGTGTATTCCGGGGGCAGGTAGGCGCCACAGCAGCGATAAGATAATAAATAAATAACTGTTAAATCGATGATATATTGTTTCTTACATATCTCAGAAAGTGGATGCAATACTGATAGAGTATTTTGGGCACATTAAAATAATTTTTATTGCCACAAACACGTTTTTGAAGATATCAGAAAAATTGTTGCGCTTTTATTATTTAAAGGTGCAGTACGTTTTTTTTGTATTAACATTTTTGTCTATATAATTTGAATTCAGAGCTCAATATTTTAAGCAAAGAACGACTATTATTAATATTGCTAGTGTGTTTAACATGTCTGAAACTGAGGAAACTCCTTGTTCTATGTGTTTAGATGCCACTGTGGAACCCCCCCTGATTTTTTCTCCCTCGTGTACTGAGAGGGCCTTACAATGTAAAGTACAGATTTTATGTAAAGTAAATGTGTCTAAGGATGATTCTCAGTCTGAGGAGAATCAGGGTATACCGCTAAATTCTCCCCAAACGTCACAACCTTTAACGCCCACCCAAGCGATGCCTGGTTCTTCAACCGCGTCTAATTCATTTACTCTGCAGGATATGGTTGCAGTTATGTCAACTACCCTTACAGAGGTATTATCTAAGTTGCCAGTGTTACAGGGCAAATGCAGTAGGACAGAAGTCAATGTGAATACTGAGTCCTCTGATGCTTTGTTAGCTATTTCCGATGTACCCTCACAGGGATCTGATTTGGGGGTCAGGGAACTTTCCGATTCGTGAAGTGCGTTACCTCAGACGGACTCGGACATCATGTCCTTTAGATTTAAGCTTGAACACCAAGGGGAGGTTTCTTCTTTCACGATTGTCTGTAGACCAGATAAAAAGAGAGGCATTCTTACGTTGTGTAAAATACCTCTCTACCATGGGAGTAATTTGTCCCGTTCCAAGACGAACAGGAACAGGGGTTTTACTCAAATCTTTTCGTGGTCCCCAAAAAAGAGGGCATGTTTTGACCCATTTTAGATCTAAAGAGTCTAAACAAGTTTCTCAGAGTCCCATAATTCAAGATGGAGACTATTCGAACAATTCTGCCATTGATCCAGGAGGGTCAATATATGACTACCATGGACTTGAAGGATGCATATGTTCATATTCCTTTCCACAAGGATCATCACCAGTTCCTAAGGTTTGCCTTTCTAGACAAACATTTTCAGTTTGTGGCTCTTCCCTTCGGGTTGGCCACAGCTCCCAGGATCTTCACAAAGGTTCTAGGGTCACTTCTGGCGGTTCTCAGACCGCGGGGCATTGCAGTGGTGCCTTATCTGGACAATATTCTGATCCAGGCATCATCTTACCATTTGACAAAGTCTCATACAGACATAGTTCTGTCCTTTCTGAGGACTCACGGGTGGAAGGTGAATCTAGAAAAGAGTTAATTCCACAGGCAAGGGTTCCCTTCTTGGGAACTCTAATAGATTCCATATCTATGAAAATTTTCTTGACGGAGGTCAGAAAGTTAAAGATTCTAAATACATGCCGAGCCCTTCAGTCCAATTTTCGGCCATCAGTGGCCCAATGCATGGAGGTAATTGGATTAATGGTGGCGGCAATGGACATCATTCCCTTTGCTCATTTTCATCTCAGACCACTACAGCTGAGCATGCTCAGGCAGTGGAATGGAGATTATGCAATTTGTCTCCTCAGATAGATCTGGATGAGGAGACAAGAGACTCTCTTCTTTGGTGGTTGTCGCAGGATCATCTGTCCCAAGGGACGTGCTTCCGCAGACCCTCATGGGTGATAGTGATGACGGACGCCAGCCTACTGGGTTGGTGTGCAGTCTGGAATTCCCTGAAGGTTCAGGGTGTGTGGACTCGATCGGAGTCTCTTCTTCCAATCAATATTCTGGAATTGAGAGCAATATTCAATGTGCTTCAGGCGTGGCCTCAGTTGGCTTCGTCCAAATTCATCCGCTTTCAGTCGGACAACATCACGACTGTGGCTTACATAAATCATCAGGGAGGAACAAGAAGTTCCTTAGCGATGACAGAAGTATCCAAGATAATCCGGTGGGTCGGAGACTCACTCCTGTTATCTGTCAGCAATCTACATCCCAGCAGTGGACAATAACTGAAACTCCTCTTTATTTTCAATGAACTGTGTAACTGAGGAGAGCGGAGCACATAACTTTACTTTCACTTTAACAAAGGATAGCAACAGAACTAAGCAAAATTGATAATACAAGTACATTGGAAAGATGCTTACAATTGCATGTTCTTTCTGAATCATGAATGTTTAGTTTTGGCTTTACTGTCCCTTTTTAGTCTCCCTTTATCTGTCTTTCCTGCTTAAGACACTTGCGGACAGATATAAAACAAGCAATAAAAGAGATTGTAAACAAGGTTATGTGGAACATATGATTATCTAAAAGGGTTTCCACACAGCCTTTTTTGCACAGAGATAATAGTACTACTTCAAACATGGTGATGCCCATTACTTAATAGAAACTAAACCTTTACATTTATATCTTCAATTTAATAACTAATATGTATATCAAAAAATGCATCTATATATTATTCATAAGGCTAATCTTTGCTGTGAACACATCATTATATCTTACAGATATTTACCGTTTAACATCCCTAAAAGTTAAAATATGATGGTGCTGTTAACTTTATATAAACTCATTGAAATTCGAAAAAACACAATTTTCAGTGTTAGTTTCAGGATAAACAGCATTTTGTACTAAACATAATTAAACAATACAGGGAGTGCAGAATTATTAGGCAAGTTGTATTTTTGAGGATTAATTTTATTATTGAACAACAACCATGTTCTCAATGAACCCAAAAAACTCATTAATATCAAAGCTGAATAGTTTTGGAAGTAGTTTTTAGTTTTTTTTTAGTTATAGCTATTTTAGGGGGATATCTGTGTGTGCAGGTGACTATTACTGTGCATAATTATTAGGCAAGTTAACAAAAACCAAATATATACCCATTTCAATTATTTATTTTTACCAATGAAACCAATATAACATCTCAACATTCACAAATATACATTTCTGACATTCAAAAACAAAACAAATCAGTGACCAATATAGCCACCTTTCTTTGCAAGGACACTCAAAAGCCTGCCATCCATGGATTCTGTCAGTGTTTTGATCTGTTCACCATCAACATTGCGTGCAGCAGCAACCACAGCCTCCCAGACACTGTTCAGAGAGGTGTACTGTTTTCCCTCCTTGTAAATCTCACATTTGATGATGGACCACAGGTTCTCAATGGGGTTCAGATCAGGTGAACAAGGAGGCCATGTCATTAGATTTTCTTCTTTTATACCCTTTCTTGCCAGCCACTCTGTGGAGTACTTGGACGCGTGTGATGGAGCATTGTCCTGCATGAAAATCATGTTTTTCTTGAAGGATGCAGACTTCTTCCTGTACCACTGCTTGAAGAAGGTGTCTTCCAGAAACTGGCAGTAGGACTGGGAGTTGAGCTTGACTCCATCCTCAACCTGAAAAGGCCCCACAAGCTCATCTTTGATGATACCAGCCCAAACCAGTACTCCACCTCCACCTTGCTGGCATCTGAGTCGGACTGGAGCTCTCTGCTCTTTACCAATCCAGCCACGGGCCCATCCATCTGGCCCATCAAGACTCACTCTCATTTCATCAGTCCATAAAACCTTAGAAAAATCAGTCTTGAGATATTTCTTGGCCCAGTCTTGACGTTTCAGCTTGTGTGTCTTGTTCAGTGGTGGTCGTCTTTCAGCCTTTCTTACCTTGGCCATGTCTCTGAGTATTGCACACCTTGTGCTTTTGGGCACACCAGTGATGTTGCAGCTCTGAAATATGGCCAAACTGGTGGCAAGTGGCGTCTTGGCAGCTGCACGCTTGACTTTTCTCAGTTCATGGGCAGTTATTTTGCGCCTTGGTTTTTCCACACGCTTCTTGCGACCCTGTTGACTATTTTGAATGAAACGCTTGATTGTTCGATGATCACGCTTGAGAAGCTTTGCAATTTTAAGAGTGCTGCATCCCTCTGCAAGATATCTCACTATTTTTTACTTTTCTGAGCCTGTCAAGTCCTTCTTTTGACCCATTTTGCCAAAGGAAAGGAAGTTGCCTAATAATTATGCACACCTGATATAGGGTGTTGATGTCATTAGACCACACCCCTTCTCATTACAGAGATGCACATCACCTAATATGCTTAATTGGTAGTAGGCTTTCGAGCCTATACAGCTTGGAGTAAGACAACATGCATAAAGAGGATGATGTGGTCAAAATACTCATTTGCCTAATAATTCTGCACTCCCTGTATAATACTGTTTAGTCCCTTTAAGTAACTGCACAAACTGTCTAACTGTAGAAACTAAGCTGTGAATAAACATCAAAAAATTAGGCCTTTAAATATGAAACTTTATTCAGGGATGTATTCCATGACCATATTTCTTTCATGAAATTGGCAAGAGTCCATGAGCTAGTGACGTATGGGATATACAGTCCTACCAGGAGGGGCAAAGTTTCCCAAACCTCAAAATGACTATAAATACACCCCTCACCACACCCACAATTCAGTTTTACAAACTTTGCCTCCTATGGAGGTGGTGAAGCAAGTTTGTGCTAAGATTTCTACGTTGATATACGCTTCTCTGCATTTTTGAAGCCTGATTCCTCTCAGAGTACAGTGAATGTCAGAGGGATGTGAAGGGAGTATCACCTATTGAATGCAATGGTTTTCCTCACGGGGATCTATTTCATAGGTACTCTGTTATCGGTCATAGAGATTCACCTCCTACCTCCCTTTTCAGATCGACGATATACTCTCATACTCCATTACCTCTACTGATAACCGTTTCAGTACTGGTTTGGCTATCTGCTATATGTGGATGGGTGTCTTTTGGTAAGTATGTTTTTATTACTTAAGACACTCTCAGCTATGGTTTGGCACTTTATGTATTTATATAAAGTTCTAAATATATGTATTGTACTTATATTTGCCATGATTCAGGTTTTCAGTATATTTCTTTTTTGCAGACTGTCAGTTTCATATCTGGGAAATGCTTTTTTATCAAAATGTATTTCTTACCTGGGGTATAGTCTTTTTCAAATTGACTGTCTTTAAATTCGCAGGCAGAATTAGGCTCGCGAGGGCACAAAATGCAAAAATTTATTGCGTATTTCTTGGCGCAAGATTTTTTGGCACAAAGTTACGTTCGTTGACTCAAAATTCGTCATTTCCGGCATCTTAGTTGACGCTGAGTCCTTCACAAGATTGCGTCATCTATGACGTGAGTGTGTCGTTTCCAGACGTTTTTGGCGCCAAGAAATATTTTTCAGTTTGTTGTGCGTCATACTTGGCTCCAAATATTTTCATTATTTAAGACCCCATTCCTATTTGCCTCTTGCTTTTTTTCTATGTCAGACGGCTTTTCTGTTTGCATTTTTTCCCATTCCTGAAACTGCCATATAAGGAAATTGATAATTTTGCTTTATATGTTGTTTTTTCTCTTACATTTTCAAGATGTCTCAATCTGATCCTGTCTCAGAATTCACTGTTGGATCCCTGCTGCCTGATAACAGTTCTACCAAAACTAAGTGCATTTGTTGTAAACTTGTAGAGATTATACCTCCTGCTGTGGTTTGTAATAGTTGTCATGATAAACTTTTACATGCAGAAAATGTATCCATCAGTAGTAGTTCATTACCTGTTGCTGTTCCCTCAACATCTAATGCACAAGATATACCTGTAAATTTAAAAGAATTTATTTCTGATTCTATTCAGAAGGCTTTGTCTGCCATTCCACCTTCTAATAAATGTAAAAGGTCTTTTAAAACTTCTCATACTGATTTATCTTTCTCTGATGAGGATCTATTCAGAAGATCCTGCCTCAGATATTGACACTGACAAATCCTCTTATTTATTTAAAATGGAGTATATTCGTTCTTTATCAAAGGAAATGTTGATTACATTAGATATGGAGGTAACTAGTCCTCTTGATATTAAAACTAGTAAACGTTTAAATTCTGTTTATAAACCCCCTGTGGTTATTCCAGAGGTTTTTCCAGTTCCTGATGCTATTTCTGATATGATTTATAAGGAATGGAATAGGCCTGGTACTTCTTTTATTCCGTCTTCAAGGTTTAAAAAATTGTATCCTTTGCCAGCAGTTAGATTGGAGTTTTGGGAAAAGATCCCCAAAGTTGATGGGGCTATCTCTACTTTTGCTAAACGTACTAGTAGCGCAACAAGTGTCAGATCATGATTTGTCTAGTATTGTTAAGTTGATTCAACATGCTAATAATTTCATTTGTGATGCCATTTTTTATTTCATCAAAATTGATGTTAGATATGTCTTTAGCTATTTTAGCTAGAAGAACTTTGTGGCTTAAATCTTGGAATGCTGATATGATTTCTAAGTCTAGATTGCTATCTCTTTCTTTCCAAGGTAATAAATTATTTGGTTCTCAGTTGGATTCGATAATTTCAACTGTCACTCGGAGGGAAGGGAGTCTTTTTGCCTCAGGATAGAAAACCTAAGGGTAATCTAAAGCTTCTAACCGTTTTTGTTCCTTTCGACATAATAAGGAACGGAAATATAATCCTTCCCCAAATAAATCTGTTTCCAATTGAAAGCCTTCCTCAAATTTGAATAAATCCAAGCCATTTAAGAGATCAAAGCCAGCCCCCAAGTCCGCATGAAGGTGTGGCCCTCATTCCAGCTCAGCTGGTAGGGGGCAGATTAAATTTTTTCAATGATTTTGGATCAATTCGGTGCAAAATCATTGGATTCAGAGTATTGTCTATCAGGGGTACTGAATAAGATTCAGAGTAAGACCGCCTGTGAAAAGATTTTTTCTCTCACGCATTACAGTGATCCCAGTAAAGGCTCAGACTTTCCTGAAGTGTGTTTCAGACATGGAATTATCAGGGGTAATCATGCCAGTTCCGTTTCAGGAACAGGGTCTAGGGTTTTATTCAAATCAATTCATTGTCCCAAAGAAAGAAAATTCATTCAGACCATTTCTGGATCTAAAGATTTTGAATCGTTATGTAAGTGTACCAACTTTCAAAATGGTGACTATAAGGACTATTCTGCCTTTTGTTCAGCAAGGGCATTATATGTCCACAATAGACTTACAGGATGCATTTCTTCATATTCCGATTCATCCGGATCACTATCAGTTCCTGAGATTCTCTTTTCTAAACAAGCATTACCAATTTGTTGCTCTTCCTTTTGGCCTAGCGACAGCTCCAAGTATCTTTTCAAAGGTTCTCGGTGCCCTACTCTCTGTAATCAGAGAGCGGGGTATTGCGGTGATTCCTTATTTGGATGATATCTTGGTACTTGCTCAGTCTTTACGTTCTGCAGAATCTCACACAAATCAACTAGTGTTGTTTCTTCAAAGACATGGTTGGAGGATCAATTTACCAAAAAGTTATTTGATTCCTCAGACAAGGGTAACCTTTTTAGGTTTCCAGATAGATTCATTGTCCATGACTTTGTCTCTAACAGACAAGAGACGTTTGAAATTGGTTGCAGCCTGTCAGAACCTTCAGTCTCAGTCATTCCCTTCAGTAGCTATGTGCATGGAAGTTTTAGGTCTCATGACTGTAGCATTGAACGCGATCCCCTTTGCTCGTTTTCATATGACACCTCTCCAGCTTTGTATGCTGAACCAATGGTTCAGGGATTATACAAGGATATCACAATTAATATTCTTAAATCCCAATGTTCAACTTTCTCTGACTTGGTGGTTAGATCACCATCGTATAATTCTAGGGACCTCTTTCGTTCGTCCAACCTGGACTGTGATCACAACAGATGCGAGCCTTTCAGGTTGGGTAGCTGTTTGGGGATCTCTGACAGCACAAGGGGTTTGGAAATCTCAAGAGGCGAGATTACCAATCAATATTTTGGAACTTCGTGCAATTCTCAGGGCTCTCCAATTTCGGCCTCTGTTGAAGAGAGAACCGTTCATTTGTTTTCAGATAGACAATATCACAACTGTGGCATATGTTAATCATCAGGGTTGGAACTCACAGTCCTCAAGCTATGAAAGAAGTATCCCGGATACTTGTTTGGGTGGAATCCAGCTCCTGTCTAATTTCTGCGGTTTATATCCCAGGTATAGACAATTTGGAAGCGGATTATCTCAATCGTCAGACTTTACATCCGGGAGAATGGTCTCTCCCCCCAGATGTGTTTTCTAAAATTGTTCAGATGTTGAGGCTTCCAGAAATAGATCTGTTGGCATCTCATCTAAACAAAAAACTTCCCAGGTTCCTGTCCAGGTCCAGGGATCCTCAGGCGGACACTTCCTTGGTGTTATCAACTTGCTTATATTTTCCTGCCTCTAGTTCTTCCAAGTGTGATTTCCAAAATCATCATGGAGCAATTGTTTGTGCTGCTGGTTGCTCCAGCATGGCCTCACAGGTTTTAGTATGCAGATCTTGTTCGGATTTCCAGTTGCCAACCTTTGCCACTTCCTTTAAGGCCAGACCTTCTATCGCAAGGTCCGTTTTTCCATCAGGATCTCAAATCATTAAATTTAAAGGTATGGAAATTGAGCGCTTAGTGCTTGGTCAAAGAGGTTTCTCTGACTCAGTGATTAATGCTATGTTGCAGGCTCGTTAATCTGTTTCTAGAAAGATTTATTCTTGAGTTTGGAAGACTTACATTTCATGGTGTTCTTCTCATAAATTTTCTTGGTATTCTTTTAGAATTCCTAGAATTTTACAGTTTCTTCAGGATGGTTTGGATAAGGGTTTGTCTGCAAGTTCCTTGAAAGGACAAATCTCTGCTCTTTCTGTTTTATTCCTCAGAAAAATTGCTAAACTTCCTGATATTCACTGTTTTGTATAGGCTTTGGTACGTATCAAGCCTGTCATTAAATTAATCTATCCTCCTTGGAGTCTTAATTTGGTTTTGAAGGCTTTACAGGCTCATCCATTTGAGCCTATGCATTCTTTGGACATTAAACTACTTTCTTGGAAAGTGTTGTTCCTTTTGGCCATCTCTTCTGCTAGAAGAGTTTCTGAATTATCGTCTCTCTTGTGATTGTCCTTTTCTGATTTTTCATCAGGATAAGGCAATTTTGCGGACTTCATTTAAATTCTTACCTAAGGTTGTGAATTATAACAACATTAATAGAGAAATTGTTGTCCCTTCTTTATGTCCTAATCCTAAGAATTATTTGGAGGGATCTTTACATTCTTTGGATGAGGTGAGAGCTCTGAAATATTATGTTGAAGTTTTTAAGAATGAGGATTCAGTTGATCAGATTTGCAAAGCAGCAACTTGGTCTTCTTTGCATACTTTTACTAAATTCTACCATTTTGATGTATTTACTTCTTCGGAAGCAATTTTTGGTAGGAAAGTTCTTCAGGCAACAGTTTGTTTGATTCTTCTGCTTATGATCTAAGTTTTTCTTTTTTGAGAATAAACTTATATTTGGGTTGTGGATTAGTTCCACATCTTGGGTATTGCTATCCCATACATCACTAGCTCATGGACTCTTGCCAATCACATGAATAAAAACATAATTTATGTAAGAACTTACCTGATAAATGAATTTCTTTCAAATTGGCAAGAGTCCATGAGGCCCACCCTTTTTTATGATGGTTATGATTTTTTTGTATAAAGCACAATTATTTCCAAATTCCTTTGTTGATGCTTTTTACTCCTTTCTTTTTCACCCCACTTCTTGGCTATTCGTTAAACTGAATTGTGGGTGTGGTGAGGGGTGTATTTATAGGCATTTTGAGGTTTGGGAAACTTTGCCCCTCCTGGTAGAATTGTATATCCCATACGTCACTAGCACATGGATTCTTGCCAATATGAAAGAAATTAATTTATCAGGTAAGTTCTTACATAAATTATGTTTTTCTGATATATACTTAATAGAAACTGTTTCTAGCTAAAGTATATATGGGAACCAATAAGATATAAAACTGTTGTTAAAGTGACCGTCTACTCCAGAATTTTTATTGTTTAAAAAGATAGATAATACCTTTGTTACCTATTCCCCATGCATACTAACAGAGTTATATTAATATACTTTTTACCTCTGTGATTAACTTTTATCTAAGCCTCTGTAGACTACCCCCTTATTTCGGTTCTTTTGACAGACTTGCATTTTAGCCAATTGGTGTCCTCTCATAAGTAACAATGTTATTTACATGAAACACCTGAACTAACACCCTCTAGCTGTGAAAAACTGTCAAATGCATTCAGATAAGAGGCGAACTTCCGGGGCTTAGAAATTAGATTCAGCTTTCAACTAAGAATAACAAGAGAACAAAGCAAATTTGATTATAAGTGAATTAGAAATTGGTTTAAAATTGCATACCCTATCTGAATCATTAAAGTTTTATTTTGACTAGACTGTCACTTTAAATATTATTATTATTAGAATTTGCATATATACAGTAGTATCAATATACATAGGTGCTGAGGTAAATATATTGTAGGATCTGATAACAAACATCATGTAATGATACACATTATGAATGCTTATAATCAGTACAACACCCCAGCTGAAAAAATGCCCTCTACTGTCAACACAAATCTCTCGCTTCTCCATACTATCCAGCTACTTAGGCAAGTTAGCAGTTTTGAAACATTATAATTACATAGGGCTGCATGTTCTCAGCTTTACTGCTGTTATGCACATTTTCTTATTCTATTTTTCTTTTCATTTCAGTGTCCACCTGTATTACCTGTTTCCCACTCTAGAAGAAGGGGGATTAGCTACATACCGCACTGCTATTGTTCAAAACCAACATCTTGCTATGCTGGCTAAGGTATTAAATGCTATTTTCTACACAAGTTTCATTTTAAATGTTGATCTCTGTTTTTTTGTTTTTTTTTTCCTTTTGCTGTTGCTCTGCTCCCCACACTGTTCATAATATCCATTGCTTCTATATTGTATCAGTCAGCTCTATTTACTGCTTGAAAAGCAGCATTTTACCACCCTAGCATTCTAGATGTTTAATATCGTCTGACTCCTTTTTCAAAGTGGATTCATCTATGTTTCAGGGCTTTTGCAATTGAACTGATTTATGTTAAAAGAATAGAGGGAATGTGCAGCTTAGCCCATGGCTCCTAAGAATTTCTTAAATCAATCATTTGCCTTATGAATTTCTCACAATCTAATTTTACATTTAACCCTATATATTGCAAGGATGCTTCGCAAAGCAGATGCTGTGCAAGCTTTTTGCATACTGTTCCTTACATTTTGAATTGTAAGCACTCTAATACTGTAAACTACACTAGACTTTAACATTTGTTGCTGACTCTTTAAATGTATTAATCCCTAGAGACTTGCTGGTAGCTGTATACATCTGAGTGATAGGTTCTCATTATCAATAGACCAGAAGCCTTGACATCTATGTTTTTTGTACCATTATACAGTACTAGTAACCTCATCAAGCCTGTGCGTCTAATGGTTTCATTAACAAATAGTTATTTTTAAAACATTGTGTCTATTTACAAATGAATTGGCTACAGAAAAGGTGAACTTGTTTTTGAACAAGGTTATAGTCATTTCTGATTACTGCTTCTGATTTAAGATGAGTGTTTAAATATGTTTAAATCTAGAATTAGGATGTTTCTATCTAGTGTGTTTGTGTATTAAAGTTTGATATAGCATTCTGTGTTAAATCCTGTTTTTTACATGCTTAGAATTTTGAAATGGATGAATGAATTTAAATCTCAATTTTGGCAGTTTGCTCATATTGGTCGTCACTTCAAACCCTGAAAATTGGAAGGAAATCAGAATAATTTAAACAATTTTCAATAAATAATACAAAACCAGCGTAGCTTCCCATATTGATAACTTGCACTTTAGATATTTAAAAAATAAAATAATCAGTTCTACCAAACTCATGTTAAAGGAACATTACGTACTTTTCAATTATAAAATAAAATTTTTAATTATAGGTAATCTTTGTAACATGCTTTTATCATTTATTGTTTCCACGTTTTCATGTAACATAACTGTGAAAATTGTGGGTTCCAATTCTCCTGAATTTGTGTAAAGTGATGGGTGTCTCCATGTTCTAACTTAGTTATCAAAGGGTTAAAAGCCTGTTCTGTTCTTATCTCATATCTGCTGCTGAGGCCTGTTGTTTATAGTTTTAAATGAGCTTACAAAGTAATTGCTATAATCAACAGTCATATTTTGCACATATTTTGTGATTTTGACTCCATATGTGTAGGAGACATTTTGGGCTCATAGGCTGATATGGAACATACAGGTTATTGAGCTGCACAGTTTTATTAAGCGGGTGCGCTTTTCCTTAGCAGAGGTGGTCCTGCATGAGGCACCATGTGACTGGGAGTATTCACGTCTTGTTTTCCATTTCCAATTCTTGACCGAGTGGCTGCGGAGAAGAGTTACTTTTTCTACCTGTCTGGGTCATACGAGGTGGTGAGTGCCCCAGCCATTGGGGGTTTTAGGTGCCAGTTGTTTTATTGGCTAAACATTTTAATTAGCTTTATGGAGGATTCTGATATTCTAGAGGATTCCTCTGATACAGATTTTGATACCTGCGTATGTTGTGAGGAGACACGGGTAGACCAGCCCGCTCAATTATGTTCCGTATGCCGCAATAGGGTGTTCTCTTCAAACAATGTTGAGATGTTAGAGACCACTGAGCCGTCTACCTCGGAGGATTCCTCGTCTGTGAGGTGCGTTCCCTAGAATCTTCTCCTACACATGCAGTTCTCCTAATTACTATTACTCCTTCGTTTCAGGGAGACTTTTTTTCCACCAGAGGTTACTGTGCGTTTTCGCATGGCCATCTCTATGGCTTTAGCAAGTTTGCCTTTTCCTGCTACGTGCAAGCGAAGGGTTAATCCGTGCTCTCCTACCCATGGGCCGTCGTGTAAAATGACGATTGTGCCCGATCAGTCACCTGAGGATGTGGTTCCCTCTGAGGCTTCAGAGGTAGAACCTCCAGGTCAGAATCGCCTGATTTGACTTCGACTGAGGAGGATTTGGCATTTCGATTTAGAATGGCACGCCTGCGTTTACTTCTGAGAGAGGTTTTGGCGATGTTAGAGGTTCCCAGTCCTCTATATCAGATAACGATCTTGATTAGACAAGTGGAGAGGGTTGGATCCTCTTCTTTATCGTCTATGTATATCGTTATAGGATCCCAGTCCCGAGCTCTATGGGGGGTTGTGTTGTGTAACAGGCAGGATCTGATTGTTTTAGTTTGCACACCTTTTTTTACGTCCCTTTTTGTGAATATAACTATTTCATTTCGAATCCATTTCGGAAAGTTTTTGTTTTAGAACTCGAGGTTCTTGTGGAAACTCTTTTTAGGAAGAAGTTTTGTCACTTGGGATGTTTTTGATTGTATTGACATTGATGGTCTTGATGGTTGGAGTCTTCCGATGGAAGCCTCTAGGTCTCTGTTTGGGGTGATGAGTCCCTCGATTATCTAGAGATAAAAATTTAAGCCTCGGAGCTTATTATCTTATTTGGTTTATTCTCAGTTTTTCCTAGCACTGCTGGAAATTAAGAATTTGACATTTGTTTGTTTTTTATGACAAGACGTGTCGTACCCTTGATGACGGGCAGGACCTGTTTTGGGTAACAGTTAAGTCTGTTCCTCCCTTCTACTCTAGAGAAGGTGCTCTTTCTAGTTATTCTGGTCCACACAGAGCATGTCCATCTGTACCGAATGACAGACAGGACCTGTCTTAGGTTCTTCTGGATGGGCACTTGATGCTGGATCATATGGGTCCGGGGGTCCTAGAGACCGGAGTTGAGTTTTTCATTCCGTCTTTCTGGACTAGGAGACTTTTGGAGTCTTGTCCTGGTACTCTTCACAGTGTCATTGCACTGTTGGTGACTGGTCCAATAAGGGGAGGGGTTTCCCATCCTTTTTGGGTCCGATAATTTTTAAGCAGAGCTTATTAGATTTCTTTGTTTAGAGAGGATACACGGTTCTCTCTAGCTGGATTTAAGAAGAAGGATATCTTTCCTGTCTAGAGCAGTCCAGTGTAGCCTGGTGGTTATCTCTGTGGCTTTGCAACTCGAAGGTTGATGGTTCAAATACAGCTGCTGCTGGATGTCCATTTAAAACATCCTTCTTTTCTTCCTAATGTGAAAGAGTCCACGGCCGCATTCATTACTTATGGGAAATAAGAACCTGGCCACCAGGAGGAGGCAAAGACCTACCAGCCAAAGTCTTAAATACTCCTCCCACTTCCCCTATCCCCCAGTCATTATTTGCCTTTCATCCCAGGAGGTTGGCAGAGAAGTGTCAGAAGTTCTTTTTTTTACTTTTATTTATTGTTAATATGTCTCTTACGTAGGGTTCTACCCTTCAACATGGGACAGGAGTTTTAAGTAGTCCTGTTAGCCTTTTGTGGAGGGCCTGGGTGAAAATTAGAGTCCGGAGATGCAGTGGGAGCTTCCCCTGCGACACCATCCCAACTCGTTATTACAGCTCCTTTCAGCACTTGGCGTTGTCTAACTTCGCTTCGCTACTTGCTGTCTTCTCTCAAGTCCATGACGGAGGCGCTGCCACTATTCGTCACACTTGAAAGGCCGTATTCCTGTTCCACGGCATAGACTCTGGTAAGATTGTTTCATTTTATTACATTGTCTGTAATGTGATTTATTATGACAGTATAGTATAGGCCTCGTTGAGGCACCTTCAGTACAGATCTTGGAATCAAGGGATATATCCTCCTTAGGGTGGATTGGTGAATTGGGGAAGGGGTCTCTTGTCATGTTTCTTATGTGATTCAACCTGCATTGGGTATGTGTGTACGGGCTCTGTGGCTGAGACATGAAGCATTACTCTATGCGGTGCATAGTGGCTTTTTTCTGGGCTTGTGATTGCACGGCCTAGGACTAAAAACCTTCGTTATGAGTATATGCCGGTTGGCTTAGACTTGCGTATCCTTTTATGTGGGCCTAGTTTTGCCGCCTTTCGGTGGTGCGCTTTTGGATTTTGCGGGGCATCTGCTGACCGTGCATGTTTACGCTTGGGCGGGGTTTCTTCCCCTTCTGCATTCCTGACCAAGTGGCGACGGAGGAAAGAGTCTGCTCCGCTGAGGTGGTGAGCGCCCCAGCCATTGTGTGTCAGGTGCCAGTTGTTTTTTCCATTATTGTGCAATTATATTAGTCCTAGCCATGGAGGATTCTGAGGACGGGACAATTGTCTAAGATTCTAAGTCATCCTCTGACGAGGATTGTCGTTTGGCCCCGTTGTCGTAAGTCTACTACTCTTGTCTCTTGTGCCTGCATAGTTTGCCGGGTCCCTCTGGCTCGGGGGACCTTGGGTCTGCTGAGCCATCCGCTCCTGGAGCTCTGTTCCTCATTTTAATATTTTATTTGCTCTGATTCGTCTGCAAGATCCAGAGGTTTCCTTGCAGTTATGTGCCTGCCTGCCTATCCCAGGTGTTCAGACCGTTATTGGCACTATAATATTCCCTCCTGGGGGTGATTGTTCCCCCTTGTTGTTCTTTTCGTTATATGATTGTGTGGCTGCGTGTCCTACTACAACGTCTTTTTGACCTAATGGGGGATCCTTTCCTTTATCGTCTGGGGACTTCTCAGTTCTCGCACGGTTCTTCGGTATAGATTAATGGGGATAATCTTATCTGCGGTCGGTCTATTATGAGCTGCAGGTCCTGCAGAGACATAGTTCCTTCTGGGCGAATGCCTTCAGGTGCCCTTGTTTGTTATCCGAGTCGGATTTATTTACTTTATATTCTTTTCCTACGGGAATTCTTTGATTGCTAGGATTTAGTTCTTTCAAGAAAGTCGTTCCCGGGTTTCATCCGGAGTTGGTGTGTGCACTGTTAATTGTTAGTGATGCATGTTGTGCCTGGCTGGTCCGGCGGGACCTACTAGTTCACTTGTTTTTGTTGTTTGTTTTCATAAACTACACTTTTCCTCGCGACCTTCGGGTCTGGATGTAAGGAGCGCTTGAGCTGGCCATGTCTGTCTGCTCCAGAGACATGGGCCGGTGGAGTCCCACCCCGTCCCTTCACATCCCTGGCCTGAAGGGTGCGGTCCTGGCCTTTTTGGGCTGCCCTTGGTGGTTCTCCTAGAGTCTAGGTGCCGTTGGGTGGCTAGTATAGGTCTGGTCCTGCTAAGGTGACTGGTTGCTCCTACCTCTGTTTATGTGAGCTTTTGATGCTCTGATGGGATCTTGGAGGTTGCAGCTCACCCTGGTTTCTCCGGTGTTGCCACTGGTGTTTCGGTCGTTTTTGCCGCCCCTAAGGAGTCAGGAACCGAGGTGTGCTCAGTTCTCGGTTTCCTGTGCCTTGTGACTGCTGGCCCGGGGTTTTTCTTCTTGGACTCGGGCTACGTGTGTTATCACAGTATATATCCTGGGTTCTTATGTACTTGCTGTTCGAGGTCTTTCTTTTCCTCGATGAGTTAGTCTGCCAGTTTGTTGGGCCGGTTTGGGGCTTGTGTGTCCGGGTCCTGACTAGTGGAATCTGACCCCTTCTTCTCGTATCTCATTGTAGGTTTGGGAGGGAGGCTAGGATTCTGCCAGTCCAAGTTCTGGCTATCTCTCCTTAAGTCCCTGTTATCCCCTTGGGTGTTAGGGGTTGGGTCAGGATGGGTTCCATTGTTCTCCTTGGGGAGTTTGGAATTGTTGGCAGATTGGGTACCTGTGGACGGGCTTCTGGGCCTTCTTTTTTTAGGGTTTTTTTGCCCTTTTGTGCTCATTAGGTCTAGGATTTGACTCTAGACTGTTTGCCCTTTCCCTTTTTTTTTTGTCTCCGCTTTTGCAGACCTTTGTTCGGCACATGGTGGTTGCAGGTTAGTTGCTTTGCTGCCAGGTGTTGTGGGGGCTTGAGAGGCTGTCTCTCATAGATCTGATTCCTTTTTCCGTTGGGCTCTGGAGGGTCTGTCTTGACTTTTCTCCTATGGCCTGTGGTAGACCCCCTGATGGGGGGTGCTTTTTGGGTCTGCCGCCATTCTGCCCTTTGGGGCATTCGGTGCCTGTGCATTCATTGGTAGAGGGTTTAGGTGTCTTGGAGACACGTCCTCTCGGTGCTTTCATATGGGGGATTCTGGTTCCCCTTAAAAAGAAGGGTCACGTTGGTCCTTAGTGTTCTATGCGGAGAATCCATTCTGTTAGCTTGGATGCTGGACTTCCATCTAGCCATCTTATGGTCCTTTAAGATCAAGGATTGATTCCATCTGGTTTTCATTCATTTATGTTGCCTTGTGGGCTTGCCCTTTGGGATTCCGTGTTCTCCGGTTTGTGTGAATTATCCCTGGGTTCTGGTCACTTTTTCTTCAATGTGTGCCTGGTAGTTTTTTTCTCCCTCCCTTTGTGTGGGAGTGGGTCCTTATTGTCAGCTGTAAGAGCCTGATGGTTAGCTTCGCTACCTAGAAAGCGGTGGGTTTGCAGTTTGACTCTGCTGAAACTATTGCTGCTTGTTTCTTTGCTCCCTCTGGAAGAATGGGATCCTTAGGGATTCTTCGGTTGTCGAGAGGATTGGTTCTCGGATGCGTTTCGACTGCACTGCGGCATATAGTGGTGTTGTGTTGGTCTACACTGTTTAGGTTGCGAAGGGGCTGTGCTTCCTCTCTCACGCTTTTAGCATGGTCGTCTTTTGCTCGTTCGTTCTTTTGCTGCGGACGCTTTTCCTTGCTTGTGAGGCATCCTCAGTCTGTTGTGGACTGGGTGTGGGTCTTGACTGTGGTAAGGGATTTTCCCTTTGCGATCCTGATCGGTGGTGACGCTGATCCACGCTGTGTAGTGGTTTCTGCGTCCGCCGATCCTTGGGATCCTTTGTTTCTCTCTTGTCATTTCCTGTTTTCTGCTGCTGTCTTTTTCTATCCTGACATATGTTCAGGTGAGTTTAGCGAGCGGATCTTAGTTGTTTTCTTGAAGGCCTGAGTTGGTCTTTCTGTCCTGTCGGGTTTCCCCTCTGGGAATTGTTAGTCTGGTTCCCCTTGTCGGTTTAAGGGGCTGTGCCTGGGTTGTTGCCCCTGAGAGTGGGGGTCTTCAAGGCCTGTGTCTCGGTTATATCTACTTGTGGTAACTGTTCAGGTCCTTTGGACTATCGGTGGTTTTGCGCCCACTGTGTCTTTTTTTTTTTTTTTTCTTTCAATGATGTTCCCGGTTTTCGGACGAAACGGGACTGTTTTCTGGGAATATGTTTTTTAGGTGGGTGTCTTCAATGGTCCGCCTCTTACCCTCCTGTCTTGGCATTCTGTGTCCTCTTTGGCTTGGGTATAAATTTCCCATAAGTAATGAATGCGGCTGTGGACTCTTTCCCATTAGGAAGAAAAACATAAATTATGCTTACCTGAATAATTTCCTTTCTTCCGTGGGAAAGATTCCACAGCCCCCCCCCCCCCCCGCGCGCGTTTTGGAGGCGTTGTTGTTTTCATCTTTTGGCACCTTTTCACCTTGATGCTTCTTCCACTGTTCCTTGTTCCTCGGCTAAATGACTGGGGTATAGGGGAAGTGGGAGGAGTAAGGAGTATTTAAGCCTTTGGCTGGTGGGTCTTTGCCTCCACCTGGTGGCCAGGTTCTTATTTCCCATAAGTAATGAATGCGGCTGTGGACTCTTTCCCACGGAAGAAAAGGAAATTATCAGGTAAGCATAATTTATGTTTTAAGCAGGTCTGGTTCTTAGGGACCGTTTTCTTCTGGAACTTCACTTGGATCCTAAGGGGTTTTTTTGGGGGGGGGGATCTGGGCTTTAACGTGGCAGTAGCCTGTTTCTAGGTGTTGCGGTGGATCCTGAGTCTTGGCGGTTCTGTTTTTTCCAGCGTCTGCTAGTAGACCTTTGGATGCGGCTTGGTCTTTCAGACAGGAAGGCTCTTTGCCTTAAAGCTTACAACGTTAGAATTACTTAATCAGGTTCTGTCCTCCAATTCACCTTCAGGCCTTCGTTGGTGCTGTGGTGGGGGGTGATGGATTCAGCCCAGGCCGAGTCTTCAACATAGCAGTGCGTTTTTGTCTCTGTATTAGCAGTCTTTTTGGATTACCGGTTGGGGAATCGTTCTCCAGGGTTCGGTCCAGATCTCTCGTTCGTTGTTGTGGATTTTTATCCTAGTTCCCCCGGGCAGTTTTGTCTTGGTCTTTTTCCTTTCAGGAGGGTGAGAGTGTTTTCTCGGTGAGTGTATTATTTCTGAGTTAGTGAGTTCCTCCTGTGTAGACAGGAGGGTCTCGAATTACGGCTCATGGCAGCAATCCATTCTCTAAACGTGCTCTTCCGAAACGGATGTTCCTTACGATCATCCGTTTGATCTTACTATCCAGAGGTTTTCGAATGTGTATCTGAGGAAAGCAGATCGAGTTTCTCAGCTGAGGTCCTCTGGACTAAGTGGCCTAGGGGATTAGTTCCAGGCCTAGCAAGCTTTAGACTTGGAGTTTGAATCCTGCTGTGGCAGTTTTCTTAATTCTGAGGAGGTCTATTTTACCCTTCTTCTTTTCGGCCATGTCACTCTTTTTTGAGGATGGCTTGATCCTATGTGGAGTGGGCATCAGTGAGACTTTTGCTCCATTTTTGCCCATGAGTTCGTAATCACAGTTTAGAGGCTTTGCTGCCATGAGAGTTCCCTTGTTGCAGGGATCTACCAGGTCAGCGTCTCTCTGCGTCCTGGGATCTTTTCTTCCGGGGTGAATTGCGAGGGGTCGCTTGGACCTAGCCGAGAGAAGGTTTTGTCTGAAAGGTTTTCGGTCCTTTCCTTCAGCTCGTACCTCGTTCCTCATCACCTATTTTAGGCGTGGAGGACTCCCTCTTTTTTTGTCGAGAGGAGCTAGCTTGTCCTGACTATTTTCTCGATCCTAGAGTATTCTTCTTCCCCTCTAGAATGAGCTGGTGAAGTGCTTGTCTAGCTAGTTCTTGTTCGAAGGGGCAGCCTGCACAGATAACCTGTTGGTTAGCTTAGCTGCCTGGCAAGCGGAAGGTTGCAGATGGTTACCAGCTGCGGTCCCTTTCTCTGGTATGTGCTCCAGTTCCAGAGGTTCATTGTTCTTTCAGTTGTTTTTGCTAGGGCACTGCCTGCGACAAGGCCGGCAAGTAAATTCCTTGCTTCTTTTGGGGTTGGATTTATCCTTCAGGAGTTACATCGGGTTTCCTTTGTACCTGTACAGGAGGTGGTCTTTGAATTCTTATTCAAGGATTTATTTCGTCTGTAGATTGTTTGTCTACGTGTCATAGTTTCTGTGTTGCACTTTGCAATACGTTTTTCCTTTTTGTGGTCTCCCTTCTAATAAGGCTATCTGAGTTTTTTCCTCTCTAAGATTGTCGTATTCCTTGTCCAAATGGGAAGAGGTTCTTCCTTTTTTGGGGAATCTTACCTTGAGGTTTCTGTCAGACTTCATCAGAATAGACATTTTTTTCCTTTGTTATTCATATCTGGGGAGTGCAAGGTTTTGGAAGCTGATAACTTCCTCCTTGTTGGTGGAGGAGTGTTTTTTGCTGGTTCTAGGAGACAGCGGGACACAAGCCTCCTCAGAGGTTTATGGCTCAGTTTGAGTGCAGTGACATCTTTTTGGGTCTCTGACATGAGATCCTATGGTTCTGATTGTTGGGCGGCTGCTTGGTCCTCCTAACATTCGTTTTATTTTTATTTTTTTGCTTCTGTCAAGGAAGCCTTGGGAGTTTGTTTTTTTTGCAGACTGTGGTGCCCTCAGGTTGGGCCGCATCTTATTTGTACCCTCCCGTTAGCATTCAGTGTCCTCTGTAGCTTGGGTATAATTTCTCACAAGTAATGAATGCAGCTGTGTACTCTCCCTGTATTTAGAAGGAAAACATAAATTATGACTTACAAGATAATTTCCTTTCCTTCGATACAGGGAGAGTCCACTTCTCCCGCCCATGCTCTCCAGTGGGCAGCACTAAATTTAAGTTGTTTTCTTCTGGCACCTTTCTCACCCTGATTTCTCTCCTACTGTTCCTTGTTCCCTTGTCAGAATGACTGAGGGAAGTGGGGGAGGTATTTAAACCTTTGGCTGGGGTGTCTTTGTCTCCTCCTGGTGATCAGGTTCTGTATTCCCACAAGCAATGAATGCAGCTGTGGACTCTCCCTGTATCGAAGGAAAGGAAATTATCTGGTAAGTCATAATTTATGGGGGGTTTCTCATAAAGGTGGTGAGAGTCCACAAGTTCATTACTCCTGGGAAATACCACTCCTGACTACTAGGAGGAGGCAAAGATTCCCAAAAGTCCAAAAACCCTAAAAAATAAAAACTCCTGCCTTACTGGAAATTAGTCTAATCTTTGCTTCAGCATTAGGAAGGGGAATAATAAAGGTGCTCCAGATGTTCTTTAGTGAGTGGGGTCCTCAGACCGATTTGAGGCCCAGTTTTCCCTTAGAGAGCTACTGTTTGACAAAATTAGAGTTGGTCCCATGCCTGCCACAGGTGTTGCGGGGACCGGTCCATGTTAAAAATTAATGATTTGTATTGAAATTTGTGCAGTAGTTTTCACTGTAGCTTTGGCTAAAATTTCTCATATGGCCACATTGACAAGTATTATGTGATTAGTGACAATGTTGGAGCATCATACAAAAGCTCATCATTAATAACCTTTATGATCGAAGTACTTATGAAAACATTAATGATATCACAAATATCTTTATAGTCACACCTTTAAAGGGCTAGAAACCCAAAATTTTACTTTCATGATTCAGATAGAGCAGGGATGGCGAACCTTGGCATTCCAGATGTTTCAGAACTACATTTCTATGATGCTTGACTGGACTGCAGAGTGCCTATGCATTATGGGAAGTGTAGTTCTGAAACATCTGGAGTGCCAAGGTTCACCATCACTGAGAGAGAGCATGCAATTTTAAACAACGTTTTAATTTACTTCTGTTATCGATTTTTCTTTGTTCTCTTGGTACCTTTTGCTGAAAAGGAGTGTAATCTCAGGTGTGTGCACATGCCTGGAGTACTATACGGCAGACGTTTTGTAAGAATGTTATCCATATTAAAGAGCACTAGATGGCAGCACTATTTCCTGCCATTTGTAGTGCTCCAGACACCTAGCTAGGTATCTTTTCAACAAAGAATACCATGAATACAAAGCAAATTTTAAAAATAGAAGTAAATTGAAAGCTTTTGGGGATTTTTTTATTCTATGCTCTGTATGAATCACAAAATAATGTTTTGGGGTTTCATACCCCTTTAATTGGAATTCTCAGTTAACTCTTCTTTTACATTTTATTTGTATTCACTGTTGCAGATGTTTTTGAGTTTTTATGTGTTTATAATGACATGTAGTATCCATGTCATGTGTAGTGTTGCAGCTTCCCATTGTTTGGCTAAATGTTAACTTTGTGAGGAGACTTTTTTTTTACTGAAATGTATGCAGCATCAACATTTGCTAAAATATGTGTAATTTGATAATACAGTACTCATCCGTGAAGGATTATGGAATTAAATGTTTCTTCTTAATGTTTGGTTAAGAATTCTGTGTATGGCATTTATCTACATAGATTCAGAGTTAAAGGGATAGAAAGGTCAAAAATGAAATGTGCATGGGTGCCTTTCTGTATGTACTAGAAGCATTTTTGCCATATACTTCCATTAGCAAAAATGCTTCTAGTAAAATGTATTACTGTTTTTCAGCAGCATACTCGCATATCCTGTGACGGCCCGTGCACCAGACCCGTATTCAGACACCATGCCAGCTCAAAGAATCAGAAGTGGCTTGTATTACACAAATGATGTATTTATAAACAATACACACCACAACCAGCATTCTGGCATGGTATTTGAATACTGGTGCACGCGGCCTCACAGGATATGTGCGTATGCTGCAGAAAAACAATAACTTTTACTAGAAACATTTTTGCTGATGAAAGTATTTTGCAAAAGTACATTTAATTTTTGACCTTTCTATCCCTTTAATACTACTGTGGCCATTGGAGGATAGAGAATCGCATATAAGACCTTAATTTATACTGATTACTCTTCACTGTTATATACAGTGCTAACATGGCAAATTTCTGTTTTTAAATTATTTTTTGGGAAAAAAATTAAGAAAAATTATGTAGCTTTTGGTTTAATACTAAAGACTTTTATTTAGTTAATATTCTGTCAGAGTCCTACTTTTCAGCAACATATAACTAAATAGCACATTGTCGGGAACTTCCAAATGACACTTGCACTTATTTTTATAGTATTTATTTTCACTGTTCCATTTACCACTTCTTCTCTCTTCCTTCCAAATATAGTTTGTAACAGATTAAAGCATTAACAAGCTAAAAGGTCAAATTGTAACTTAAAATGAATGCAGTCAGTTTCACAAAAAGAGCTTTTAATTCGGCAGGAGCAAAGAATGAACCTGAAAAAGTCCCACCTACACAATTCATTTTGCTTTTGTGACCTAAACTCCCCGTGGGGGGAGGGAAGCAAATATATGGATGAAAATGAATTTAAAATGTGCCATGGAATTTAGTTCTAGAATCACAATTTAGGGGCAATAACCCGAGCCTGGCACCTAGCAGTAAAATATGCCTAAGTATGTCTAGAGATCAGTGCTTGCCGTCTTCTGCTGCAGTGTTCATGTTAACAACCAGAAACTCCAATAAAAATGTAATACTAAGAAAACTTTTTAAAATGTAGTAAGGAAAGTTGCTTTTGAACTTCTTAGAGCTCAATTCCACAGTGGTTTAAGGCTTAGAATTTCCATTTGTGGTTACGCATAACAATATTTATGCACTTTACTTTTAATCTTGTCTCACTGCACATGAAATTTGAAAAAATGGAAACGAGAAGAAAGTACAAACCAGTGAAGTAACATGCAATGAGGGATTTCTATGGCATTTCTTTAAATTACCCAACCAAAGTGTTCCATTTCTTACTATTAAGTTCCATAAAACCATTAGAATTCTCATAATATTCCATAAAGTACTTGAACTTTGGCATTATGTAAAATGATGTCACCAGACGCCTTAATATAATTATAGTTTTAATACAGATCTAAAGGGTGCCTATAATTATATTTTGATATTTTTAACATTTTAAAATACCAGGGTCCTTAATAATATTCCAAGCCTTTCATCTACTTAATAGAGGTTAACTGATATCCGTGCAGAGGAAGAAGAAAAATATTGGTATGCAAAATAAAGACTGGGAGATTTAGATTATTTTCCCATGGTAATAGATTCTGCATTACGTTTTGTACTTTGCCATTTAGAATTAAGGAGACAATACCTGTACATTTGAATTAATATGTGATGCTCAGCAAAGCTTTTAAATGCCAATGGATGCATCCAGACTTGCACTGGATACTTAGTAAAGCCAGACAGCACCTTTTATTTTGTATTCCTTTTAGTTGCTGATGTTTTTAAAAAAAAAAAAAAACTGTTCAAATCATCAGAAAGCATCATAGCTTTTATAGCAGCGTTTTACACGTGCATTTTTCTATAGTTGGTGTCCATATTGGTGAAGCCTAAAGCTTATTCCATTCAAAATATTCCTATTGAAAAAAGAATTGCACCAGATTAATGAGAATGTTATGGAAATGTATTATATAAAAAAAAAAAAAATAGGCACGCTCTGCAGTGGTAGATTGGGCAGGATGAACTGTGAGGTCTGGGACCGACAGACGAGGGAAACTGGGAGAAGGCTTCCTGTTAATGCAATACATTCCAGTCAGATGTAGAGGTTAAAATGCAAGACCATTTTTCAGCTCAGCTTCTGCACAGGTTGCATCCTTCACTGAGGACAGAGTAGGTGTTAGTTGTTCCCACTTCCTGCATTCCCTGCACCTCCTGTTGAAAGGGTTATTCTTCATTGCACATTTTCTTACTCGTACAAGACCCGTTGTTTCCTGTGTAGAGCATCAGCCTCGTTCCGTACTTTTACAATGGATTTCTGCAGCAAATCAAAGTAGAATGTTTTACCCATCCAGGTTCAGATTTGTTTAAAGAACACACAAATCCAAGAGCATACTTCAATAGCTTTCCAAATGGTGAGCTAGATTACGAGTAAGTGTAGCACATGAACGATATGGGATATTTTTTAGCTCTTTTTGCGTGCTGGAAATAGTGCATGTATTATGAGTTTAAATATTTTACATTCCTGTGGTCTTCACATAAAAAGTACATGAACACACACACACACATATATATATATATATATATATATATATATACACATACAGTATCACATTTTTGTAAATATTTTATTATGTCTTCATGTGACAACACTGAAGAAATTACACTTTGCTACAATGTAAGTGAGTGTACAGCCTGTATAACAATGTAAATTTGCTGTCCCCTAAAAATAACTCAACACACAGCCATTAATGTCTAAACCGTTAACAACAAAAGTGAGTACACCCCTAAGTGGAAATGTTCAAATTGGGCCCAATTAGCCAATTTCCCTCCCTGGTGTCATGTGACTCGTTAGTGTTACAAGGTCTCAGGTGTGATAAATTTGGTGTTATCACTCTCACACTCTCTCATACTGGTCACTGGAAGTTCAGCATGGCACCAGGGCAGTATTCCAACATAATGACCCCAAACACACCTTCAAGACAACCACTGCCTTGCTAAAGAAGCTGAGGGTAAAAGTGATGGACTGGCCAAGCATGTCTCCAGATCTAAAACCTATTGAGCATCTGTGGGGCATCATCAAATGGAAGGTGGGGGAGCGCAAGGTCTCTAACATCCACCAGCTCTGTGATGTCGTCATGGAGGAGTGGAAGAGGACTCCAGTGGCAACCTGTGAAGCTCTGGTGAACTCCACACCCAAAAGGGTTAAAGCAGTGCTGAAAATAATGGTATCCACACAAAATATTGACACTTTGGACCCAATTTGTACATTTCCACTTAGGGGTGTACTCACTTTTGTTGCCAATGGTTTAGACATTAATGGCTGTGTGTTGAGTTATTTTGAAGGGACAGCAAATTTACACTGTTATACAGGCTGTACACTCACTACTTTGTCTAAACCATTGGCAACAAAAGTGAGTACACCCCTAAGTGGAAATGTACAAATTGGGTCCAAAGTGTCAATATTTTGTGTGGATACCATTATTTTCCAGCACTGCTTTAACCCTCTTGGGTGTAGAGTTCACCAGAGCTTCACAGGTTGCCACTGGAGCCCTCTTCCACTCCTCCATGATGACATCACAGAGCTGGTGGATGTTAGAGACCTTGCGCTCCCCCACCTTCCATTTGATGATGCCCCACAGATGCTCAATAGGTTTTAGATCTGGAGACATGCTTGGCCAGTCCATCACTTTTACCCTCAGCTTCTTTAGCAAGGCAGTGGTTGTCTTGAAGGTGTGTTTGGGGTTGTTATGTTGGAATACTGCCCTGGTGCCATGCTGAACTTCCAGTGACCAAAGTGTCATTTCTTCAGTGTTGTCACATGAAAAAACATAATAAAATATTTACAAAAATGTGAGGGGTGTACTCACTTTTGTGAGATACTGTATATTTGTATGTATATATATATATATATATATATATATATATATAGAGAGAGAGAGAGAGAGAGAGAGAGAGAGAGAGAGAGAGATAAATGTATTATTATTCTATGTGAAATATTCATAATTCATGTCGGGTTGAGCGCACTTGAATAAACACGATCGGGTTAGAGTGCATGTATGGGTGTTGGGTATTTTTCAGTTTGTGAGCTCAAATGAAGTCTATGGAAGAACAAGTTTTCGCAGTCGCAATATTCCACTTCTTGCGCACGCTAACTTTTTACTTTCAACTTGTAATACGAGCTCAACCTGACAAATAACCTCCATCCTCCGATGTTCTCGCTTGAGCGGAAGTGCTAATTTTGCGCTCCACTTGTAGTCTAGCAAAATATGGGCAGTTAACCCATAATGTTTCCTGCAACAGAAGTTGAATAGAGGGATGTGATAAATGTAATGCCCACATGATGGCAACATTGCAGTTTTAAGTAAGGTCCCTTTTTAAAGAATAATCAAGACTGGAACTTATTCTTTATGTTTACAAAACTTTACACTTCTTACTGCAGCCATGCAGATGGCCACTTATGCAATACTGCTATATGCAGGGTTTTTTTGTAGAACCTAAGTTGTTAGTATACGTCAGGTGAGGAGCCATTACTCTTGTTACACACAAAAAAATGCATGTCAATGGTTAGATTGATGTATGTATATATTTCTTTAATTAACCCCTTTCCGCCATACCGTCCGTAACGTGCTGGGCTTTAGCACCGTTAACAACAAAAGTGAGTACACCCCTAAGTGGAAATGTTCAAATTGGGCCCAATTTCCCTCCCTGGTGTCATGTGACTCGTTAGTGTTAAAAGGTCTCAGGTGTGATAAATTTGGTGTTATCACTCTCACACTCTCTCATACTGGTCACTGGAAGTTCAGCATGGCACCAGGGCAGTATTCCAACATAACAACCCCAAACACACCTTCAAGACAACCACTGCCTTGCTAAAGAAGCTGAGGGTAAAAGTGATGGACTGGCCAAGCATGTCTCCAGATCTAAAACCTATTGAGCATCTGTGGGGCATCATCAAATGGAAGGTGGGGGAGCGCAAGGTCTCTAACATCCACCAGCTCTGTGATGTCGTCATGGAGGAGTGGAAGAGGACTCCAGTGGCAACCTGTGAAGCTCTGGTGAACTCTACACCCAAGAGGGTTAAAGCAGTGCTGGAAAATAATGGTATCCACACAAAATATTGACACTTTGGACCCAATTTGTACATTTCCACTTAGGGGTGTACTCACTTTTGTTGCCAATGGTTTAGACATTAATGGCTGTGTGTTGAGCTATTTTGAAGGGACAGCAAATTTACACTGTTATACAGGCTGTACACTCACTACTTTACATTGTAACAAAGTGTAATTTCTTCAGTGTTGTCACATGAAAAAACATAATAAAATATTTACAAAAATGTGAGGGGTGTACTGACTTTTGTGAGATACTGTATATGTGTGTATATATATATATATATATATATATATAGAGAGAGAGAGAGAGATAAATGTATTATTATTTTTTCAAGAATAAATACAACATATTATTCTATGTGAAATATTCATAATTCATGTCGGGTTGAGCGCACTTGAATAAACACGATCTGGTTAGAGTGCATGTATGGGTGTTGGGTATTTTTCAGTTTGTGAGTTCAAATGAAGTCTATGGAAGAACAAGTTTTCGCAGTCGCAATATTCCACTTCTTGCGCACGCTAACTTTTTACTTTCAACTTGTAATACGAGCTCAACCTGAAAAATAACCTCCATCCTCCGATGTTCTCGCTTGAGCGGAAGTGCTAATTTGCGCTCCTCTTGTAGTCTAGCAAAATATGGGCAGTTAACCCATAATGTTTCCTGCAACAGAAGTTGAATAGAGGGATGTGATATATGTAATGCCCACATGATGGCAACATTGCAATTTTAAGTAAGGTCCCTTTTTAAAGAATAATCAAGACTGGAACTTATTCTTTATGTTTACAAAACTTTACACTTCTTACTGCAGCCATGCAGATGGCCACTTATGCAATACTGCTATATGCAGGGTTTTTTGTAGAACCTAAGGTGTTAGTATACGTCAGGTGAGGAGCCATTACTCTTGTTACACACAAAAAATTGCATGTCAATGGTTAGATTGATGTATGTATATATTTCTTTAATTAACCCCTTTCCGCCATTACAGTCCGTAACGCGCTGGGCTTTAGCACCGTTAGGACGGCATGGAACATCCTAGCCGTTATGTTTACATTGGAACCGACAGGAAAGGGTTAGGAGTGGAACTGCATAACGATGTTGAATCTGTGCTTTTGATAATATCAGATTTTTAATAGGAGTTCTCCTTTTGTGAACGGAACAAGTACATTTAAAGAGGACATTTGAGTTTGCAAATAAGGCATTTTGCATTGTCTGTTCTCTGAGGTGAAAAATAAACATTTTTTTGTACAGGCAAAATGTTATGATCAGGAATAAATTTTTGTTACATTGTAATTTTTCTATGTTGATTTTAAAGTTGTATAGTTTTTATTAGAGATGGGAAGTTTGGTTCTTCTGGATGAATCGGTTCATTTCGGACGGTTCGATTAACTGAACTGGTTCATGAACCGATTCACCAGTTCACCTACTGAACATGGGGCAGAGCCGCAGATTTTCTAGCTTTACGGACGCTCCTATTGCTGATCCGTTTCCTCATTCATTCCTGAATCATGAGTCACTGACTGTGTGAGTGTGTGACAGTCCGACTCCTGAATCCTGTGTCCTGGGACTACAAGTTATATATCTAAGCTAATTTTTACTTAGCAACATATATATATATATATATATATATATATATATATATCATGGGATACTGAATCCGGTTGGGGGTGGGCATATGCATATATATTCAGAAATAAAGGGATACTGGCTAAAATATTTTCCAAAGAAGAATGTACATGGAAAAAATATCCAGTGTGTACCCCCTAAAGACCACCTCAAGCCATCTCCTCATCTTGAAGACAGGATTCCATTGAGAACTGCTGTGACATCATATTTGAATCAGTGAACTGTTTAAAGGGACAGTATACACTCATTTTCATATAACTGCATGTAATAGACACTACTATAAAGAATAAGATGCACAGATACTGATATAAAAATCCAGTATAAAACTGTTTAAAGACTTACTTAGAAGCTGTCAGTTTGGCTCTGTTGAAAAGGTAGCTGGAAAGCCCACTGCAAGTGGCAAATAAGACACTCCCCCCCCCCCTCCCCCTTCTTTTGCATATGAAAAGACCCTTTACACAAACAGGAGCAAGCTGGAGTAGGTAGTCGAGCGTATTCACATAAAACTTTGGGGCTTGGTTAGGAGTCTGAAAATCAGAGCAATGTTATTTAAAAATAAGCAAAACTATACATTAATTTAAAAAAAAACTTTATGGGCTTTATAAATAGATTATCTACAAAACATTTATGCAAAGAAAAAATGAGTGTATAATGTCCCTTTAACTGAACGATTCATTGCAAAGGAGTTAGTAAACAGTTCACTGATTCAATAGCAGTGGTAATATGATCCTAGAGTGAGGATGATTCTGCTGTGTGATTCATTGCATAGGAGGAGTTAGCAGAACTCACTCTAGGATCGTATTACCAGTGCTGCAACATTTTAATTCAGTGATTTGCAACCTTTTTTTTGCCGTGGCACACTTTTTTACATTAAAAAATCCTGCGGCACACCACCATCCCAAAATTTTACAAATTGACACATTGTAGCCTAATACAGGATATATATATATATATATATATATATAGTGTGTGTGTATATATATATTATACATATATATATACATATATATACATATACACACATACTGTATATACACACACACTGTACTGTGCTGTCATGCCTCCTACAAACTATACATGACATATTGACATTCTTTTACAAACAATCATAATGATTTTCTGTGAATGAATGTCAATGTCATGGTTGTAAATGATGCCTGATGAGCCTGTCACATACCTCCCAATATTTAAAAATTTGAAAGAGGGACACCCCCGCACTGTTGTCAATCTGCCGCGGCACACCTGAGGATCTCTCACGGCACACTAGTGTGCCACGGCACACTGGTTGAAAAACACTGTTTTAATTGACAAACTTCATGCAGTGATCTGAGATGTCATCGCAGAAAATGCATCATGTTTGCAGAAAGAACAGTACATATGTAGGAACTGTTAGCACTTTAACTTTGCAGCGCTGCTCCACATCAGACTGTTCTCTTGAAAACTTTTCCCTAACAGAGCGCATCCAGAGCAAAGTGCTCAGTAAAGCAGCAATGCATTTATTGTTGAATGGCTCTCAGATTTTTTTCAAACCCGCCCCCTAGCCTTTTCTAGCCTGAAAAGTGTTTTTTTTTTAAAGGGACAGTCTAGTCCAAAATAAACTTTCATGTTTCAGATAGAGAATGTAATTTTAAACAATTTTCCAATTTACTTTTATCACCAATTTTGCTTTGTTCTCTTGGTATTCTTAGTTGAAAGCTAAACCTAGGAGGTTCATATGCTAATTTCTAAGCCCTTGAAGGCCGCCTCTTCTCTCAGGCATTTTGACAGTTTTTCACCACTAGAGGGTGTTAGTTCATGTGTGTCATATAGATAACTGTGCTCATGCATGTGGATTTCAGGTGAGCCAGCTCTGATTGGCTAAAATGGATGTCTGTCAAAAGAACGGAAATAAGGGGGCAGTTTGCAGAGGCTTAGATACAAGGTTATCACAGAGGTAAAAAGTGTATTTATAATTCCCTAGCTTTGGTTGTGCAAAACTAGGAAATGGGTAGTAAATGGATTATCTATCTTTTTAAACAATGAAAATCCTGGTGTAGACTGTCCCTTTAAGACATTAGTATGACCAATGCACCTTTTTTTATTACTACATTTCTATGTTAGACCAAGAGAACAGTAAACATATTTATTTGTGAGACACTCTACTATTTCTTTTTTTGTCTGCAGCTAATTTGCAATGCAATTTTCAACTACTGCACTATATTATACAACTTATTCTTCAGTTAACCAACACATTGCAACTGAACCGGTGCTTTTGTGTAACTGCATAATATAACATTTTATTTTATTTAAAAATATCCTGCAGAAAAATTCTCAAAAAAAAATCTCATCACAGAAAGTGGAAAAAAGGTCTCGGGGTCATTCATTCATTCTTTAGTTAAAGAGATATTAAACCCACCATTAAAGTCACACATTTAGATAGTGCATGTGATTTTTAACAACTTTCTAATTTACTTCTGCACGTTCTCTTGTTGGAAAGCATGGACGTAATCCCAGGAGCCGGCCCATTTCTGGAGCACTATTGCAAGAATGTTATCCATTTGCAAGAGCACTAGATGGCAGCAAGATTTACTGCCATGTAGTGCTCTAAGCACCTACTTAAGTATCTCTTCAACAAAGAATAGCATGGGAACAAATTAAATTTGATAACAAGTAAATTAAGTTTTTTTAGTATGAATTACAAAAGAAAATGTTTCAGTTTCATTTCCCTTTAAGATAAATTTTTCATCACTAACCCTAAATAAAAAAAAATCGTTTAACCCCTGCAAAGGGGTTCAACACATAAGTAGAGTCTCACTCGGGATCTGTTTACTTTGCAGCTCCTTAGTAGGACATAGCCGGTGTTTGAGGTTTTGCTCAGGTTTGGAAGGCTTGCATCCTCTGAGTGGGACATTACCTATTTATTGAACCCTTTTAGAGAGGTTAAATGCAAAAATGGCATGTGCTAAGGAATTAAAGCATGTATTATTTGAATTAGAATGCACTGTAAATTAGTTAATATGAGATCCCACAAAATACAAAATGATTCGATTCTATTATCAATACTGTATTTTATGTAGCTTAATAGGTGGTGGTGTTTTATATTTACCTAAAGAAATACAAATAAACACTTACTGTATAGATTTCACAAGTGTTTAGGATTAGAGAAATCATTAAGAAAAGTTAGTGGAAGACTTAAAGGGACACTGAACCCAATTTTATTTCTTTCATGATTCAGATAGAGCATGCAATTTTAAGCGACTTTCTAATTTACTCCTATTATCAATTTTTCTTCGTTCTCTTGCTATCTTTATTTGAAAAAGAAGGCATCTAAACTTTTTTTTTGGTTTAGGACTTTGGACAGCACTTCTTTATTGGTGGATGAATTTATCCACCAATCGGCAAGAACAACCCAGGCTGTTCACCAAAAATGGGCCGGCATCTAAACTTACATTCTTGCATTTCAAATAAAGATACCAAGAGAATGAAGAAAATTTGATAATAGGAGTAAATTAGAAAGTTGCTTAAAATTGCATGCTCTATCTGAATCAAAAAAGAAAAAATTTGTGTTCAGTGTCCCTTTAACATGAAAAAAACTGATGTAGTTAATAGTGCTGAGCGTACAAAACACCGTTCTGTTGTAGTGATCAATTCAGCCATAGTTGTATGTTTTTTTTCTATTTAAATAGCCTTTTCTATGGCGATCATTTTCAGCCGCTCCCCACTGCTTTTTTCTGTAAAGAATGTGAGGGAGCATTTTAAACAGTGCTTCAGCCTATATTGTAAAGTATGAATTCCCAGAAGACGATAAAGGAAATGAACTCCAAAAATTCAAGAGCTCTGAAGCCTGGATGGTGTTTATGAGGCACAAAATGGAAAGTAATGGAGTAGTCTGTATAGGAAAAGCACAAATACCATGTCAAAGATGGCCCTGTAAACTCCTCTCTGTTTCAGGATTTCAAGGAAAATGAGAAACTAAAATTGCTGTGGTTTTTTTTTTCCAGAATTAATTTGCCCCCATGTGATTGATTGTTTTTGAAATATAATATTTAGAGAAACTATGATAACAAGGAAATACACTAATATAAATGTTCTATGTATCCAGCAATTATTCAATATAATTCCAAATAACTCTCTGTAATAGTGTAATCTTTGAATGTGACAGCTCCGTTATATAAATGATCTGATTGCTTCATTTGATAAGAAAAACTGTACAGGCGTTATGGCATTTGCATCTTCAAAAATGTCACAGTCATTATAATGCAATGTATAGATCGTTTTGCGTCTAATTTACCAGTGAGTAAAAGAAACATAAAAGAACTTAGCCATTTTGCAGATAAGAATCTAATCAGGGATAATGGAAAAAGATGGCATTAAAGTACAGTCATACAATTAAAATAGCTCTCTCTCTCTTAACCTTTAAATATTTTAAGCAGATGAATATACTCTTATTACAGTAAGAATATAACAATTTAATTCTTTTAGGGAGTTTAACTGTGAAAAAAAAAATGATCAAAGTGCATTTGTGCCAGTTTTGTAACCCAGAGCACTGTGTGACAGACAGGTATTTAATATATCTTACAGTAGAAGACATTTTAGATATGCCAATAAATATTTTATCACTCTGAATGTTAACAACTGCATTGAACTATTCCATGGAATTAAATTGACAGTTCTATTTTGGATGGAAGGGGCGCTTTAACCCAGCAATTACCAGTCATATTTGTTCTGTAGTTTTTTGTTAGTGTGCCTAGAAGAAATATCACTCCCCCCCCCCCATACATTCAGTTATGTTTCTATCATCTTCAGAGAGTGTGCTGCTGTTGAGCTCCTCAAAATTGTTTTATTATTCATAAAGATGTAGGTAGTGTATTAGGCCTATAAACCAGTCACTGCTACTATTGATCTGTGGCTACAACTGAGCAACTAGAAAGGTTTGCAAGTTATTTATGAATTGCGAGGTGGCTTAAATCTGTTGTTCATTTCCCCCTTTATAAATGACAATACCAAGTCCCTCTAAGCAATTTGCCATGGACAGTGGTTCATAGGCTTTACTATGGGGACTTCAAAATGCTGAGTTCTGTGACCTTTCCCAGAACAAACTATAAAACAGAAGGAAATATCTACTGTTTATAGTTAGCCGCATACCATTTTGCTCATGGATTGTCCTTAAGGACAATGCCTTCAAATTTCTGGGGTTGCGGCACTGAGCTTTTTGAGTGCTGAAAAATAATTCCTTACATAGTTTAGATGTATATAGGTAGACATCATTAACAATCATCCTGTTTTCTCTCATGAGGAGTTTTTTCTTCAAACCCTTAATATAACCACTTGAATCTTCAGTGCATAAAAGCAGAGAAAACTTAAATGGACATAAAACCCCAAATTGTTCTTTCATGATTCAGATATAGCATACAATTTTCCAATTTATTTATATGATCAATTTTGCGTTATTCTCTTGCTATTTATTGTTGGAGCAGCAATTCATTAACAGGAGCTACCTGAACACATCTGTAAGCCAATTACAAGAGGCATATAGTTGCAGCCACCAACCAGCAGCTCTCTCCCAGCTCCTGAGCCTACCTACATATAGTTTTCAACAAGGGATATCAAAGGAACTTAGCAAGTTAGATGATAAAAGTTACTTGGAAAGATGCTTAAAATTGCATAAATCAGGGGGAGGAGCCAACTTTGAGACTGAGAGGTCGCACATCGCAATAGCTCCAGCCACTTTTTACATAAAAGTCAAATTCTGCGACCTCTCAGACCTTTCTGTTAATGTGACCCTGGAGGCTGAGGAGACCTACATGCTGAAAATCTAAGAGGCAGGACGCTCCTTGCAGATTCCTATAATGCTTTCCTATCTATTCTGCTAGTCAGTGATACCGGGAGCTGCTATGTTTACTTCCGTGGGAGAGCCTGAATATAGAGTGGAATTCGCTCTCTGCTTCTCTATTAATATTAGTGAAGATCTCTGCAGATGAACCTTACTATGGATATGGGGACATTTATTATCAGTAGCCTCCTAGAGGAGTATCGAGCAGCATTTGAACAATCACACCTAATGGCGTCTAAATCCTCTGACTTAGTATACTGTACTACCAACTCAGACATGAAAGCCGAGAAGCAAGAGGAAGAGTGCTCCTCTATTCAGGTTCCTATGCATGATCTGAGAGTGCAAGCAAGTATGGCTACTGAAATAAAACTGCTAAATACTCAAAGATTGACGACCAAGCGATACCCTCAACTCGCAGCAGAACTATTCCCTCAGAGACCGCAGCTATCGCCATCCTGTCACTCAAAAAGGCCTCCATGTGAGGGGGTTCATCACAGAGACCATGATCGGGACATACCTCCACACATTACCACGCTGCGACCGAGAAAGGTCCCTACATATTTGAGAATGCTAAACCAAGATTCTACAGCAAAGATAGTTCCTGTGTTACAGGACTTCCATTGGTCTGGAGCCCCGCATTGGCTGATTAGCTCATCTCTTTTCAACTCTAAGCAAAATATGAGACACTATCAAACCTGGCGAGTGGGCGTTGGATGATGCTGAATAGCCGGAGAAATCTTGTGCCGCTGCTTCATTGAACTCTCTTATTACAATTCTTCTTAGAGGACTTTATAGTTATATTTCGCCGGTCTCTACAGCTGGCTCATGTTAGGTATTGGACACTACGTTTTACCATTATGCCTTAGTTGAATGTTTTACTGTGTTTATTACCTATGTATATATTCAATTACAGATGAGTGATTTCTGCATTTATTATTATTGACCTAGATACTAATGACTGTCATAGACCTGACCTAACACACTTAGGTTGAGCTTTGTGTTGCAGATATATACCACACTACTTCCCATTTCTTATATTTATATTACAACTAACTTCTAATGTTTTCACTGATGCTTTAGTAGGGATATAACAGAGTTAATGATCTCTAGATTTACATATACATACATACAGTTTTCTTATCTGTGAAAAAAGTTGCTGCTGCCCTTTTAGCAAATATATAGTTTAATATACTCCCAGAGAATAGGGTTACATAGATTGAATCACATATTACAGTCACTAGATGTATTGATTTATTTCATGATTGGAGGTGCACTGCCAGTGGCCGGGGAGTGTACCTCTATATGTGATTTTTACTAATACTACTTGTATCAAACGAATCCAGATTCTTATGTTAACAAGTCTTGGAAGAGTCCTCAGATTTTATTATTTGTTGGACATAACTAATAACTATATTGTGGCCATGAGCTATTACAAACCGCAGGGCCCTCTATCATGTAAGTAAATAAATAAATAAATACAGCCTTTCATAGTTGAGTGGGTATTACACTGCAGAGGTCTTATTCAAATGCCTGCTTCCTATAGCCTACGTACCTTTGTCAATGTACTACTCCTTTACGTAATTAGGCCATTTATTGTGTTTGTGTGGAGCATCACACAGATAGATAATTAACTATTGAGATCTACATAGTCTCCAATCTCAACTCAAACTGATATATCTATTTTTGGGTGTCTGCCAACATCTAACGCAGGCTGGTCATGTACTTCCGTTACTATTTATAGTCCCATTATATACTAGCTACATAAACCATGTCAGCTATGAGACCATAGATCTTGAGGTTCCATTGTGTTAGGACTACCACCGGTTCAATATATAATTAGCTTATCAGCTTCCTGCTACACTCAACTATCCTTAACTATCCTCTTATCTCCTCTCTCCCTCCTAATTTGAATGAGAATGAGCCTCCTAATTTAGGAGGACAGTTTAAGCGGTTTATCTAGCCTATACGGTAACCCTTACTAGTAATTACTATATTTCCCAAAGTGCTGAACATGTTTTTCCCACCTACCTTACCAATACAGAACAGCACTATTTATAACTTGAGTTTAAAGCAACCAATATAAAAAGAGGTTCGCTAGTGGAGAACATAACTTGATTTCTTACTATTGTACACACACCTTCTACATTTTGACAGTTTTTCTTTGCGTTCCAAACCAGATCCATGTCTGGATATCCATTTCACATAGAGTATTGTGTATCTTATTGGTGTACTGCATAATTTCTCTGTTATCCACTTTACGTCATACTAGTGTATCTAGCATATGTCTTATGTTTTGTACCCTGATATAACTTGACGGTTTTTCACCTACAAATTTGTAACACCTTTATCTGATGACATGTGCTATTTGTATATATTTTGTTGAACTTCAATAAAAAAAAAAAAAAAAAATTGCATAAATCAGAACATATGACTTAAAACAACTTTCCAATTTTCTTTTATCAAATTTGCTTCTTGCTATCCGTTGTTGAAGGGAGCAGCAATTATTTACTAGGAGCTAGCTGTGCATGTTGGCTGAGACAATGATAAAACACACACACACACATATATATATATATATATATATATATATATGTGTATATTCCATCTAAAGGGGAGGAGAGTCCACAACTTCATTCATTACTGTTGGGAATTAAGAACCTGGCCACCAGGAGGAGGCAAAGACACCCCAGCCAAAGCCTTAAATACCACCCCCACTTCCCTCATCCCCCATTCATTCTTTGCCTTTCGTCACAGGAGGACGGCAGAGAAGTGCCGAAGATCGTAGTAGTCTCTTATGGAGGGTAGTACTCTTCACATTGGGACTGGAGTTTTAAGTAGTCCTGTCAGCCTTTCAGTGAGAGCCTGGGAGAAAGTTAGAGTCCAGAGATGCAGGGAGAGTCTTCCTGCGAAAACCGTCCCGACTCATATTAACAGCTCCACTCCAATCAGCGTTGACGAATTTTGGTGCCTGCCTTTTACACTCAAGTCCATGTCAGGAGCGAGTCTACTAACCTGTCACACTTGATGGGCCATGTTCCTGTTCCACGGTGTAGAAACTGTTCCCCGTCCCGGACTCTCAGCTGGAGCTGTGGGGTACTGCCCTAAGGTGGATGGTGCTATCTCCATGCTCGCAAAGTGGACAACTATTCCCCTCGAGGATAGTTCGTTGTTTAAGGAGCCCATGGATAAAAAGTTGGAAATCATGTTAAGGAGAATGTTTAAACACACAGAGTTTGTTTTTCAGCCGGCGGCGGCTGTAGCCGCAGTTTCCGGAGCTGCAACATATTGGTGTGAATCCCTGTGTGAAATGGTCGAAGGGGGAGACTTCCATCGACGAGATACAGGATAAGATTAAGCCGTTAAAGATTGCCAATTCTTTCATATGTGATGCCAATATGCAAATTATTTGCCTGAACGCTAAGGTGTCAGGTTTTTCCATTTTAGCTCACAGGGTTCTGGTCTGCGGACATGACCTCTAAGTCGAGGCTGTTGTCCCTGCCTTTTCAAGGAAAGATTCTGTTCGGTCCAGGATTGGATTCGATCATTTCCACAGTTATGGTAGGCAAGGGAGCTTTCCTACCGCAGGATAAGAAGGCTAAGCCTAAAGGATCTACTTTTCACCCCTTTCGTGTGGACAAGGCCCAGCACCAGCAGCTGGCCGCCAAAGAGTACCAGTCCAAGGGAACTTGGAAACCGGCTCATTCTTGGAACAAGTCTAAGCAGAGCAAGAAGCCCGCTGAGACAAAATCGGCATAAAGTGGCGGCTCCCAACTAGTCTCTGGACCAAGTAGGGGGCAGATTATCTCTCTTCTCAGAACCCTGGTTGCAGGACGTTAAGGATCCTTGGGTTCTGGACGTTGTCGCCCAGGGTTACAGGATAGGGTTCAGATCCCATCCGCCAGGGGGGCAGATTCCTCCTATCAAACCTGTCTTCAAGACCAGAACAGAGAGAAGCCTTTCTAGAATGTGTGAGAGATGTTATCGTATCAGTACCCCAAGCAGAAAGGGGTCTAGGGTACTATTCAAATCTTTTTGTGGTTCCAAAGGAGGAGGGCACGTTCTGCCCGATTCTGGACCTAAAGTGTTTAAACAAGTTTCTGAGTGTTCCATTGTTCAAAATGGAAACAATCGGATCTTTTCTGCCCCTAGTTCAAGAGGGACAGTTCATGACAACCATAGACTTGAAGGATGCTTACCTTCATGTGCCAATCCACAGGGACCACTTCAAGTTCCTGAGATTTGTGTTTCTGAACCAACACTTCCAGTTTGTGGCCCTTCCTTTTGGTCTGGCGATGGCCCGAGAGTCTTCACGAAGGTTCTGGGGGAGCTAATTGCAGTGGCCAGAGCCAGCGGCATTGCTGTGGCGCCCTATCTGGGTGACATCGCAGAGGACCATTCATTCGAGGGCTCTTCTTCTTTTGCTCCAATCTCACGGTTGAAAGATTAACTCAGGAAAGAGTTCCCTGGTTCACAGCAACAAGGGGGAGTTCCTGGGCACGATAATAGACTCTATGTCCATGAAAATATTTATCACAGACCATTGACGCAGGACTGTCTTGCCCTTCAGTCCTCCTCAAGCCCCTCTGTGGCTCAGTGTATGGAGGTGATCGGACTGGTGGTTTCCAGCATAGATGTCATTCCATTTGCCAGGTTCCATCTCAGACCACTGAGACAGTGGAACGGCGATCATTCAGATCTATCACAGCAGATATCCATGGATGCTTGGACTCGGATCTCCCTCTCTTGGTGGATCCGTCCTGAGCAACTGTCCATGGGGACATCCCTTTTTGAGACCATCCTGGGAGATTGTGACCACGGACGCGAGTCTGGCAGGATGGGGAGCTGTTTGGGGTGCCAGAATGGCACAAGGAAAATGGTCCCGGGAGGAGTCTCTCCTTCCTATAAATATTCTGGAACTCTGAGCAATCTACAATGCTCTTAAGACATGGCCTCTGCTCTCAGCGATTCACATTCCAAGTGTGGATAACTGGGAAGCAGACTTTCTCAGCAGGCAATCCTTCCATCCGGGGGAATTGTCTCTTCACCCCGAAGTGTTTGCAGAGATTTGTCTCAGGTGGGGAACGCCGGAAATAGATCTCATGGCGTCCAGACTCAATTACAAGCTACCCCGATACGGGTCGAGGTCCAGGGATCCCTATGCAGAGCTAGTAGATGCCTTAGCGGTGCCTTGGGGGTTCAACCTAGCTTACATTTTTCCACCGTTACCACTTCTACCTCGTGTAGTGGCACGCATCAAACAGAAGCGAGCTTCGGCCATTCTGATTGCTCCATCGTGGCCGTGGAAGATGTGGTTTGCAGATCTGGTAGGGATGTTATCCTCTCCACTGTGGAGGTTACCCTGTCGCAGGGATCTGCTGGAACAGGGCACCTTTCAACATCAAAATCTCAATTCTCTGAGGCTGACTGCGTGGAGATTGAACGCCTAGTCTTGGCCAAGAGAGGAAAGTGTGATTGATACTCTAATTCAGGCAAGGAAGCCAGTCACTCGTCGCATCTACTATAAGGTGTGGAGGGCTTATTTGTCCTGGTGTGAGAAGCATGGATATCCTTGGCATAAGATAAAGGTATCCAGGATTCTGTCCTTTCTCCAAGACGGTTTGGAGAAGGGTCTTGCCGCTAGTTCCTTAAAGGGTCAGTCTTGTTGCATAGAAGACTCGCTGAGCTCCCTGCCATCCAATCCTTTGTTCAGGCTCTGTTTAGAATCAGGCCTGTCTTTAGACAGTCTGCTCCCCCATGGAGCTTAAACTTGGTTCTTAAGGTTTTTCAGAGGGTTCCGTTTCAGCCTATGCATTCCATTGACATTAAGATTCTGTCCTGGAAGGTTCTCTTCCGGTTGGACATTGCATCGGCACACAGAGTATCTGAACTGGCTGCCTTGCAATGTGAGCCGCCTTATCTTGTTTTTCATGCGGATAAGGCGGTGCTTCGCACTGGTTTGGGGTTTCTTCCCAAGGTGTTGTCTAACCGTAACATCAATCAGGAAATAGTGGTTCCTTCTTTGTGTCCTATCCTTTCTTCTTCTAAGAAGAGGTTACTTCATAAGCTGGATGTGGTTCATGCCCTGTAGTTCTATCTTCAGGTTATGAAGAATTTCAGACAGTCTACATCTCTTTTTGTGGTGTATTCAGGGAAGCGCAGGGGGCAGAAAGCCTCTTCTACTTCTTTGTCCTTTTGGTTGAGGAGCTTGATTCGCTTGGCCTATGAGAAAGCAGGACATAAGCCTCCTCAGAGGATCACGGCTTATTCAACTAGAGCTGTGGCTTCGTCTTGGGCCTTCAAGAATGAGGCCTTTATGGAGCAAATTTGTAAGGCGGCTACCTGGTCCTCCTTACACACTTTTACAATATTTTACAACTTTGATGTCTTTGCTTCTGCAGAAACTGTTTTTGGGAGATAGGTTTTGCAGGCTTTGGTGCCCTCAGATTAGGGTCCGCCTTTCCACCCCACCCCCCCAGTTTCATTCAGTGTCCTCTAGAGCTTGGGTATATGTTCCCAACAGTAATGAATAAAGCCGTGGACTGTCCTCCCCTTTAGATGGAAAACATAAATTATGCTTACCTGATATTTTCATTTCCATCAAGGGGAGGAGAGTCCACGGCTCCCGCCTGTATCTCCGATGGGCAGACCTAAATTTAATTTATCTTCTGGCACCTTTTATACCCTGATATTTCTCTTACTGTTCCTTGTTCCCTCGGCAGAATGACTGGGGGATGAGGGAAGTGGGGGGGAGGTATTTAAGCCTTTGGCCTGGGTGTTTTCCTCCTCCTGGTGGACAGGTTCTTAATTCCCAACAGTAATGAATGAAGCCGTGGACTCTCCTCCCCTCGATGGAAATGAAATTATCAGGTAAGCATAATTTGTTTTATATATATATATATATATATATATATATATATATATAATACAGCCACCAATCAGCAGCTATTTAGACTATTCAACTAGATAAAAAAAAAAAAGCTAATCATGTTAATTTTTTAGAAGCCTGTTAGAAAAACAATGGACTGCCATTTGAGTACTTTACATGAGATGTAGTGTGTATCGAGTTCTATTAATTGAGACCATTATGCCCAGCTTCTTCATTGTCCACTTAACAGGAAGCAATTCAGTCTGCGCCATAATTCTTATGCATCAATAAACTTCTTCCATGGGATAGACTAACCTGTCATTCTTTTAGAGCAAGATAAAATACACATTTTATTTAAATAAGAAGTTATAAATAGTTCTGATACAGTGTAAATGGATAAGCATGAAGTAGATAGAACGTTTCCTTTATGTATGAATACATAGGATTGGCTTAAGTAACCAAGGTATGGAGTTTAGAGAATTTTCCAGAATTTGATATTAAATAATAGATAGTATGAATGCAGCATGTAAAAACAAACAAACAAACACAAAGCAAATCAAAGACAGAAGAACAAAAAGTACAGATAGCAAACAGTAGCCACAAATAAAGGCACATGAAACCCCACAATTTTCTTTCTTCCATCAGATGGTGAGAGTCCACAAGTCAGATTATTCCCCTCCTAACTACTAGGAGGCGGCAAAAGACTATCCAACACACCAGAGCTTGAAATGCCTCCCATTTCCCTTTAAATATTCCCACACAATGACTTGTGGACTCTCACTATCATGAAAGAAATTAAATTATCAGGTAAGCTATTATTCAGATATAGCATACAAATTCTATTACCAAATTTACTGTGTTCTCATGGCATTATTTGTTGAAGAGAATACCAAGGTAGCTAGCATGCACGTTTGGAGAATATGGCGGTAGTTTTGAAAAAAACCACTAGATAATAGCAGTGTTTGCACAATGTATAACTTTGTTAAAATCATTCTTGCAAAACCACTGCCATACAGTGCTTCAGACATATGTACACTTTATTATATTTATTTATTTTGGTTTCATGTCCTGTTAAGCCTTATTTTCAGATCTTGCATTGTAATTCAAACTGCAGACAACTTGCACTGTCTGACATATTGCAAATCCTAAATATTTAAAGAATTAACGATCTCTTATTAGAGTTTCCGTAGTAGACATGAATGGGCCCTAGTAATACTATGGTAGACATCTTGTCCTGAAAGGCCTTGGAAGTCTGCATTACAAAACAGCTTTACAACAAGAAGTTTAGTTGAGGTGTAGGCCCTTCTGTTTTGAATAAATTCTGCTTAACATGGCATGACTATATTGATTAGCCATCATATTGTTTTCCATTGGCTTCCTTCAGCCTCTGCATCATTTCCTTTTATTTATTTTTTTAAATGTATATTAGACCAATACTACAAATTCTTAGACACTTCTGACATGCTACACTATTATAATGAATACGTTAAAGGGATAGAAAAGAAAAAAATAAACTTGCATGATATTTCCAAATCGTGAAAAAAATTCTGGGGTTTCCTATCCCTTTAAAAACCTGCATGCATGATTCAACAATATACTGTACTCTTTTATACCAGAAGCACATGCAGATGAGATCTTTATATTATGTGCAGAAATATTCTCAAGGACTCGAGAGGGACAGTTATTGCAGTCACTCTGGCCTAGGTGCTCAGAGGCACCTGCTAACATGCTAGATAAGTTCCTATGAACTGATTATTAGCTGAAGTCACAATTCTAATAAATACCAACATTCATTTCTTATTTAGTACTTACATGCATGAACAGCACAGTTATTTATCTCTGCACACTTTTTTCTATTAAAGGGATTCTAAATACAATGTGTGTACCTCCGTCTAATTATAGGAGCCACCATAATGGGACCTAGTTTACACTGCAGGTGACTTAAAGGGACATTATACACTAGATTTTTCTTTGCATAAATGTTTTGTAGATGATCCATTTATATAGCCCATACAGTTTTTGTTTTTAATGGATAGTTTTGCTTATTTTTAAATAACATTGCTCTGATTTTCTCCTAACCAAGCCCCAAAGTTTTAGGAGAATACCGACGTATACCTACTCCAGCTTGCTTCTGTTTGTGTAAAGGGTCTTTTCATATGCAAAGGAAGGGGGAGGGGGGAGTGTCTATTTCCCACTTGCAGTGGGTGTTCCAGTAACCTTTTAAACAGTGCTAAACTGGAAGCTTCTAAGTAAGTTTTTAAACGGTTTTATACTTGATTTTTATATCGGTATCTGTGCATATTATTCTTTATAGTAGTGTCTATTACATGCAGTTATATTAAAATTGGTGTATACTGTCCCTTTAAGGAGATTTGATGCACATATGCAAACACATCAGCACTAGAATGTAGTGAAATATAGATTTAATCAAGGCAGCACCTATGACTAGAGGGAGGCGGGGAATAACCTCAATACTATGCTTATAAAATGTATTTAGTGTTTAATGTCCCTTTAACTCATACATGTGTGCGCTTAAAGGGACAGTCTATTTGATTTTTTTTTTTTTTTAAATTATAGATCATCCCTTTTATTACCCATTTCCCAGTTTTGCATAACTAACACTGTTATATTCATATACCTTTTACCTCTGTGATTACCTTTATATATGAGCCTCTGCAAACTACCCACTCTCTGTGTTTTTTACAAACTTTTAGCCAATTAGTGCTGGTTCCTGCATAACTCCACAGGAGTGAGCACAATGTTATCTATGTGGCACACATGAAATAGCACTGCCTGTGGTTGCTTATAAAGTATATTAATATAACAATGTTGATTGTGCAAAGCTGGGGAATCGGTAGTAAAGGCATTCTCTATCTTTTTAAACAATAACAAAAAATCAAGTAGACCCTTTAAATTAGTTCCAAAGCCAGCTTTCTATATATGATTAACAAGTGGTAAAAGAAAGATCAAATTTTCAATTCCAAACTTGCAACATTAAAGTATATTATAAAAGATGGGGATCTAGTAAACAAACACCAGCAGACCTAGCATACCTAACATGTATTTTTTATTGTTTTAAAAGATAGATAATCCCTTTATTAGCCATTCCCCATTTTTGCACAGAGAACATGGTTATATTAATACACTTTTTACCTCTGTGATTACCTTGTTTCTAAGCATCTTCTGACGGCCCCCTGATCACATGACTATCTATTGACAGCTAATTAGTGCTGTGTTGTTAGAATCCATGGGCATCAGCACAATGTTATCTATATGGCTCACATGAACTAGCTTCCCCTGATGTGAAAAGGAAATACAAAAGCATGCAGACATATTATGTAAATTATATAGGATATTACTTTCACTGAGAATCGAAATGTATATAGTCTGTACAATATAAACGTATATCATCTTTTTACACTAGACAGAGGTGGGCTAAAAACTGCAATGCCCCTTTCTTACCTATGTACTTACAAGCTCCGGCGAAAAGTTTTTGATTAAGCAATGCAAGGTGATTGGTACGGAAGGTTAAATAACTATCAGAGATAAGTGAGTAGTTTAACATCAAAAATATGCAAATAGTAATGCAGTGAAGTTTATACTGAATAAAACTTTGTTACGGTTTATTTCCATAAGATGACAAATTGGTTAAAATGTAGAATACATAAATAATGTTGCAGTGATCATACAATTTAAATAAGCAGCAGCATATTATTATCAACAAAAGTCATATATTAAAGGATTTAACTAATGCAAAAGAAAGCATATAATAAGCAGCATAAATATAAAGTGTCTTTGCAACTCTCAATTTAACATCACACCTGTTCACGTAAACAAGAGGGAGGTTTAGTCACAGACAAACACCCAATCAGATAGTCTGCAGTTCAGTTTTTATAACCAATCAAATTGTGGTGGGGATTTTAAAAGTGTTCCATGTATGTAAATTTCTCAAGCTATGATTACGGCTATCGCCGAAATGCGTAAGCAGGAGAAATGCTGAGCTATCTGTTATATGTTGTTTGAACTGATAAAGTTTTAAAGAAAGCCGACGAGCTGAATAAAGGTTAAGTTTTATTTAAAGCAATTTCGCCTGGTGCTCCTCATTGATCATTTGATCATCTCCAAATTAAGGGACTTAGAAACAGACAGCAATTTAGAGGTTTAAAGGTTATAAAGTATGTTTATATAACCATGTTGGTTATGTGAAGCTGGGGAATGGGTAATAAAGGCATTATCTATCTTTTTAAACAATAACAATGTGTTGACTGTCCCTTTTAATCAATTGATTCAACTCAAAATCTTAAGTTAGTTTATGAAGATTCCTGCACCTTGAAATATGCCTTGACTGAAAGTCAGGTATTCTACCTATGTATGCTGGGTTGAGAAAAACTTTGTACCTAATTACAAAAAAATAAGTCATTGCACAAACTGCATGAAATCATAATGTATAAAATTGTATAACATTTTAGACAGAAACTAGTGTAATGATGGTTTGACTTCCGGAAATCCAATATCAGTATCTGTATCAGTAAACCTTTAGTTAAATGTTCCTGGCAAATTGTAGAAATGGCATTGTTAAAGGGACATGAAACCCAATTTTTTTATTTCATGATTTAGATAGATCATGCAATTTTAAACAATTTTCAAATTTACTTCTATTATCTAAATTGCTTCATTCTTTTGGCATCCTTTGTTGAAGGAGCAGTAATGCACTACTAGGGGATACCTGAAAGCCAGTGGTAGGAGGCATATATGAGCAGCCACCAATCTGCAACTTCTAAACCTACCTAAGTTTAATTTTTCTACAAGGAGAACAAAGCACATTAGATAATAGAAATAATTTGAAAAGTTGTTTAAAATTGTATGCTCTATCTGAATTACAAAATAAAAAATTGTTTTTTATGTCCCTTCAATAGATTTGGATAATGCTTGCAAACAAAGGAATTATGCCTATTTTAAAGTGTAAACATACAACTTTGGGTTGTAAGTTAAACATGTACAATACTCTTTAGTAACTATGCAGTATGGGTTATAAAAACAATGTCCTGAAAGACAAAAGGGGAAGAGGCGCCTTGTGGTGCAGTATCTATGGAACGATACTGTAGCGTGTGAATAAACAGCAGGGTACTCACAAAGGAAGATGCACATCCAGTGCAGTAACGCACAAGCCGAGGCTTCAGAGCCGCTGGGCTGATTTAGACACTCCGTCAAGACTGCAGGAACTCGTCTCCAATGACGTCACGACTTCCGGTCCATAGGAAGAGACGCTGCCGACTGAAGTGTAGCACCTGTGTGTGTGTGTGTGTATATATATATATATATATATATATATATATATATATATATATATATATATATATATAATATATTTCTAATGACACGGTGAGTCCACGGATCATCATCAATTACTGTTGGGAATATCACTCATGGCCAGCAGGAGGCGGCAAAGAGCACCACAGCAGTTAAGTATCACTTCCCTTCCCACAACCCCCAGTCATTCTCTTTGCCTCTCGTGCAAGGAGGAGGTGAAGTAATTGGGTGTCTGCATAAGAAGGTCTTCTATCAAGATTTTTTTGTTTTAAAGTCTGAGCAAGCTTGCTCTGATCTTCCATCACTAGCTGGCTTTAGTTGTATTCCATGTTAGTTTCTTCAGTAGGGCTGTGGTAGCTTTTAAGCAGTTAGGAACCTGTAAAGTGGGTTTATCTGCGTTTTCCTAACATGCTGCTGCCCTACCAGTGGGCTAAAGTTTGGTTGCTGTGACAGTATATTTAATTTTATGTTATAACAAAGTACCCTATTAGGTTCCCTTGTTCATAGGGGGTATGGTACAGGGACTGTTAAGAGAGCGTATTTGGCACCCTTTCTTTGGTTCTGCATAGTGTAAACCATCTTATATGCAGTCCGTTCCTGGTGATTCCCCAGCTTTGTGATTAATATACATTATAGGAGCTGTGCGAGGTTGTTAGTGTAATGTTTTTACACGTTTTTGGGCTATGAGTTATAGCTCTCAGATTGATCCCTGATATAGAGGTTTAAATTGCTGATTTTAGCTACTGATACCTCATAGTAGAAGGAATAGTCGACAGAATAGAGTTTTTTCCGTGCCGACATTTTGCCACGCCTCCTTCTCTACATGACGGAGCGGCACCGTTTTAGAGGGGTTGAGCGTTTGTATTCTACTCCACTCCGTTCTCTGGCTTGACGTTCTGCTTGCCTCTTTTTTAGATGTGTTTTCCTATTGCTCTGGAAAAATAAAAAACAGTGGGTGTGAGGATTAATCCTTAGGGAGATCCATTTTTAAACGGTCTCTGAAAGAATGATGTTTAAATCGGTTTATGTTCGGTTTGTTCCCATAAACACTAAAAAATAGGGGAATGGAACATAAGCAATTGTGGTTGTTAAAATGTCTTCCTTGGCAGCACATTTTTGATTCCCATTCTGTAAATGTTCTTAACTGTGTTACATTGGTTCCACATATTTGTACATTTGTTTATGCTGGATTTCTTTCACTTAAGGAAATAAATTGTTTTATTTTGATAAGGTTGGAAACAGAGGTCTGTTCCTAAATATATTTAGATTTTTAAGTAATATCTATAATCTTAAAGGGACAGTGTCATTTTAAATAGTTTTTAATGATTTTAAATAATGTAATCCAGAATTATTTTAGCCTCATGTCTCCCTGGTTGATGCTGTTTAGGCTATGCTACAGCTTCTCCCCAGACGTCCAAAGCCCTTTTAAGGCGTCACATGCAGTGCCCTGCGGTTCCTCTCAATCTCCTGGAGGAGTTATTTGCCTGCAGAATTGTCTGCCCAGGTATCTTCTGGCATCTGTGGCGTTATCTGCTTTTCCTATCTTAGAGGGAATTCGCAAGAGGAAATTTAATGAGTCAGATAGTAAGGTTTCTGTTCTGAGTGCTGCTACGCATATTGTCCTTCTTTGAAGGAGGTGGATAGTCGGCATCTGAGGGTTAAACCTCCGATTCAGACAGTATAATCATTCATCTGGTGCTGAAAGGGACAGTCAACACCAGAATTTTTGTTGTTTTAAAAGATAGATAATCCCTTAATTACCAATTCCCCAGTTTTGCATAACCAACAGTTATAATTATACACGTTTTACCTCTGTAATTACCTTGTATCTAAGCCTCAGCAGACTGCCCCTTATTTCAGTTTTTTTTACAGACTTGCATTTTAGCCAATCAGAGCTATCTACATGGTAAATTCACGTGCTTGAGCTCAATGTTATCTATATGAAACACGTGAACTAATGCCCTCTAGTGGTGAAAAACTATCAAAATGCATTTAGATTAGAGGCGGCCTTCAAGGTCTAAGAAATTAGCATATGAACCTTCTAGATTTAGCTTTCAACTAAGAATACCAAGAGAACAAAGCAAAATTGGTGAAAAAAGTAAATGGGAAAGTTGATTAAAATTACATGCTCCATTTGAAACATGAAAGTTTTGTTTGGACTTGACTGTCCCTTTAAGTAGTTCTCTTCAGATTCAAGCCTGTACTATTTTGGATATAATCAGGAAGGGGTGGCTACTTGGTAGTCTTTGACTTTCCTGTCTTAATTTCTCAAGAATCTAGTAAGTTTAATATACACTAGGATTCATCTGTGATTTTTTTTTTTCCTGTTCTCAGGAGAATTTTTTCAGGTATGGGAGAGGTCAAGTATCCTTTTTTTCCCATCTCCTGTCAGTAATAAGCTGTCTCCTTAATTTTCATGGCACAGGGTGCTTAATGTAATAAGGGCCTTTACTATTCTTGCTAAGAGGTCTTCAATCCATATAAAGGATAGAGGCTCTTTTAAGGATGGAAGCCTTTATGGGCAAGTGCGACATCTTGCTAGTTCAACGCATTTTCCAACTTCATTGGAGGTCTTCATGAGGAGATCCAGGACAGAAAAGCTGTTAGGCTAATCTTTTATTTCTGTTACTTCCTTCATAAATTCAGGAAGTCTTCCCCGTTGTCTCCCAAGCAGGGGCAGTTCAAGTCCTCTTGGATACCCAGTCAGTCTTGGATCAGGGTAAAGTAATTAAAAAGACTGCAACCATCTCTCATGGAATTGAACTCCTTCCTTTCAGGAACGGGTCCCTCTTTCTCTAGATTATCTGTAGAACAGATAAGAGGAGAGGCGTTCTGAAGGTTGTTCAGGATCAGTTTGGAACAGGGTTCGGTATTCTTTTTCTTGCTTTCGTGAAAAAGAAGGATCTTTCTGTTCTAATTTAGATGGTAAATGTCTTACCAAGTTTACTCAGAGTAACCGGTCTTCAAGATGGAGACTATTCGTTTTATTCTGCCTTGGGCAAGAGGGTCAGTTTATAACGACCCTAGTATTTAAGGATGCGTACCCTTTCACTTATCTCAGATGTTTGCGTTTTACCTTTCCGGTAAAACTTCTTCAGTATGTGGTACAATGGCTTTGTCTCAGCTCCCAGTGTTTTCTAATTCTGCGATGCAATTCGATTCTGGCAAGGGCGTCCCTCCTGGACGTCCTATTGGTTCAGACGCCATCTTTCTACAAGCAATGGCCGGTGAGGTAGCTTAGTTGGTAAATGCCAGACTACATAAACGCCTGTTTATAAGATCCAAGGTCACAGGTTCAATTCCCGGAAGCCAGACAGATAGCTCAGCATGTTAAGGCACTGTGGCAGAGCTCTGTAGTAACCCAAGGGTTGCAGGTTTGATCCCTGGCGAGGTCCGCTCATCCTTTCGTCCTTCCGAGGTCCGCTCAGCCTTTCATCCTTCCGAGGTCGATAAAATGAGCAGTGCCTTGAGACCTTTACCGGTGATTAGCCATGCTTTACAAGTACCCCATGCATATTTTAAGTGGAGCTGGAAAAGAGCTCCCTTGACCCATCTACAAGGATAGTGTGCTTAGGAACTATATTGAATCCTTATCGATAAAGATCTGTCTGACGAAGGTCAAAAAAGCCATAATCCTTCCTCTTGCCTTTCTCTACTGTTTGGCAATCAGTGGTTCTGTGTATGGATTTGATTGGTGTGATGGTGGCTTCCATGGACATCATTCCCTTGATCATTACCGTTTGAGAGCTCTGCAGTTGTGCACGCTCAGATAGCGGAATGGGGATTGTTCGGAGTTCAGTCGACAAGGGTTTCTTGCCGTGTTGGCCTTATCGGGCTCTTCGGTCTTAGGACGTTTGGGACTGCGGCCTCCAGCCTGCTGGGCTGAGGAGGAATCTGGGATTCGTTGAAGGCATAGGGACTCTTGTCCTGGGAGAAGTCTGTTCTCCTCTTACTCATTTGGAATTGAGAGCGATTCTTAATGCTCTGATGTTTTGGCCTCAGCTTTCTGTAACCCAGTTTATCGGGTTCCAGTCAGACAACATAGCCTCTGTGGCTTTCGTCTACCTTCAGGTAGGAGCTCTGAGCTCCTTACTCAGGAAGGAAGTTTTCAGAATTTTTTTTCTGTGGGCAATTGCTCACAGTTTGTCTATTTGCCATCCATATTTTTGGAGTGGACAACTGGGAAGCGGATTTAAAGTTACCTAGTTCGGTTCGAGGTCAAGAGGTCCTCTAGATGTTCTAATAGATATTCTGCCAGTTACTTGTAACTTCAGGTAGCTCCTGCGTGACATACCAGGATTTGGTAGGCAGATCTAGTAGAAATGCCATCTCTACATCCGTGGTAACTTCCGCTGAGGAAGGATCTTCTGCTGCAGGGGTCTTTCCTTTATCTAAATATTGTTTCTCTGATGCTGACTGCTTGGAGACTGATCGCTTTTGTTAGCTATACGTGGGGGTTTTCAAATTGGTTATTGAGACTACGATTCAGGCTCGAGAGCCTATCTCTGGAAATATTTTCTATAAGATATGGCAGGACCCCAAGGATCTTATTATTTATCCAGGCAGTCCTTGAGAAAGGGTTTTATCTGTTAGTATCCTCAAGGGTCAGATTTTGGTGCTTACATTCCGCTGCTCTATTGTTTGGTGGACGTGCCAGATGTACAATCCTTTTATCAGGTCCTGGTCTGAGTCAGGACCGTGTTTAAGTCAGGTACTCTCTTGAAGTCTTAACTTTGTTTCTAAGGTTTTTCTTCAGGCTCTGTTTGAACCTATACATTCCATAGATTTAAGTTGTTATATTGGAAAGGTTGTGTCAAGAAAGAAATCAATTTATCTGGTAAGCATAAATTTTGTTTTATGTATCATTTTGTTATTGTTTATATCATCAACCACATTATGATACTCTCTGATGAGAACGTAGACCAATTAATAAACTTTTCACTTTGAAATATTAGTTCACAGCAAATGTGGTCCCTTTTACTGTTACTATGCTATATGCTCACTATTTACATTTTATGAAAATATCGATATGATTTTAATTTTGAGAAGTACATTTATTTCATATTAAATGTTAATTTCTTTCATGTAATTAGCAAGAGTCCATGAGCTAGTGACGTATGGGATATACATTCCTACCAGGAGGGGCAAAGTTTCCCAAACCTCAAAATGCCTATAAATACACCCCTCACCACACCCACAAATCAGTTTTACAAACTTTGCCTCCTATGGAGGTGGTGATCCTCTCAGCGTGCAATGAATGTCAGAGGGATGTGAAGAGAGTATTGCCTATTTGAATTCAATGATCTCCTTCTACGGGGTCTATTTCATAGGTTCTCTGTTATCGGTCGTAGAGATTCATCTCTTACCTCCCTTTTCAGATCGACGATATACTCTTATATATACTATTACCTCTGCTGATTCTCGTTTCAGTACTGGTTTGGCTTTCTACTTCATGTAGATGAGTGTCCTGGGGTAAGTAAGTCTTATTTTTGTGACACTCTAAGCTATGGTTGGGCACTTTTATATAAAGTTCTAAATATATGTGTTTAAACATTTATTTGCCTTGACTCAGGATGTTCAACGTTCCTTATTTCAGACAGTCAGTTTCATATTTGGGATAATGCATATGAATAAATCAATTTTTTCTTTCATGTAATTAGCAAGAGTCCATGAGCTAGTGACGTATGGGATATACATTCCTACCAGGAGGGGCAAAGTTTCCCAAACCTTAAAATGCCTATAAATACACCCCTCTCCACACCCACAATTCAGTTTTACAAACTTTGCCTCCTATGGAGGTGGTGAAGTAAGTTTGTGCTAGATTCTACGTTGATATGCGCTCCGCAGCAGGTTGGAGCCCGGTTTTCCTCTCAGCGTGCAGTGAATGTCAGAGGGATGTGAGGAGAGTATTGCCTGTTTGAATTCAATGATCTCCTTCTACGGGGTCTATTTCATAGGTTCTCTGTTATCGGTCGTAGAGATTCATCTCTTACCTCCCTTTTCAGATCGACGATATACTCTTATAAATATACCATTACCTCTGCTGATTTTCGTTTCAGTACTGGTTTGGCTTTCTACAAACATGTAGATGAGTGTCCTGGGGTAAGTAAGTCTTATTTTCTGTGACACTCTAAGCTATGGTTGGGCACTTTTTTAATAAAGTTCTAAATATATGTATTCAAACATTTATTTGCCGACAGTCAGTTTCATATTTGGGATAATGCATTTGAATCAAATATTGAATCAAATATTTTTCTTACCTTAAAGATTTGACTTTTTTCCCTGTGGGCTGTTAGGCTCGCGGGGGCTGAAAATGCTTCATTTTATTGCGTCATTCTTGGCGCTGACTTTTTTGGCGCAAAAAATCTTTTCTGTTTCCGGCGTCATACGTGTCGCCGGAAGTTGCGTCATTATTTACGTTCTTTTGCGCCAAAAAATGTCGGCGTTCCGGACGTGGCGTCATTTTTGTCGCCAAAAGCATTTAGGCGCCAAATAATGTGGGCGTCTTATTTGGCGCTAAAAAAATATGGGCGTCGCTTTTGTCTCCACATTATTTAAGTCTCATTATTTATTGCTTCTGGTTGCTAGAAGCTAGAAGCATTTTTTCCCATTCCTGAAACTGTCATTTAAGGAATTTGATCAATTTTGCTTAATATGTTGTTTTTTCTCTTACATATTGCAAGATGTCTCACGTTGCATCTGAGTCAGAAGATACTTCAGGAAAATCGCTGTCTGGTGCTGGAACTACCAAAGCTAAGTGTATCTGCTGTAAACTTTTGGTAGCTATTCCTCCAGCTGTTGTTTGTATTAATTGTCATGACAAACTTGTTAATGCAGATAATATTTCCTTTAGTAATGTACCATTACCTGTTGCAGTTCCATCAACATCTAATGTTCAGAATGTTCCTGATAACATAAGAGATTTTGTTTCTGAATCCATCAAGAAGGCTATGTCTGTTATTCCTCCTCCTAGTAAACATAAAAAATCTTTTAAAACTTCTCTTTATACAGATGAATTTTTAAATGAACATCATCATTCTGATTCTAATGACTCTTCTGGTTCAGAGGATTCTGTCTCAGAGATTGATGCTGATAAATCTTCATATTTATTTAAAATGGAATTTATTCGTTCTTTACTTAAAGAAGTACTAATTGCTTTAGAAATTGAGGATTCTGGTCCTCTTGATACTAAATCTAAACGTTTATATAAGGTCTTTAAATCTCCTGTGGTTATTCCAGAAGTTTTTCCTGTTCCTGGTGCTATTTCTGAAGTAATTTCCAGAGAATGGAATAATTTGGGTAATTCATTTACTCCTTCTAAACGTTTTAAGCAATTATATCCTGTGCCGTCTGACAGATTAGAATTTTGGGACAAAATCCCTAAAGTTGATGGGGCTATTTCTACCCTTGCTAAACGTACTACTATTCCTACGTCAGATGGTACTTCGTTTAAGGATCCTTTAGATAGGAAAATTGAATCCTTTCTAAGAAAAGCTTATCTGTGTTCAGGTAATCTTCTTAGACCTGCTATATCATTGGCTGATGTTGCTGCAGCTTCAACTTTTTGGTTGGAAACTTTAGCGCAACAAGTAACAGATCATGATTCTCATAATATTATTATTCTTCTTCAACATGCTAATAATTTTATCTGTGATGCCATTTTTGATATTATCAGAGTTGATGTCAGGTTTATGTCTCTAGCTATTTTAGCTAGAAGAGCTTTATGGCTTAAAACTTGGAATGCTGATATGTCTTCTAAATCAACTCTACTTTCCATTTCTTTCCAGGGTAACAAATTATTTGGTTCTCAGTTGGATTCTATTATCTCAACTGTTACTGGTGGGAAAGGAACCTTTTTACCACAGGATAAAAAATCTAAGGGTAAAAACAGGGCTAATAATCGTTTTCGTTCCTTTCGTTTCAACAAAGAACAAAAGCCTGATCCTTCATCCTCAGGAGCAGTTTCAGTTTGGAAACCATCTCCAGTCTGGAATAAATCCAAGCCTTCTAGAAAAGCAAAGCCAGCTTCTAAGTCCACATGAAGGTGCGGCCCTCATTCCAGCTCAGCTGGTAGGAGGCAGGTTACGTTTTTTCAAAGAAATTTGGATCAATTCTGTTCACAATCTTTGGATTCAGAACATTGTTTCAGAAGGGTACAGAATTGGTTTCAAGATAAGACCTCCTGCAAAGAGATTTTTTCTTTCCCGTGTCCCAGTAAATCCAGTGAAAGCTCAAGCATTTCTGAAATGTGTTTCAGATCTAGAGTTGGCTGGATTAATTATGCCAGTTCCAGTTCTGGAACAGGGGCTGGGGTTTTATTCAAATCTCTTCATTGTACCAAAGAAGGAGAATTCCTTCAGACCAGTTCTGGATCTAAAAATATTAAATCGTTATGTAAGGATACCAACGTTCAAAATTGTAACTGTAAGGACTATCTTGCCTTTTGTTCAGCAAGGGCATTATATGTCCACAATAGATTTACAGGATGCATATCTGCATATTCCGATTCATCCAGATCATTATCAGTTCCTGAGATTCTCTTTTCTGGACAAGCATTACCAGTTTGTGGCTCTGCCGTTTGGCCTAGCTACAGCTCCAAGAATTTTTACAAAGGTTCTCGGTGCCCTTCTGTCTGTAATCAGAGAACAGGGTATTGTGGTATTTCCTTATTTGGACGATATCTTGGTACTTGCTCAGTCTTTACATTTAGCAGAATCTCATACGAATCGACTTGTGTTGTTTCTTCAAGATCATGGTTGGAGGATCAATTCACTAAAAAGTTCACTGATTCCTCAGACAAGGGTAATCTTTCTGGGTTTCCAGATAGATTCAGTGTCCATGACTCTGTCTTTGACAGACAAGAGACGTCTAAAATTGTTTTCAGCTTGTCGAAACCTTCAGTCACAATCATTCCCTTCGGTAGCCTTATGCATGGAAATTCTAGGTCTTATGACTGCTGCATCGGACGCGATCCCCTTTGCTCGTTTTCACATGCGACCTCTTCAGCTCTGTATGCTGAATCAATGGTGCAGGGATTACACAAAGATATCTCAATTAATATCTTTAAAACCGATTGTACGACACTCTCTAACGTGGTGGACTGATCACCATCGTTTAATTCAGGGGGCTTCTTTTGTTCTTCCGACCTGGACTGTAATTTCAACAGATGCAAGTCTCACAGGTTGGGGAGCTGTGTGGGGATCTCTGACGGCACAAGGAGTTTGGGAATCTCAGGAGGTGAGATTACCGATCAATATTTTGGAACTCCGTGCAATTTTCAGAGCTCTTCAGTCTTGGCCTCTTCTGAAGAGAGAATCGTTCATTTGTTTTCAGACAGACAATGTCACAACTGTGGCATACATCAATCATCAAGGAGGGACTCACAGTCCTCTGGCTATGAAAGAAGTATCTCGAATTCTGGTTTGGGCGGAATCCAGCTCCTGTCTAATCTCTGCGGTTCATATCCCAGGTATAGACAATTGGGAAGCGGATTATCTCAGTCGCCAAACGTTGCATCCGGGCGAATGGTCTCTCCACCCAGAGGTATTTCTTCAGATTGTTCAAATGTGGGAGCTTCCAGAAATAGATCTGATGGCGTCTCATCTAAACAAGAAACTTCCCAGGTATCTGTCCAGATCCCGGGATCCTCAGGCGGAAGCAGTGGATGCATTATCACTTCCTTGGAAGTATCATCCTGCCTATATCTTTCCGCCTCTAGTTCTTCTTCCAAGAGTAATCTCCAAGATTCTGAAGGAATGCTCGTTTGTTCTGCTGGTAGCTCCGGCATGGCCTCACAGGTTTTGGTATGCGGATCTTGTCTGGATGGCCTCTTGCCATCCGTGGACTCTTTCGCTAAGACCAGACCTTCTGTCGCCAGGTCCTTTTTTCCATCAGGATCTCAAATCCTTAAATTTGAAGGTATGGAGATTGAACGCTTGATTCTTGGTCAAAGAGGTTTCTCTGACTCTGTGATTAATACTATGTTACAGGCTCGTAAATCTGTATCCAGAGAGATATATTATAGAGTCTGGAAGACTTATATTTCTTGGTATTTTTCTTGGCATTCTTTTAGAATTCCGAGAATTTTACAGTTTCTTCAGGATGGTTTAGATAAAGGTTTATCCGCAAGTTCTTTGAAAGGTTCTTTGAAAGGACAAATCTCTGCTCTTTCTGTTCTTTTTCACAGAAAGATTGCTAATCTTCCTGATATTCATTGTTTTGTACAAGCTTTGGTTCGTATAAAACCTGTCATTAAGTCAATTTCTCCTCCTTGGAGTTTGAATTTGGTTCTGGGGGCTCTTCAAGCTCCTCCGTTTGAACCTATGCATTCATTGGACATTAAATTACTTTCTTGGAAAGTTTTGTTCCTTTTGACGATCTCTTCTGCCAGAAGAGTCTCTGAATTATCTGCTCTTTCTTGTGAGTCTCCTTTTCTGATTTTTCATCAGGATAAGGCGGTGTTGCGAACTTCTTTTGAATTTTTACCTAAGGTTGTGAATTCCAACAACATTAGTAGAGAAATTGTGGTTCCTTCATTATGTCCTAATCCTAAGAATTCTAAGGAGAAATCGTTGCATTCTTTGGATGTTGTTAGAGCTTTGAAATATTATGTTGAAGCTACTAAGTCTTTCCGAAAGACTTCTAGTCTATTTGTTATCTTTTCCGGTTCTAGAAAAGGCCAGAAAGCTTCTGCCATTTCTTTGGCATCTTGGTTGAAATCTTTAATTCATCATTCCTATGTCGAGTCGGGTAAAACTCCGCCTCAAAGGATTACAGCTCATTCTACTACTTCCTGGGCGTTTAGGAATGAAGCTTCGGTTGATCAGATTTGCAAAGCAGCAACTTGGTCCTCTTTGCATACTTTTACTAAATTCTACCATTTTGATGTATTTTCTTCTTCTGAAGCAGTTTTTGGTAGAAAAGTACTTCAGGCAGCTGTTTCAGTTTGAATCTTCTGTTTATGTTTTTCATTAAACTTTATTTTGAGTGTGGATTATTTTCAGCGGAATTGGCTGTCTTTATTTTATCCCTCCCTCTCTAGTGACTCTTGCGTGGAAAGATCCACATCTTGGGTAGTCATTATCCCATACGTCACTAGCTCATGGACTCTTGCTAATTACATGAAAGAAAACATAATTTATGTAAGAACTTACCTGATAAATTCATTTCTTTCATATTAGCAAGAGTCCATGAGGCCCGCCCTTTTTTGTGGTGGTTATGATTTTTTTGTATAAAGCACAATTATTCCAATTCCTTATTTTATATGCTTTCGCACTTTTTTCTTATCACCCCACTTCTTGGCTATTCGTTAAACTGAATTGTGGGTGTGGTGAGGGGTGTATTTATAGGCATTTTAAGGTTTGGGAAACTTTGCCCCTCCTGGTAGGAATGTATATCCCATACGTCACTAGCTCATGGACTCTTGCTAATATGAAAGAAATGAATTTATCAGGTAAGTTCTTACATAAATTATGTTTTTCTTACCTTAAAATTTGACTTTTTTCCCTGTGGGCTGTTAGGCTCGCGGGGGCTGAAAATGCTTCATTTTATTGCGTCATTCTTGGCGCTGACTTTTTTGGCGCAAAAAAATTTTTTCTTTGTTTCCGGCGTCATACGTGTCACCGGAAGTTGCGTCATTTTTTGACGGTTTTTGCGCCAAAAGTGTCGGCGTTACCGGATGTGGCGTCATTTTTGGCGCCAAAAGCATTTAGGCGCCAAATAATGTGGGCGTCTTTTTTGGCGCTAAAAATTATGGGCGTCACTATTGTCTCCACATTATTTAAGTCTCATTTTTTATTGCTTCTGGTTGCTAGAAGCTTGTTCACTGGCATTTTTTCCCATTCCTGAAACTGTCATTTAAGGAATTTGATCAATTTTGCTTTATATGTTGTTTTTTCTATTACATATTGCAAGATGTCCCAGATTGACCCTGAGTCAGAAGATACTTCTGGAAAATCGCTGCCTGGTGCTGGATCTACCAAAGTTAAGTGTATTTGTTGTAAACTTGTGGTATCTGTTCCTCCAGCTGTTGTTTGTAATGAATGTCATGACAAACTTGTTAATGCAGATAATATTTCCTTTAGTAATGTTACATTACCTGTTGTTGTTCCATCAACATCTAATGCTCAGAGTGTTCCTGTTAACATAAGAGATTTTGTTTCTAAATCCATTAAGAAGGCTATGTCTGTTATTCCTCCTTCTTGTAAACGTAAAAGGTCCTTTAAAACTTCTCATTTTTCAGATGAATTTTTAAATGAACATCATCATTCTGATTCTGATAATGATTTCTCTGGTTCAGAGGATTCTGTTTCAGAGGTTGATGCTGATAAATCTTCATATTTGTTCAAAATGGAATTTATTTGTTCTTTACTTAAAGAGGTCTTAATTGCATTAGAAATAGAGGATTCTGGTCCTCTTGATACTAAATCTAAATGTTTAAATAAGGTTTTTAAATCTCCTGTAGTTATTCCAGAAGTTTTTCCTGTCCCTGATGCCATTTCTGAAGTAATCTCCAGGGAATGGAATAATTTGGGTAATTCATTTACTCCTTCTAAACGTTTTAAGCAATTATATCCTGTGCCATCTGACAGATTAGAGTTTTGGGACAAAATCCCTAAAGTTGATGGGGCTATCTCTACTCTTGCTAAACATACTACTATTCCTACGGCAGATAGTATTTCCTTTAAAGATCCTTTAGATAGGAAAATTGAATCCTTTCTAAGAAAAGCTTACTTATGTTCAGGTAATCTTCTTAGACCTACTATATCTTTAGCGGATGTTGCTGCAGCTTCAACTTTTTGGTTAGAAGCTTTAGCGCAACAAGTAACAGATCATAATTCTCATAGCATTGCTAATCTTCTTCAACATGCTAATAATTTTATTTGTGATGCCATCTTTGATATCATTAGGGTTGATGTCAGGTATATGTCTCTAGCTATTTTAGCTAGAAGAGCTTTATGGCTTAAAACTTGGAATGCTGATATGTCTTCTAAGTCAACTTTGCTTCCCCTTTCTTTCCAGGGTAATAAATTATTTGGTTCACAGTTGGATTCTATTATCTCAACTGTTACTGGAGGAAAAGGAACTTTTTTACCACAGGATAAAAAATCTAAAGGTAAATTTAGGTCTAATAATCGTTTTCGTTCCTTTCGTCACAATAAGGAACAAAAGCCTGATCCTTCACCCTCAGGAGCGGTATCAGTTTGGAAACCATCTCCAGTCTGGAATAAATCCAAGCCTTTTAGAAAACCAAAGCCAGCTCCCAAGTCCACATGAAGGTGCGGCCCTCGTTCCAGCTCAGCTGGTAGGGGGCAGATTACGATTTTTCAAAGAATTTTGGATCAATTCAATTCACAACCTTTGGATTCAGAACATTGTTTCAGAAGGGTACAGAATTGGCTTCAAGATAAGGCCTCCTGCAAGAAGATTTTTTCTTTCCCGTGTCCCAGTAAATCCAGCGAAGGCTCAAGCATTTCTGAAATGTGTTTCAGATCTAGAGTTGGCTGGAGTAATTTTACCAGTTCCAGTTCTGGAACAGGGGCTGGGGTTTTACTCAAATCTTTTCATTGTACCAAAGAAGGAGAATTCCTTCAGACCAGTTCTGGATTTAAAAATATTGAATCGTTATGTAAGGATACCAACATTCAAAATGGTAACTATAAGGACTATCCTTCCTTTTATTCAGCAAGGGCATTATATGTCCACAATAGATTTACAGGGTGCATATCTGCATATTCCGATTCATCCAGATCACTATCAGTTTCTGAGATTCTCTTTTCTAGACAAGCATTACCAGTTTGTGGCTCTGCCTTTTGGCCTAGCAACAGCTCCAATGATTTTTACAAAGGTTCTCGGTGCCCTTCTGTCTGTAATCAGAGAACAGGGTATTGTGGTATTTCCTTATTTGGACGATATCTTGGTACTTGCTCAGTCTTCACTTTTAGCAGAATCTCATACAAATCAACTTGTATTGTTTCTTCGAGAACATGGTTGGAGGATCAATTTACCAAAGAGTTCGTTGATTCCTCAGACAAGGGTAACCTTTTTAGGTTTCCAGATAGATTCAGTGTCCATGAAAAAAGACGTCTGAAATTGGTTTCAGCTTGTCGAAACCTTCAGTCTCAATCATTCCCTTCGGTAGCCTTATGCATGGAAATTCTAGGTCTTATGACTGCTGCATCGGACGCGATCCCCTTTGCTCGTTTTCACATGCGACCTCTTCAGCTTTGTATTCTGAACCAGTGGTGCAGGGATTACACAAAGATATCTCAATTGATATCTTTAAAACCGATTGTACGACACTCTCTGACGTGGTGGACAGATCACCATCGTTTAGTTCAGGGGGCTTCTTTTGTTCTTCCGACCTGGACTGTGATTTCAACAGATGCAAGTCTGACAGGTTGGGGAGCTGTTTGGGGGTCTCTGACAGCACAAGGGGTTTGGGAATCTCAGGAGGTGAGATTACCAATCAATATTTTGGAACTCCGTGCAATTTTCAGAGCTCTTCAGTCATGGCCTCTTCTAAAGAGAGAATCGTTCATTTGTTTTCAGACAGACAATGTCACAACTGTGGCATATATCAATCATCAAGGAGGGACTCACAGTCCTCTGGCTATGAAAGAAGTATCTCGAATACTGATTTGGGCGGAATCCAGCTCCTGTCTAATTTCTGCGGTTCATATCCCAGGTATAGACAATTGGGAAGCGGATTATCTCAGTCGCCAAACTGTACATCCGGGCGAATGGTCTCTTCACCCAGAGGTTTTTCTTCAGATTGTTCAAATGTGGGGACTTCCAGAAATACATCTGATGGCTTCTCATTTAAACAAGAAACTTCCCAGGTATCTGTCCAGATCCAGGGATCCTCAGGCGGAAGCAGTGGATGCATTGTCACTTCCTTGGAAGTATCATCCTGCCTATATCTTTCCGCCTCTAGTTCTTCTTCCAAGAGTAATTTCCAAGATTCTGAAGGAATGCTCTTATGTTCTGCTGGTGGCTCCAGCATGGCCTCACAGGTTTTGGTATGCAGATCTTGTCCGGATGGCCTCTTGCCAACCGTGGACTCTTCCGTTAAGACCAGACCTTCTATCGCAAGGTCCTTTTTTCCATCAGGATCTCAAATCCTTAAATTTGAAGGTATGGAGATTGAACGCTTGATTCTTAGTCAAATAGGTTTCTCTGACTCTGTGATTACTACTATGTTACAGGCTCGTAAATCTGTATCTAGGAAGATATATTATCGAGTCTGGAAGACTTACATTTCTTGGTGTCTTTCTCATCATTTTTCCTGGCATTCTTTTAGAATTCCGAGAATTTTACAGTTTCTTCAGGATGGTTTGGATAAAGGTTTGTCTGCAAGTTCCTTGAAAGGAGAAATCTCTGCTCTTTCTGTTCTTTGCTAATCTTCCTGATATTCATTGTTTTGTACAAGCTTTGGTTCGTATAAAGCCTGTTATTAAGTCAATTTCTCCTCCTTGGAGTTTGAATTTGGTTCTGGGGGCTCTTCAGGCTCCTCCTTTTGAACCTATGCATTCACTGGACATTAAACTACTTTCTTGGAAAGTTTTGTTTCTTTTGGCCATCTCTTCTGCTAGAAGAGTTTCTGAATTATCTGCTCTTTCTTGTAAGTCTCCTTTTCTGATTTTTCATCAGGATAAGGCGGTGTTGCGAAATTCTTTTTAATTTTTACCTAAGGTTGTGAATTCTAACAACATTAGTAGAGAAATTGTGGTTCCTTCATTGTGAACTAATCCTAAGAATTCTAAGGAGAGATCTTTGCATTCTTTGGATGTAGTTAGAGCTTTCAAATATTATGTTGAAGCTACTAAAAATTTCCGAAAGACTTCTAGTCTATTTGTTATCTTTTCCGGTTCTAGGAAAGGTCAGAAGGCCTCTGCCATTTCTTTGGCATCTTGGTTGAAATCTTTAATTCATCATGCTTATGTTGAGTCGGGTAAAACTCTGCCTCAAAGGATTACAGCTCATTCTACTAGGTCAGTTTCTACTTCCTGGGCGTCTAGGAATGAAGCTTCGGTTGATCAGATTTGCAAAGCAGCAACTTGGTCTTCTTTGCATACTTTTACTAAATTCTACCATTTTGATGTGTTTTCTTCTTCTGAAGCAGTTTTTGGTAGAAAAGTACTTCAGGCAGCTGTTTCAGTTTGATTATTCTGCTTATAATTTCAGGGTTTTTTTTTTCATTATAAGATTTAAACTTTATTTTGGGTGTGGATTATTTTCAGCGGAATTGGCTGTCTTTATTTTATCCCTCCCTCTCTAGTGACTCTTGCGTGGAAAGATCCACATCTTGGGTAGTCATTATCCCATACATCACTAGCTCATGGACTCTTGCTAATTACATGAAAGAAAACATAATTTATGTAAGACCTTACCTGATAAATTCATTTCTTTCATATTAGCAAGAGTCCATGAGGCCCACCCTTTTTTGTGGTGGTTATGATTTTTTTGTATAAAGCACAATTATTCCAATTCCTTATTTTTTATGCTTTCGCACTTTTTTCTTATCACCCCACTTCTTGGCTATGCGTTAAACTGATTTGTGGGTGTGGTGAGGGGTGTATTTATAGGCATTTTGAGGTTTGGGAAACTTTGCACCTCCTGGTAGGAATGTATATCCCATACGTCACTAGCTCATGGACTCTTGCTAATATGAAAGAAATGAATTTATCAGGTAAGTTCTTACATAAATTATGTTATTTGCAATGGTGTGTATCATATTGCAATAATATTACGATTGTGATTATGTACCTTATCAAGCACAAATTATATCACTTTGTTTTGAATTTTGAATGTACATTCACATTGGTGTATTAATTAACATGAATACTCGCTATAATAGTATATGTTTTTTATATATATTTGTCATATAAATTTGAGCACTATATAGTACTAATCATGTCACTTTACTTCACACCCACTGACAAGTATCCAACCAATGAATAAGATTTAGTTGCCGCTTTTAACTTAGACTACATTGACCAATAGGTACTGAGTGTTGTTGTAGGTGAGCCCAGAAACAGAACTTTTTTTCACTTTCTGCAATGAGATTTTTTGTAGTAAAAAACTTTCTGCAGGTCATTTTGAAATAAAATTCAGTTTTAAATTGTGTGTGTATGTATGTATGTATGTATATATATATATATATGTATATGTATGTATGTATGTATATATATATATATATATATATACATACATACATATATATATATATATATATATATATATACAGGTATATATTATACACCCCCCTGCATATCAATATCACCCTGGTCTCTTCATGCATACCCCCCTCCCTGCATATCAATATCACCCTGGTCTCTTCATGCATACCCCCCTCCCTGCATATCAATATCACCCTGGTCTCTTCATATCAATATCACCCTGGTCTCTTCATGCATACCCCCCTCCCTGCATATCAATATCACCCTGGTCTCTTCATGCATACCGCTCTCCCTGCATATCAATATCACCCTGGTCTCTTCATGCATACCCCCCTCCCTGCATATCAATATCACCCTGGTCTCTTCATATCAATATCACCCTGGTCTCTTCATGCATACCCCCCTCCCTGCATATCAATATCACCCTGGTCTCTTCATATCAATATCACCCTGGTCTCTTCATGCATACCCCCCTCCCTGCATATCAATATCACCCTGGTCTCTTCATGCATACCGCCTTCATATCAATATCACCCTGGTCTCTTCATGCATACCCCCCTCCCTGCATATCAATATCACCCTGGTCTCTTCATGCATACCGCCCTCCCTGCATATCAATATCACCCTGGTCTCTTCATGCATACCCCCCTCCCTGCATATCAATATCACCCTGGTTTCTTCATGCATACCGCCCCTGCATATCAATATCACCCTGGTCTCTTCATGCATACCCCCCCCCCCCCTGCATATCAATATCACCCTGGTCTCTTCATGCATACCCCCCCCTGCATATCAATATCACCCTGATCTCTTCATGCATACTGCCCCTGCATATCAATATCACCCTGGTCTCTTCATGCATACCCCCCCCCCCCTGCATATCAATATCACCCTGGTCTCTTCATGCATACCCCCCCCCCCCCCGCATATCAATATCACCCTGGTCTCTTCATGCATACCGCCCCTGCATATCAATATCACCATGATCTCTTCATGCATACCGCCCCTGCATATCAATATCACCCTGATCTCTTCATGCATACCGCCCCTGCATATCAATATCACCCTGTTCTCTTCATGCGGATACTCCCGCTGCATATCAATATCACCCTGTTCTCTTCATGCGGATACCCCCCCTGCATATCCATATCATCACTCAGTCTCTCAATGTATACCCCCCATATCACCCTGAACTCTTTACATATACCCCCTGCATATCAATATCACCCTGGTCTCTTTATGCATACATACCCACTACATATCAATATCACCCTGGTCTCTTTATGCATACCTCCTGCATATCCATATCACCCGGTCTCTCTATGTATACCCCCTATGCAGTTTTCAAGAACTCTCCTTGTTGTATACCCCCTGCATATCAATATTACCCTGGTCTCTTCATGCATATCCATATCACCCCCAACTCTTTACACATACCCCCTGCAATATATTATATAAATATAACTTTCACATATACCACCATACTGATTACTGTGTTGTACGTAAAGTGACAGCCCAATACCATTTATTTAAATCGTACTGTACTCGGCAGACAGGCAGGCACATACTTAACATATATATTATTATTATTATTATTAAGAAGCTGGGGATGAAAGGGAGGAACTTGTCAGTGTCTCATGTACTGCTACTTTCAAAACAGACTTCGGAACGGCGGCTACAATAACTAAATGACATGCTGTAATTAGTGCACTGCTCACCACCTCCTGCACACGGTAAGGCGACAGCGATCCAGGGAAGGGACTCAATAAGTTAACAGGAGCTGCAGTGATAAAAAAAAAAACTTGCGGTTGCGGTACACTTACTCACCTCACAGACAGTCACAGAGATCGTGTGAAAGCAACTCCTCCCATTCTGGCGGGTCAAAGTAAAAAAAAATAGCGTATCTAAGTATCAATTTCAGGAGCAGCAAATAATGGACAGTACTGCACTAAAAATGTTTGTGTGCCGGTTGTCAATTTGAAATCACTGCGCTGGCCAATCAGAAATTTAAAAAAAATCGGTTTGAAGAAAATTCTCTGCACAACGGACCTGCCCGTTCTTTCTGCAGATGAGATCGCAGATCGCACTATGTCCTGCCTTGGGGTAGGTGTGTTACGTGCCGATTATGTGATTGGCCTCTTGGGGTTTTAAATAGAGCACGGTTTTTAACATGTCATACAGCCTGATGAAATGGCAGCTTGTGCCGAGTAACGTGGTGCTGTGTGTTTTTATAAACATTTTAATAAATATTTTATTGAACCTTGCTCTCCCAATGCTGTAATTTGGGAGAATGTGGGGATCCATTATTGTGTAGACCTATCGTAGGTGCTACACTTCAGTTAGCAGCGTCTCTTCCTCAGGACCGGAAGTCGTGACGAAATTGGAGACAAGCCCCTTCGAGTTCATGCAGTCTTGACGGAGTGTGTGAGTTAGCCAAGCGGCTCTGAAGCCTCGGCTTGTGCGTTATTGCACTGGATGTGCATCTCCCTTTGTGAGTACCCTGCTGTTGATTCACACGCTACTGTATTGTTCCATAGATACTGCACCATAAGGCGCCTCTTCTCCTTTTGTCTTTCAGGACATTGTTTCTACCACCCACCTCTTTTAAGAGAGCAGCCTTCCGTTTCACCATCGTCCTATCACCATTGGATATATTGGACTTTTTAATATTTGATTTGTCCTTTTCTAATAATGTGTTTATAATGTTCTAATAATGAAGTATATGGTATAATTATATTTTCTAACTGGTATACAGTATTATATCTGTGACCTGCATTTGGGCCATTACTATTAGACCTTTTGCATTTATAGTGTGCGCACCTCTAACAAATGTATTTATATTGTGGTTTTGCTTCTGGGTTATAAAAAAGATTGTAGGTTTGATAAAATTTCCATTTTTATTTGTATTTATTTTTTTACAAAGTGAACATGTAAAGCAAATGAGAGAGTAATATTCTTTATGAACAAATGCAATTATTTGGTTTACCCAAAGATCTTAAACTCTTCCTGTTCTTTTTTTTTTTTTCCCGCCACAGAAACTTGAACTGGATTGTTACATGCTATATGCCCACGGTCCTGACCTCTGTAGAGAAGCACATTTGAGACATGCCATGGCAAATTGTTTTGAGGCCCTTATGGGTAATTATTGTGCATTGAATTGTATTGAACTGGATATTTGTATTGCCTATATGTAAAAGTTTCCACATGAAATATATTTACATTATTTTCATATTGCAGGTGCCATATATTTGGAAGGCGGTCTTGACGAGGCAAAGAGTTTATTTGGACGATTGCTTTTTAGTAATCAGGTACTATTGTTTTAAAGTAACAGTCTACACCAGAATTTTTTATATTTTAAAAGATAGATAATCCCTTTATTACCCATTCCCTAGTTTTGCATAACTAACAATTATATTAATACACGTTTTACCTCTGTGATTACCTGGTATCTAAGCCTCTGCAGAATGCCCCCTTATTTCAGTTCTTTTGACAGACTTGCATCTTAGCCAATCAGTGCTGACTCCTAGGTGTAACCACCTGCATGAGCACAGTGTTATCTATATGATACACATGAACTAACACCCTCTAGTGGCCAAAAACTGTCAAAATGCATTCAGATAAGAGGAGGCCTTCACAGTCTAAGAAATTAGCATATGAACCTCCTAGGTTTAGCTTTCAACTAAGAATACCAAGAGAACAAATCAAAATTGGTGATAAAAGTCCATTGGAAAGTTGTTTAAAATTACAAGCCCTATATGAATCATTTATTTGGACTAGAATGTCTCTTTAAGTAAATTAAGCCCTTCGCAAGCTAGAAAAAAAATATTTAATGTTGAGAAAATAGGTCATTTTATTTTAAGTTTTCTATACTCTTATTATCAAAAGTAACATCTAAACCTCTTGGGATTTCTTTTTAATTTAAACTTAAACTATACCTTTAAATTAAAATATACATTGCTTGTAAAAGACCCAACTCTTTCCTCCCTCTTTATTTCATAATTTACTCTTCTGCATTTTCAATGTTTTTTTATTGTGTTTTATTGACCTATATTTTAAAGGGACATCAAACTTTTCAAATAAAGATAGCAAGAGAACGAAGAAATAGTTATAATTGGAGTAAATTAGAAAGTTTCTTAAAATTACATGCTCTGTTTGAATCATGAAAGAAACAAATTGGATTTAGTTTCCAAGCTTTCCACCTTTTTTTTTAACATTCTCACTCCCCCACTCCTCAATCAATATAATTTTCCTTTATTTTGTATTTATATATGATATAAAACAGCAGGAAATGCTTTTCAAATGTTTGAGCAAATATTTAGTATTAATTGTTGCTAATGTGGTACATCAGTGTTGACATTAGCATGGACGAGTGATGCCATTCGCTTTGGCTGGTTTGCATTCACAGTTTGAATGCATATTAAAAATGCATGTGTGTTAGAATTTTTTTTTATTAATTATATTAAGGTGTTTATACAGCAGTGTATTGTAAAATCGTACACACAGACATGTTTTTTAGCTTACAAATATTGCAAAACATCATTACAAATTACACTATTTTGTGTACATTCTTACAAATGTTCATATTTGTACTTTTATTTTTTGGAATGAAAATGATTGGGCAAATAAAATTAACCAATTCAAAATCATATTTAAACAAATATAGTAATGCAGATAACAACAATTCTTTTTATCTGTGCCTAATTATTTTTGCAGGATTCGTTTGGCAGAGTTATCTTTTCTTTGCTGTAAGCTTTGCTTGTTAAAAGCTTGAGGGGATGTCAGTTGTGTACAAGCTTTTTATTTTCAAATTAATTTGCAGGCAGTATTGGATTTTCTATGAGCCAAGTCAGCATCTAAAATATTTGCGTATTTCAAGTAATGACATTTTATTTAGTGCTGTGGAATTTCCTAAATGATTGCCTTGAGCATTAATGACATTTTTCAACATCTACAGGACCTACGGGACGTGTGGCTTAATTATCCACTACACCCACTTCAAGTAAGCAAACCCCCCCCCCCCCTTTATTGTAATAGGCATAATTCTAGTTATTACTCTTTTTTTTTTTTTTTTCCATTTATCTTCAATTCCTATTGGTGACATTTGTGACACTGGTGTTAGATATATTAACAAGCTGTAATTTGCGTATGTGTGTGTATATATATATATATATATAAATATAGAGAGAGAGAGATTGAGAGAGAGAGAGAGATTGAGAGAGAGAGAGAGAGAGGGAGGCAGGCAAAGGAAGAGTGCACTCACCAGGACTTTTCAAAGGTTTATTTCCTAAAGTCCTGGTGAGTGCACTCTTCCTTTGCTTCTACAATTTTGTCTGTTGCACCCCAGGCATTTGTGACCTGGTATCTAGAGTGCTTGTCTTCTCTACAATTTTATATATATATATATATATATATATATATATATATATATATATATATATATATATATATATATATACATACAAACACACATCTCTTATTATAAAAAAAAATATTCAGAAATCCAGAATTTTTCATAATTTTTTTTTCTCTCATTAAAAAGGATGAAATTATCAAAAATTACAATTTTCCCCGCCAGTAAGTCACAATCTTCTCTACATGTGCCCTTGGTTTGGATTTTGTGTTCTAATATGCAAATGCTAGTCTATATTCATTTAAAACAACTATTACCTTTCGGATTGCAGTGCTACTTTATTTATTTATATTTTATCCTCTATGGTGTCAACTTGTAAGTATAATCTAGTCTTGAAATCCATGAAATGGATGCTTCTTTTTAGCCTTCTGGACAGATATTGTTAAGGAGATAAATTATCCAGATGGCAGGTACTTAATGAACCATAGGTAGTGGGGTAATATTGCAGGTTTGTTCTTTATTTCAGAATTAAATTGGTGTGTAAATGTATCATTGCCTTGGAAACAGCTTAGTTTATGACCACTTTGGTTTCCAGTTTGGTCTTAAACACCTTTTGTTTCCGCTTTTTATCACTACCTACAGCCATAGTGATTTTGTTTTCAGAGAATTTTCTTGCTGTCTGGATATTGTTTTGATAAAACAATAATAATTTAAGACATTTAGGTGGTTCAGGAATTGCTGTGCTCTACGTAGCAGATGCCAATATTACTTAAAGGATCAATTAACACAGTAGATTTGCATAATCAACAAATGCAAGATAACAATACAATGCAATAGCACTTAGTCTCAACTTCAAATGAGTAGTAGATTTTTTTTCTGACAATTTTAAAAGTTGTCTTTTTCCACTCCCCCTGTACCATGTGACAGCCATCAGCCAATCACAAATGCATACACGTACCATGTGACAGCCATCAGCCATTCACAAATGCATACACACTTATTCTTGCACATGCTCAGTAGGAGCTGGTGACTCTAAAAGTTAAAATATAAAAAGACTGTGCACATTTAGTTAATGGAAGTAAATTGGAAAGTTGTTTAAAATGGCATGCTCTATCTGAATAATGAAAGTTTAATTTTGATTGAGTGTCCCTTTTAAGTTTCATCAAACATGGTTGTCTTTATTGGAGTAATTTTTTACACCAGTTTTCCCAAAGGTTTATCTCTTCATTTTAGAGAATTTACAAAATCATGCTTTCTCCATCAAAGGCCGACTCATCAACGTTACCAATGTGAGCTCTAGATGTTATTTCCATTGCAACTAATTTATCAGCATTCACAGATATCACAGACCAGGCTTTATGCCAAATTTGTCTTTTTCCCAGCCAAACAAATGGCGGTTTGTAAAGCATATATACCCAAGTGGAATCTTTCTCCCACCAGATTGGGTTGTTATCACTTATGCCAGTTTAGGGTCATGTACTCACAGACATTTTGATTATTGACATATTTTCACTTGCTTAAAACGCTTGATCATCACATGATAGCGTTCAATAAAAATATATATATATATATAGATTGCTTTTGAGCACATCAGTTATCATGAAAGTGCATGCAGCAAGCCTGTAATAAAAGTGGTAATATGCATCATAAAGTTTACCAAGCACAAGCTTATAACAGTTTCTAAAGTTCCGTTTTTAGATGTCTTTAGAACTCTGAAGGTAATTCCATTCAGCCCGTTCAGCCAGGAGAGAGGAGTTTTATGTTTGGTTAACTTGAAAAGCATAACTATAGGATAAACTTTAATGTAGCAAATTAATGTGCAGAAGGGCAAGGTTCCTTATGCTTTTCGAGGCTGTATTATGGTGACACCATTACATTGATAGCCCTAAATATGTTTCTTCAGTAGTCATTCTTCATTGAGAGATTACAAAACAAATATCAAGGGATGCAAGACAGTATTAGAGGTAAAGACTTTTTTGATGTTTGGATCTAGTTTCTGTTGCAATTGCTGTTTATGGGTTACTTTACTAATTTCACAGCCTTTTGTCACAGGGTCGATTTCATTACCAAGGCATCTTGCACTTAAATACTTGATTCAGATTATTTTATTTTCTCTTGTTAAGTGTATCCAGTCCACAGATCATCCATTACTTGTGGGATATTCTCCTTCCCAACAGGAAGTTGCAAGAGGATCACCCACAGCAGAGCTGCTATATAGCTCCTCCCCTCACTGCCATATCCAGTCATTCTCTTGCAACTCTCAACAAAGATGTGACTTCAAAGTCTAAATTACTCAACATTCCTTTCAAGGGGCAGACCTTATTCGGGCCTGGTTTGAAAGAAATTATTGCTGACATTACTGGAGGTAAGGGTCATACCCTTCCTCAGGACGGATCTAGTAGGGGGCAGACTCTCTCTCTTCGCCCAGGCGTGGGCAAGAGATGTTCATAATCCCTGGGCGTTGGAGATCATATCTCAGGGATATCTTCTGGACTTCAAAGCTTCTCCTCCACAAGAGAGATTTAACCTTTCGAGATTATCTGCAAACCAGATAAAGGAAGAGGCATTCCTAAGCTGCGTACAAGATCTCCTTGTAATGGGAGTGATCCATCCAGTTCCGCGGACGGAACAAGGACGGGTTTTATTCAAATCTGTTTGTGGTTCCCAAAAAAGAGGGAACCTTCAGACCAATTTTGGATTTAAAGATCCTAAACAAATTCCTCAGAGTTCCGTCATTCAAGATGGAAACTATTCGGACCATTTTACCCATGATCCAAGAGGGTCAGTACATGACCACAGTGGATTTAAAGGATGCCTACCTTCACATTCTGATTCACAAGAATCATCATCAGTTCCTGAGGTTTGCCTTTCTAGACAGGCATTACCAATGTGTAGCTCTTCTATTCGGGTTGGCTACAGCCCCAAGAATTTTTACAAAGGTTCTGGGCTCACTTCTGGCGGTCCTAAGACCGCGTGGCATAGCGGTGGCTCCTTACCTGGACGATATCCTGATACAGGCGTCAAGCTTTCAAATTGCCAAATCTCATACAGAGATAGTTCTGGCATTCCTGAGGTCGCATGGGTGGAAAGTGAACGAAGAAAAGAGTTCTCTATCTCCTCTCACGAGGGTTTCCTTCCTAGGGACTCTAATAGATTCTGTAGAAATGAAAATTTACCTGACGGAGTCCAGGTTATCAAAACTTCTAAATGCTTGCCGTGTTCTTCACTCCATTCCGCGCCCCACGGTGGCTCAGTGCATGGAAGTAATTGGCTTAATGGTAGCGGCGATGGACATAGTGCCATTCGCACACCTGCATCTCAGACCACTGAAATTATGACAGATTTGTCCCCTCTACTAAATCTGGATCAGGAATCCAGAGATTCTCTTCTCTGGTGGTTATCTCTGGCCCATCTGTCCAAGGGTATGACTTTTCGCAGACCAGATTGGACAATTGTAACAACAGATGCCAGCCTTCTAGGTTGGGGTGCAGTCTGGAACTCCCTGAAGGCTTTCAGGGTTCATGGACTCAGGAGGAGAAACTCCTCCCAATAAATATTCTGGAGTAAAGAGCAATATTCAATGCTCTTCTGGCTTGGCCTCAGCTAGCAACACTGAGGTTCATCAGATTTCAGTCGGACAACATCACGACTGTGGCTTACATCAACCATCAAGGGGGAACCAGGAGTTCCCTAGCGATGTCAGAAGTCTCCAAGATAATTCGCTGGGCAGAGACTTACTCTTGCCACCTGTCAGCGATCCATATCCCAGGTGTAGAGAACTGGGAGGCGGATTTTCTAAGTCATCAGACTTTTCATCCGGGGGAATGGGAACTCCATCCGGAGGTGTTTGCTCAATTGGTTCTCCGTTGGGGCAAACCAGAATTGGATCTCATGGCGTCTCGCCAGAACGCCAAGCTTCCTTGTTACGGATCCAGGTCCAGGGACCCAGAAGCGGCACTGATAGATGCTCTAGCAGCGCCTTGGTTCTTCAACCTGGCTTATGTGTTTCCACCGTTTCCTCTGCTCCCTCGTCTGATTGCCAAAATCAAACAGGAAAGAGCATCGGTGATATTGATAGCGCCTGCGTGGCCATGCAGGACCTGGTATGCAGACCTAGTGGACATGTCATCCTTTCCACCATGGACTCTGCCTCTGAGACAAGACCTTCTAATACAAGGTCCTTTCAATCATCCGAATCTACTTTCTCTGAGACTGACTGCATGGAGATTGAACGCTTGATCCTATCAAAGCGTGGCTTCTCCGAGTCAGTAATTGATACCTTAATACAGGCACGAAAGCCTGTCACCAGGAAAATTTACCACAAGATATGGCGTAAATATCTTCATTGGTGTGAATCCAAGAATTACTCATGGAGTAGGGTTAGGATTCCTAGGATATTGTCCTTCCTCCAAGAGGGTTTGGACAAAGGATTATCAGCTAGTTCTTTAAAGGGACAGATTTCTGCTTTGTCTATTCTTTAACACAAGCGTCTGGCAGAAGTTCCAGACGTTCAGGCATTTTGTCAGGCTTTAGTTAGAATTAAGCCTGTGTTTAAACCTGTTGCTCCTCCATGGAACTTAAACTTGGTTCTTAAAGTTCTTCAAGGGGTTCCGTTTGAACCCCTTCATTCTATTGATATCAAACTTCTTTCATGGAAAGTTCTTTTTCTGATGGCTATTTCCTCGGCTCGAAGAGTCTCGGAGTTATCTGCCTTACATTGTGATTCTTCTTATCTGATCTTTCATTCAGATAAAGTTGTTCTGCGTACAAAACCTGGGTTTTTACCTAAGGTGGTTTCTAACAAGAATATCAATCAAGAGATTGTTGTTCCGTCATTATGTCCTAATCCTTCTTCAAAGAAGGAACGTCTTTTGCATAATCTAGACGTAGTCCGTGCCTTGAAGTTTTACTTACAGGCTACTAAAGATTTTCGCCAAACATCTAACCTGTTTGTTGTTTGGCTCTGGACAGAGGAGAGGTCAGAAGGCCTCGGCAACCTCTCTTTCTTTTTGGCTTTGGAGTATAATCCGTTTAGCCTATGAGACTGCTGGACAGCAGCCTCCTGAAAGGATTACAGCTCATTCTACTAGAGCTGTGGCTTCCACCTGGGCCTTTAAAAATGAGGCCTCTGTTGAACAGATTTGCAAGGCTGCAACTTGGTCTTCCCTTCATACTTTTTCCAAATTTTACAAATTTGATACTTTTGCTTCTTCGGAGGCTGTTTTTGGGAGAAAGGTTCTACAGGCAGTGGTTCCTTCCGTTTAAGTTCCTGCCTTGTCCCTCCCATCATCCGTGTACTTTAGCTTTGGTATTGGTATCCCACAAGTAATGGATGATCCGTGGACTGGATACACTTAACAAGAGAAAACATAATTTATGCTTACCTGATAAATTTATTTCTCTTGTAGTGTATCCAGTCCACGGCCCGCCCTGTCCTTTTCAGGCAGGTCTAAATTTTAATTAAACTACAGTCACCACTGCACCCTATGGTTTCTCCTTTCTCGGCTTGTTTCGGTCGAATGACTGGATATGGCAGTGAGGGGAGGAGCTATATAGCAGCTCTGCTGTGGGTGATCCTCTTGCAACTTCCTGTTGGGAAGGAGAATATCCCACAAGTAATGGATGATCCGTGGACTGGATACACTACAAGAGAAATAAATTGATCAGATAAGCATAAATTATGTTTTTTTTTGCTGTGATCAGCTTATTGGCTAGACTGAAACCATTTGACTTTTTACAAATAGTAGCTTTGTTCTGTGTTTTCTCCAGGATGGTGTAGGATATGGATTAGCTATATATTTTTTAAAGTGTTGATATAACATTGCCAGTGTATCTTTATGTAAGGAATCTATTCACACATTCCTCTACAGGACATTTAATTTTACGACACTCAGCATCACCTAATTATCTAACTTTGTGCCTTCTCGTTGTTTTCTCATTTGTGCCGTCTTTATCCTTTTTTGGTCACTTCTGTTCTGTAGCATGTGTTTGATTTTCTTTCTTAGTTTTATTTTACTGTACATAAAACCAGCTGGATTTCTAGCAAGAATAGATTTATCAGTGAATACAAATGATCTCAAAGTCCTTTCTTGAGGCTGAATTCTACACCTCAGAAACTCAGTCTGATGTTTATCCAAAATAATGTAACCAATGTCAGAAAATAGAATAAATACTTAAATTTAGGTGACTAACTGAGCACCATGAGAATCATCTTCATTACATTGAGCAAGGTTTAGTGAGATTAGCTGTAATGTTTTTTTGTTTCCTTTATGGTGAAAGAAAACCGCATTTTCACTGAGGTGTTTAGTTGATGAAATTAATCTGAAACCAAATACCAAGCTTGAGAAATGTTACAGAGAGGATTTCTGGTAAGAGCCAAAACACTTGCAACAGATGGAAGCCAGTAAAGAGGCTAGACTGCAAGTTTGTTATTCCTGTAACCATCCTTAAAGGGATACTAACCCCAAATGTTTTCTTTCATGATTCAGATAGAACATGCAATTTTAAGCATCTTTCTATTTTCCTCCTATTATGAATTTGGCTTTGTTATCTTGCTATCTTAAGTTGAAAAGTCAGAAATCTAAGCTAAGGAGCCAGCCCATTTTTGATTTAGCACCCTGGATAGCACTTGCTGATTGGTGGCTACATTTAGCCACCAATCAGCAAGCACAACACAGGTGCTGAACCAAAAGCCCCTAAGCTTACACTTTTTTTCTTCAAAAAAATAAAGATAGCAAGAGAACAAAGACATTGATAATAAGAGTAAATTAGAAAGTTGCTAAAAATTGCATTCTCTAACTGAATCCTGAAAGAAAAAAGTATCTCTTTAAAGTAAACTTTCAGTGATAGAGATAACAAATATGAACATACATTTACAAAATGTCTCAGTGGTTAGAGCATTAGCATTGCCTTTTGGCAATTTTCATTTTAATTTTTTGGGGTGTTTTTTTTTTTTCTCTCCTGTGTTAATTTCATGTAAATGGAAGTATTGTTCTGGCATGTTACATCAGTAAATTACCATTTATAATAAGTGAAAGCAATTACCAAACCCCTTCACTATCTATGATTTTGACCTGTATTGTAAAAAAATATATATATAAAAAAAATGAACCACATGTCTAAATTTATTTTATAAATATCCTGGATAAACAATAAAATGTATTTATTGTATTTTGTTTTGATTTATTCCTTTATTAAGAAAACTTCAAGTGTAGAGAAGGTGGCACAAGACAGCTGGCTTACAGGGAATATATTTAAAGGCATCTGGGTGGTGGGAAATTACTTCAGTCACTACCTTCTTGCACAGAAACATTGAAATGGTTAAAAAATGTTGGATAAAAATTATAATAATGTTAAATGTACAGGTAGCCCTCAGTTTACACCGGGGTTAGGTTCCAGAAGGAATGGTTGTAAATCGAAACCGTTGTAAATTGAAACCCAGTTTATAATGTAAGTCAATGGGAAGTGAGGGAGTTGGGTTCCAGGCCCCTCTCAAAATTGTCATAAGTAACACCTAATACATTATTTTTAAAGCTTTGAAATGAAGACTTTAAATGCTAAACAGCATTATTAACCTAATAAAATAATCACACAACACAGAATATATAATTAAACTAAGTCAAATGAACAAAAATGTTTGCTAAACAGCATTATAAACCTAATAAAATAATCTCACAACGCAGACTTTACTTGCATTTTTCTGCAAACAGTTCTTTCTATGCATTCCAATCTGGACTCATTTATAGACCGGAAGATCGTGTTCCTTTGCAAGCTGCTCGATAGCTCAGGTCTGGTTAAACTGATTAATTTCAGCTTGCTTGGCTTACATATATTTGCTGCAACACAAGCGGACAGCTCCACCTACTGGCTATTTTTATCAATGTACTGCTTCTCAATGCTTTTTAATAGCAGTCACATGACTGAAAAAAAGGTTGTTATTCTGAAACAGTGCAAATTGAACCGTTATATACCGAGGGCCACCTGTATATAGCATTGTATTTGGTTTTCTTTATTCTATGTGTGACAGTCTGTACCTGTTTTTTTTCTATAATGGTCTGAAATTATCTACTTTCATAAAAAAAAAATTAAATAATGTCTGTTCTTACTGAAATGCAGAAAATTTGTAAAAATGTTAGAGAACAATATTGACTGTAACATACAGAGGAAGGACATATCTTACACACATCTTACATAGTTGGAAAATTGTCAACTTTCTCAGACATCCCTGTTACTGCTGTTTATGAGGTAAATGCTAAGTCATAATGTGCTAACTCTAAATCAGACTTAAAGGGACATGAAATCTAAAATGATTCTTTCATGATTCAGGTATTACATACAATTTTAAATAGCTTTCAAATGTATTTAAGTTGTTAAATTTGCTTAATTTTCTTGGTGTCTTTTGTTGAAGGAACAGCAATGCACTACTGGGAGGTAGCTAAACACATCGGGTGAACCAATGGCAGGAGGTATATATGTGCAGCCACCAATCAGTATCTATTTCCCAGTAGTACATTGATGTTCCTGAGCCTACCTAGGTATGCTTTTCAACAAAGAATGAAGCAAATTAGATAATAGAAGTGCACTGTAAAGTATTTTAAAACTATATGCTCTATCTGAATTATGAAACTTTAATTTTGAGTTAACTGCCCTTTCTTTCATGTAAGCTAGTGACGTATGTGATATACATTCCTACCAGGAGGGGCAAAGTTTCCCAAACCTTAAAATGCCTATAAATACACCCCTCACCACACCCACAATTCAGTTTTACAAACTTTGCCTCCCGATTCTTCGTTGATATGCACTTCGCATTGCCTATTTGAATACCATGGTCTCCTTCTACGGGATCTATTTCATAGGTTCTCTGTTATCGGTCGTAGAGATTTCTTCTCCTACCTCCCTTTTCAGATTGACGATATACTCTTAAGTGTATACCATTACCTCTACTGATTCTTGTTTCAGTACTGGTTTGGCTATCTACTATATGTAGATGAGTGTCTTAAGGTAAGTAGGTCTTATTTTATTATGACACTCTTAAGCTATGGTTGGGCACTTTATTTATAAAGTTCTAAATATATGTGTTTAAACTTATATTTGCCATGATTCAGGGTTATCAGTGTTCCTTATTTCAGACAGTCAGTTTCATTATTTGGGATAATGCATATGAATGATTATTTATTTTTTCTTACCTTAAAATTTTTTCAAATTGGCTTTTTTTCCTGTGGGCTGTTAGGCTTGCGGGGGCTGAAAATGCTTCAATTTATTGCGTCATTTTTGTCGCTGACTTTTTTGGCGCAAAATTTTGTCATTTCCGGCGCCCTAATTGACGCCGGACGTTGTTCGTGGTTACGTCATTGTTTTGACGTTTTTTTGTGTTCAGACGTTTTTTTGCGGCAAAAATGTGGGCGTTATTTTTTTTCGGCGTCACCGGATGTGGCGTCATTCTTAGCGCAAAAAAATATAGGCGTTGTACTTAGCGCCAATAATGTGAGCATCTTTTTTTGGCGCCAAAAATGTGGGTGTCACTCTTGTCTCCACCTTTTTTTCACATTATTTAAGTCTCATTTTTCAATGCTTCTGGTTGCTAGAGGCTTGTTCATTGGTATTTATTCCCATTCCTGAAACTGTCATTTAAGGAATTTGATAATTTTGCTTTATATGTTGTTTTTTCTATTACATATTGCAAGATGTCTCAACTTGACCCTGGATCAGAATCTACTTCTGGAAAGACGCTGCCAGATGCTGGTTCTACCAAAGTTAAGTGCATTTGTTGTAAACTTGTGGTAACTGTTCCATCCGGCTGTAGTTTGTGATGAATGTCATGATAAACTTGCTAATGCAGATAGTATTTCCATTAGTAATATTCCATTACCTGTTGTTGTTCCCTCAACATCTAATGCTCAGGATGTCCCTTTTAATGTTAAAGAATTTGTTTCTAAATCTATTAGGAAGGCTCTGTCTGTTATTCCTCCTTCCAGTAAACGTAAAAGGTCTTTTAAAACTTCTCATATTTCAGATTAATTTTTAAGTGACCGTCATCATTCTGACTTGTCTGTTTCTGATGCGGATCTATCTGGTTCTGAAGATTCTGTCTCAGATATTGACACTGATAAATCTTCATATTTATTTAAAATGGAATTTATTCGTTCTTTACTTAAAGAAGTATTAATCGCATTAGATATGGAGGAGTCTAGTCCTCTTGATACTAAATCTACTAAGCGTTTAAATTCGGTTTTCAAACCTCATATAGTTATTTCAGAAGTTTTTTCCTGTCCCTGATGCTATTTCTGAAGTAATTTCTAGGGAATGGAATAATCTGGGTACTTCATTTACTCCTTCTCAAAGGTTTAAGAAATTGTACCCTGTGCCATCTGATAGATTAGAGTTTTGGGACAAAATCCCTAAAGTTGATGGGGCTATCTCTACTCTTGAAAAACGTACTACTATTCCTACGGCGGATAGTACTTCCTTTAAGGATCCTTTAGATAGGAAACTTGAATCCTTTCTAAGGAGAGCTTATTTATGTTCAGGTAATCTTCTTAGACCTGCTATTTCTTTGACTGATGTTGCTGCTGCTTCCACTTTCTGGTTGGAGGCTTTAGAGCAACAAGTGTCAAATCATAATACTCATAGCATTGTTAAACTTCTTCAATTCTTCAACATGCTAATAACTTTATTTTGTGATGCCATCTTTGATATCATTAGAATTGATGTCAGGCATATGTATTTAGCTATTTTAGCTAGAAGAGCTTTATGGCTTAAAACTTGGAATGCAGATATGACTTCTAAGTCAACTTTGCTTTCTCTTTCTTTCCAAGGTAATAAATTATTTGGTTCTCAGTTGGATTCTATTATTTCAACTGTGACTGGGGGGAAAGGAACCTTTTTGCCTCAGGACAAAAAATCTAAAGGTAAATACAGGGCTGCTAATCGTTTTCGTTCCTTTCGTCAGAATAAGGAACAGAAGCCTGACCCTTCCTCTAAAGGAACGGTTTCCGTTTGGAAACCTTCTCCAGTCTGGAATAAATCCAAGCCTTTTAGAAAGTCAAAGCCAGCTCCCAAGTCTACATGAAGGTGCAGCCCTCATTCCAGTACAGCTGGTAGGGGGCAGGTTACGATTTTTCAAAGATATTTGGATCAATTCGATTCACAGTCTTTGGATTCAGAACATTGTTTCACAAGGGTACAGAATAGGTTTCAAGGTAAGGCCGCTTGCGAGAAGATTTTTTCTCTCTCGCATTCCAATAAACCCAGTGAAGGCTCAGGCGTTTCTGAAATGTGTTGCAGATCTAGAGTTGGCTGGAGTAATTGTGCCAGTTCCAGTTCTGGAACGGGGTCTGGGGTTTTACTCAAATCTATTCATTGTACCAAAGAAGGAGAATTCCTTCAGACCAGTTCTGGATCTAAAAATATTGAATCGTTATGTAAGGATACCAACATTCAAAATGGTAACTATAAGGACTATTCTGCCTTTTGTTCAGCAAGGGCATTATATGTCCACAATAGATTTACAGGATGCATACCTTCATATTCCAATTCATCCAGCTCATTACCAGTTTCTGAGATTCTCCTTTCTAGACAAGCATTACCAGTTTGTGGCCCTTCCGTTTGGCCTAGCGACAGCTCCAAGGATCTTTTCAAACGTTCTCGGTGCTCTTCTCTCTGTCATCAGAGAACAGGGTATTGCGGTATTTCCTTATTTGGATGATATCTTGGTACTTGCTCAGTCTTCACATTCTGCAGAATCTCATACGAATCAACTTGTGTCGTTTCTTCTCAAAGACATGGTTGGAGGATCAATTTACCAAAGAGTTCGTTGATTCCTCAGACAAAGGTAACCTTTTTGGGTTTTCAAATAGATTCAGTGTCCATGACCTTGTCTCTAACAGAAAAGAGACGTCTGAAATTGGTTTCAGCTTGTCGAAACCTTCAGTCTCAATCATTCCCTTCGGTAGCTTTGTGCATGGAAATTCTAGGTCTCATGACTGCTGCATCGGACGCGATCCCCTTTGCTCGTTTTCACATGCGACCTCTTCAGCTTTGTATGCTGAACCAGTGGTGCAGGGATTATACAAAGATATCACAATTAATCTCCTTAAATCCCAATGTACGACACTCTCTGACGTGGTGGATAGATCACCATCGTTTAGTTCAAGGGGCTTCTTTTGTTCGTCCAACCTGGACTGTGATCTCAACAGATGCGAGTCTGTCAGGTTGGGGAGCTGTATGGGGATCTCTGACAGCGCAGGCGGTTTGGGAATCTCAGGAGGCGAGATTACCAATCAACATTTTGGAACTCCGTGCGATTTTCAGAGCTCTTCAGTTCTGACCTCTTCTGAAGAGAGAATCGTTTATTTGTTTTCAGACAGACAATGTCACAACCGTGGCATATGTCAATCATCAGGGTGGGACTCACAGTCCTCAAGCTATGAAAGAAGTATCTCGGATACTTGTATGGGCGGAATCCAGCTCCTGTCTAATCTCTGCGGTTCACATCCCAGGTGTAGACAATTGGGAAGCGGATTATCTCAGCCGCCAGACGTTACATCCGGGCGAATGGTCTCTTCACCCAGAGGTTTTTCTTCAGATTGTTCAGATCTGGGGACTTCCAGAAATAGATCTGATGGCCTCTCAACTAAACAAGAAACTTCCCAGGTATCTGTCCAGATCCAGGGATCCTCAGGCGGAGGCAGTGGACGCGTTGTCGCTTCCTTGGAATTATCATCCTACCTATATCTTTCCGCCTCTAGTTCTTCTTCCAAGAGTGATTTCCAAAATTCTAATGGAACGTTCGTTTGTACTGCTGGTGGCTCCAGCATGGCCTCACAGGTTTTGGTATGCGGATCTCATTCGGATGGCCAGTTGCCAACCTTGGACTCTTCCGTTAAGACCAGACCTTCTATCTCAAGGTCCTTTTTTCCATCAGGATCTCAAATCATTAAATTTGAAGGTATGGGAATTGAACGCTTGATTCTTAGTCATAGAGGTTTCTCTGACTCAGTAATTAATACTATGTTACAGGCTCGTAAATCTGTGTCTAGGAAGATTTATTATCGAGTCTGGAAGACTTACATTTCTTGGTGTTCTTCTCATTAATTCTCCTGGCATTCTTTTAGAATTCCTAGAATTTTACAGTTTCTTCAGGATGGTTTGGATAAAGGTTTGTCTGCAAGTTCCTTGAAAGGACAAATCTCTGCTCTTTCTGTTCTTTTTCACAGAAAGATTGCTAATCTTCCTGATATTCATTGTTTTGTACAGGCTTTGGTTCGTATCAAACCTGTCATTAAGTCAATCTCTCCTCCTTGGAGTCTTAATTTGGTTCTAAGGGCTTTACAAGCTCCTCTGTTTGAACCTATGCATTCTCTGGATATTAAATTACTTTCTTGGAAAGTGCTGTTCCTTTTGGCCATCTCTTCTGCTAGAAGAGTTTCTGAGTTATCTGCTCTTTCTTGTAAATCTCCTTTTCTGATTTTTCATCAGGATAAGGCGGTGTTGCGGACTTCATTTAAATTTTTACCTAAGGTTGTGAATTCTAACAACATTAGTAGAGAAATTGTTGTTCCTTCATTGTGTCCTAATCCTAAGAATTCTCTGGAGAAATCTTTACATTCTTTGGATGTAGTAAGAGCTTTAAAATATTATGTTGAAGCTACTAAAGATTTTAGAAAGACTTCTAGTCTATTTGTTATCTTTTCTGGTTCCAGGAAAGGTCAGAAGGCCTCCACCATTTCTTTGGCGTCTTGGTTAAAGTCTTTGATTCATCATGCTTATGTAGAGTCGGGTAATTCCCCGCCTCAAAGGATTACGGCTCATTCTACTAGGTCAGTTTCTACTTCCTGGGCGTTTAGGAATGAAGCTTCTGTTGATCAGATTTGCAAAGCAGCAACTTGGTCTTCTTTGCATACTTTTACTAAATTCTACCATTTTGATGTTTTCTTTTCTTCTGAAGCAGTTTTTGGTAGAAAAGTACTTCAGGCAGCTGTTTCAGTTTGATTCTTCTGCTTATAATTTCAGTTTTTTTCATTATTAAGATTAAAACTTTTGTTTTGGGTTGTGGATTATTTTTCAGCGGAATTGGCTGTCTTTATTTTATCCCTCCCTCTCTAGTGACTCTTGCGTGGAAGTTCCACATCTAGGGTATTTATTATCCCATACGTCACTAGCTCATGGACTCTTGCTAATTACATGAAAGAAAACATAATTTATGTAAAAACTTACCTGATAAATTAATTTCTTTCATATTAGCAAGAGTCCATGAGGCCCACCCTTTTTTGTGGTGGTTATGATTTTTTGTATAAAGCACAATTATTCCAATTCCTTATTTTGATGCTTTTGCTCCTTTCTTATCACCCCACTTCTTGGCTATTCGTTAAACTGAATTGTGGGTGTGGTGAGGGGTGTATTTATAGGCATTTTGAGGTTTGGGAAACTTTGCCCCTCCTGGTAGTAATGTATATCCCAAACGTCACTAGCTCATGGACTCTTGCTAATATGAAAGAAATTAATTTATCAGGTAAGTTCTTACATAAATTATGTTTTTCCATTACCTTTCACTCATTATGCAGGTTACATAAGAGAGCTATACCATGTATCTTAGCTATGTCTGTATCAGGACAAGTGTTTAAACAAACAAAAAAAGTTATTCAATCCTTGAAGCTCCTTGTACCCTGGGTTCATAAAGTTCCTGTAAAACTGAGAACTGTAATTAAAAATACAGTTTGCACCCTCTTTGTTTTCACTGCACACATTATCATCCCTTGTCCCAAAGAGACATAATCATTTCAAACGAGACAAAATTATTACAGCAAAAGTGCTTTTTTGAAAAAGAAAAGGTGCCGGTGCTCACCAAAAAGGTTCTGATACCCATTGATTATTGATTGATATATTCTGCTCAATAACTTTGAGAAAAGCAAAGGGACAGCATTATTTACAATGTCTGGTGTATTTTTCAGCCCCCTCTTGTAAAAATGAGAGTATTTACATGATGATTACAATTACCTGTTATGAGTTGGCAGAGGTGGGGGTACTCAGGACCGGTGAGTACCCCCACAAAAGAAGCCCTGAGGTAATTTACCAAATATTTAATTTAGAAAAATGCACAGACCTATTTTCATCATCTTCAGATGATTATGGCCCTTTAATGCTAAGAATATTTTAATTGCAAAGATATTTATTTAAGTAGATTTACCTCAAAACATACATTGACATTTAAGAGTATTTTTATGACAGCTTTGCTTACCTCACATCTAAAACACTATGTACTAATTTATTCTTGTTTAAATGTCTTGTGTATGAGAATCTATTTTCGGTCGTCCTCACATTGTGCCGTTCACCATTAATTCAGTATTAGTTTATTATTTTTCATTTATCTGCTACAGACAGATATGATTTTTTCTTGTCTCCGTAAAGTTAGTTGTATTTTTTATGCACAAAGATAATTCCAATTATTGCCTATACACAATGCAAGAACAACCCAAGTATGATGTATCACTGGATAATCTTTTTTTAATTTCTATTTACCACTGTGCTGAAAGTATAAAGAAGTGTAAAACAAAACTTTTTATAACATTTTATTGTTTTTGCTAAGCCATATGGTTTCTTAACATATTTTAAAAGGGTGTATTTGATTCTTTGCCATCAACATAATAATATAAAAAAACCTTTTTTGTACTATTTTTCTCATCAGCTTCAGGAATCTAATACGGACAGACAGCTGATTGAGACTTCCCCTGTCTTAAAGAAGCTGACAAATTTTGAAGAAGCAATTGGAGTAGACTTCACACACATTCGCCTTCTGGCTCGAGCTTTTACCTTGAGAACAGTAGGATTTAACCATTTGACCTTGTAAGTAAACAGACATATATTTATGTGGCATCTGTTGAGGGTACAATTAATGATATTTTCTGTAGTACAAACAATATGCCATGCCTGTTTAGATGAATCAGTTGACTAAATCTGTGTTTGCATTTGCATAAGATTATAGGAAGTGCTTTAGGAGATGAAACAGGTAGTCAAACAAACACCTGTGTATGTCTGAACATAAAAGCATAGAATTTGTCATCAATAGAAATTGGCCTTTCTAATCTGCCATTTTATCCCTATTAAAAACTCAAATCTTCTGCAGTACTTAGCTTTGTCTGAATTTTTGGATTGATCTGAGTCTCCTCCAAGTATGTTTGAATCTCCTTTCTCTATTAACTTCTATGATATTCACTGGAGAAAATGCTTCTAGTAGTACTAATTCATGATATTTCTAAGATTTGTTGTTTGTTTTTTTTAGTTAGTTCTCTTTAGTAAATATCATTCCAGCCTGTACTTTGCTTAATCACTTAAAGGGATATGAAACTCAACACATTTATTTTGTGATGGACAGAGCATAAAATTTTTAAAAAAAGTATTTAATTTACTTCTATTCTCACATTTGCTACGTTCCCATGATTTTCTTTGTTGAAGAGATACCTAGGTAGGCATCTGGAGCACTACTTGGCACGAAATAATGCTGCAATTTAGTGCTCTTGTAAATGGATAACATTCTTGCAGAACTGCTGCCATATAGTGCTCCAGAAATAGGCAGGCTCCTGAGCTTACGTCTCTGCATTTGAACAAAAGATACCAAGAGAACATTTGATATTAGAAGTAAATTTAATGATATGCCTCATGTTTCTATACACACCTCCAACATGGAAAGAAAGGCTTAAATATTGAATTATGGTGACTTGTGTTGGAATACTAGTGTATAGATTGTATAGTTACAGCTAGTCCCCACTACTAGGGTAACCCATAATACTTCCCTTAGTACTTAAGGGGTTCATTTTCTTATAGTAAGTTTTATATTAACATCCAAGCAGTATTTGAGTTGAATATTCAACTTGGACCTTCGGCTTTGTGTGTGTGAGGACGGTATGTTGTGTACTGCATGAACAACAAAATAGAAGACCACATGAAATACGCTTACGATTTTAAAGGGACCTTAAACCCAAAATTTTATTTTGTGAGTCAGGTAGAGAATACAATTTTAAACAACATTCCAATTGACTTCTATTATATAATTTGATTCATTCTTTAGATATCCTTTGTTAAAGAAATAGCAATGCACATGGGTGAGCCAATCACATGAGACAAATATGTGCAGCCACCAATTAGAAGCTACTGAGCCTATCTAGATATGCTTTTCAGGAAGAATATCAAGAGAATGAAGCAAATTAGATAATAGAAGTAAATTAGAAAGTTGTTTAAAATGGTATTCTCTATCTGAATCATGAAAGAAAACATTTAGGTTTAATGTCCCTTTAAGTAGTTTCCATGTTTGATCTCCTTGGTCAAATAGCTAAGAACACTTAGACAAACCATCAGCTTGGTTTGTTAATGTTGTTTATTGATCATCTAAATCAGTGCATAGATGAAGGCCAAAGCAGATGAGTTAAGAATCTGGAAAATGACTTAACCCACATATACAAATATCCTCCTCTGCCTTGCCTGGACAGAGACTTTGTTTCAGGACTTCCAGTACTGCTGTTTGTTTCATATCACTCAGGCATGATACTTACTATACTGCTATCAAGCATACCCCATGTTTGCTGTCAGTAGAGGTTGTGAATTCCAGTGAGCACAGTTGGAAGATGAATGTTTGAGTTTACATTTGCCATGCTCCCTTTCAACCATCTCTAGATACCCATAGATACCCAATTTCCTTTAGAAAAGGGATGGCTTATAAAAGGGATATTCCAGCCAAAATTGGAAACCACATGGATGCATTTTGGTATTGAACAGAAGCAATTTTGTAATATATATGCATTAGCAAAAATGCTTCTAATAACAGCTATAGCTGTTTGAAAAGTGTATTTAAGTATGCACCGTGCACCAGCATTTTAAACACAGCACTTGCTCAGAGAGCTTAAAGGGCCATTATACACTCATTTTTTCTTTGCATAAATGTTTTGTAGATGATCTATTTATAAAGCCCATAAAGTTTGTTTTGTTTTTTAAATTATAATTTTGCTTATTTTTAAATAACATTGCTCTGATTTTCAGACTCCTTACCAAGCCCCAAAGTTTAATTTGCATACCGTCAGATACCTTCTCCAGCTTGCTTCTGTTTGTGTAAAGGGTCTTTTCATATGCCAAAGAAGGGGGAGGGGGGGGAGTGTCTTATTTGCCACTTGCAGTGGGCTTTCGAGCTACCTTTTCAACAGAGCTAAACTGACAGCTTCTAAGTACGTTTTTAAACCATTTCTCTTGTAAGATCTATCAAGTCCACGGATTCATCCTTACTTGTGGGATATTCTCCTCCCCTACAGGAAGTGGCAGAGAGCACCCACAGCAGAGCTGCCTATATAACTCCCCCCTTAGCTCCACCCCCCAGTCATTCTCTCTGCCTGCTTAACTGCTAGGAAGGGCAAAGAGGAGTGTGGTGACAAAAATGTTAGGTTTTTATTTTCTCAAGCAAAAGTTTGTTATTTTTAAATGTGTACTATTTACTCTCTGGCAGAAAAGGGATGAAGATTTCTGCAAGGAGGATGATGATCTTAGCATTTTGTAACTAAAATCATCCACTGCTGTTCTCACAAGGGCTGAAGATTACAGGAAAACTTCAGCTGGGGGAACAGTTTGCAGGCTAAACTGCATTAAGGTATGTTCAGTCTATTTTTTTCTAGACAGACTGTTATTTCTAGAAAAGGCTGGCATTATCCCCATGAGGGAAGGGTAAGCTGTATTCAGACACTTTGATAGGAATTTCAGCTTGCATGAAGGGCTCATTAGTTACTGGTGACACTGTTTGGTAAAAACGTTTTTGTTTATTCAGTGAATGATGCAATTATAACGTTTTTTTGAAGGGACTAAAGGGGTCATTGTGGCTTGTTTTTGAGTTTTCTAACCCACATGGTTAATTTAGAGGCACTCTAGTGTTTGTCTGTTAGGCCTCAAAACATTGAGTGAGGTGGGAGGGGCCTATTTTCGTGCCTCAGTTGTGCAGTTTCTTTTCCTCTGAGACTTCTAACTGCTTCTCCAGAGGTTCCTGCCATGTTTGAGGGCTGTAAAAGAAGTTTTTTTCCCCACAAATTGTTCTGAAGGGCAGGTAGGAGCCACAGCATAACTGTGGCAAAGTGCTGAAAGTCTTTTTTACTGGTTTTGATGTTTTTTCAATCCGGTTTTGCCATTAAGAGGTTAATTGTTTATTTGCATAGCTGTGCAAAGTTACTAAGGCTATATAATACTACTGTAAAAATTTTGTTATGTTTACTGCTTTTTTTACACTGTTTTGCAGAATTTGTGCAGCTTTTTTTCTCTTAAAGGCACAGTACTGTTTTATTTCTAAGTGTTATTTACTTTGATTACAGTGTTTTCCAAGCTTGCTTGTTACATTACTAGCCTGTTTAACATGTCTGACACCAAGGAAAATCCTTGTTCAATATGTTTGGAAGCCATTGTGGAACCCCCTCTTAGAATGTGTCCCAATTGTACTGATATGTCCATAAACTATAAAGAACATATATTAGCACTTAAAAATAGAGCAATAGATGATTCTCAGTCAGAAGTAAATGAGGGTTTAGCATCTAGCTCTCCCCAAGTGTCACAACCAGTAACGCCCGCACAAGTGACGCCAAGTACCTCTAGTGCGTCAAATTCATTTATTTTACAAGAAATGGCCACAGTTATGAATACAACCCTCACAGAGGTTTTATCCTGACTGCCTGGTTTTCAAGGAAAGCGGGACAGCTCTGGGTTAAGGAAAAATGCTGAGCAGTCTGACGCTTTAGTAGCCGTATCTGATATGCTATCACAATGCTCTAAGGTAGAGGTGAGGGATTTGTTATCTGAGGGAGAAATTTCTGATTCAGGAAAGACGCTTCCTCAGACAGATTCTGATATGACGGCCTTTAAATTTAAGCTTGAACACCTCCGCTTATTGCTCATGGAGGTATTAGCGGCTCTAGATGATTGTGACCCTATAGTGGTCCCAGAGAAATTGTGTAAGATGGATAAATATTTAGAGGTTCCTGTTTACACTGATGTTTTTTTCCAGTCCCTAAGAGGATTGTGAATATTATTGCTAAGGAGTGGGATAGACCAGGTATTCCGTTCATTCCCCCTCCTGTTTTTAAGAAAATGTTTCCCATATCTGACACCATGCGGGACTCATGGCAGACAGTTCCTAAGGTGGAGGGAGCTATTTCTACTCTGTCTAATCGTACAACTATACCTATTGAAGTCAGTTGTGCTTTCAAAGATCCTGTGGATAAAACATTAGAGGGTCTCCTGAAGAAAATTTTTGTTCTTCAAGGTTTTCTTCTTCAACCTATTGCGTGTATTGTTCCTGCAACTACTGCAGCTGCTTTCTGGTTTGAGGCTCTAGAAGAGGCTCTTCAGATGGAGACTCCATTAGAAGAAATTTTGGACAGAATTAAGGCCCTTAAATTGGCTAATTCTTTTATTACAGATGCCGCTTTTCAACTGGCTAAATTAGCGGCAAAGAATTCAGGTTTTGCCATTTTAGCACGCAGGGCGTTATGGCTTAAATCCTGGTCTACTGATGTGTCATCTTAAACTAAACTTTTGAACATCCCTTTCAAAGGAAAGACCCTATTCGGGCCTGAACTGAAAGAGATTATTCCAGACATCACTGGAGGGAAAGGTCATGCCCTCCCTCAGGATAGATCAAATAAGATGAGGACCAAACAAAATAATTTTCGTTCCTTTTGGAATTTCAAGAGTGGTCCCGCTTCAGCTTCCTCTGCTGCAAAGCAAGAGGGGAATTTTGCCCAATTCAAGTCAGTCTGGAGACCTAACCAGGCTTGGAACAAGGGTAAACAGGCCAAGAAGCCTGCAGCTGCCTCTAAGACAGCATGAAGGGGTAGCCCCCGATCCAGGACCGGATCTAGTAGGAGGCAGACTCTCTCTCTTCGCTCAGGCTTGGGCAATAGATGTTCACGATCCCTGGGTTTTAGAAATTGTGTCCCAGGGATATTTTCTGGAATTCAAAGGCTCTCTTCCAAGGGGGACTTTTCACATTCTCGATTGTCTGTAAACAGACAAAGATAGAGGCGTTCTTACGCTGTGTAGAAGACCTACATACCATGGGGGTGATCCGCCCAGTCCCAAAAGAGGAACAGGGGCTAGGTTTTTACTCAAACCTGTTTGTGGTTTCCAAAAAAGAGGGAACTTTCAGATCAATCTTGGATCTCAACATTCTAAACAAGTTCCTCAAAGTTCCATCATTCAAGATGAAGACTATTCGGTCTATTATACCTCTGATCCAGGAGGGTCAATATATGACCACCGTGGACTTAAAGGATGCGTATCTACACATCCCTATTCACAGAATTTTCACAAGGGTGCTAGGGTCCCTTCTGGCGGTTCTACGACCGAGGGGCATAGCAGTGGCGCCTTATCTAGACGACATCTTATTTCAGGCGTCAACTTTCCAGCTATCCATATCTCACACGGACATTGTGTTGGCTTTTCTGAGATCTCACGGGTGGACGGTGAACATAAAAAAAGAGTTCTCTCTTCCCTCTTATTAAAGTTTCCTTCCTAGGGACTCTGATAGACTCGTTAGAAATGAAAATATTTCTGATGGCGGTCAGAAAATCAAAGCTCTTAACCACTTGCCGAGCTATTCATTCCATTCCTCGGCCTTCAGTTGCCATCAGTGGCTCAGTATATGGAGGTAATCGGTAATCATGGTAGCGGCAATGGACATAGTTCCTTTTGCCCGCCTATACCTCAGACCACTACATCTATGCATGCTCAAACAGTGGAATGGGGATTATGCAGATTTGTCTCCTCAACTGCATCTGGACCAGGAGACCAGAGATTCTCTTCTCTGGTGGTTGTCTCAGGACCACCTGTCTCAGGGAATGTGTTTCCGCAGGCCAGAGTGGCTCATTGTAACGACAGATACCAGCCTGCCAGGCTGGGATGCAGTCTGGAACTCCCTGAAAGCACAGGGCTTATGGTCTCGGGAGGAATCTCTTCTCCCGATAAATATTCTAGAACTGAGAGTGATATTCAATGCGGTTCAGGCGTGGCCTCAGCTTGCTGCGGCCAAATTCATCAGGTTTCAGTCGGACAACATCACGACTGTAGCTTATATCAATCATCAAGGAGGAACAAGGAGTTCTCTAGCGATGATGGAGGTAACCAAAATAATCTGATGGGCAGAGGATCACTCTTGCCATCTCTCAGCAATCCACATCCCAGGAGTAGAGAACTGGGAGGCGAATTTCCTAAGTCGTTAGACTTTTCATCTGGGGGAGTGGGAACTCCATCGGAAGTATTTGCCCAGCTGATTCAGCTATGGGGCACACCAGAATTGGATCTGATGGCGTCCCGTCAGAATGCCAAACTTTCTCGTTACGGGTCCAGGTCCCGGGATCTCAAGGCGGTACTGATAGATGCTCTAGCAGTGCCTTGGTCCTTCAATCTGGCCTATCTATTTCCTCTCCTCCTACGTCTGGTTGCCAGAATAAAGCAGGAGAGAGCTTCTGTGATTCTGATAGCACCTGCGTGGCCACGCAGGACTTGGTATGCAGACCTAGTGGACATGTCCTCGGTTCTACCATGGACTCTGCCAATGAGGCAGGACCTTCTAATCCAAGGTCTGTTCACACATCCAAATCTAATTTCTCTGCGTCTGACTGCTTGGAGATTGAACGCCTGATTCTATAAAAAGCGTGGTTTCTCTGAGTCGGTCATTGATACCCTGATTCAGGCTAGAAAGCCTGTCACCAGGAAGATCTATCATAAGATTTGGCGCAAATATCTTCATTGGTGTGAATCCAAAGGTTACTCGTGGAGTAAGATTAGGATTCCTAGAATATTGTCTTTTCTCCAAGAAGGTTTGGAGAAGGGATTATCAGCTAGTTCCTTATAAGGACAAATATCTGCTTTGTCTATTCTTCTACACAAACGTCTGGCAGATGTCCCAGACGTTCGAGCATTTAGTCAGGCTTTGGTCAGAATCAAGCCTGTATTTAAACCTGTTGCTCCGCCATGGAGCCTAAATTTAGTTCTTAAAGTTCTTCAAGGGGTTCCATTTGAACCTATGCATTCCATGGATATTACGCTTCTATCTTGGAAAGTTTTGTTTTTAGTAGCTATCTCTTCGGCTCAAAGAGTTTCTGAGTTATATGCTTTACAGTGTGATTCCCCTTATCTTATTTTCCATGCAGATAAGGTGGTTTTGCGTACCAAACCTAGGTTTCTTCCTAAGGTTGTTTCTTATAAGAATATCAATCAAGAGATTGTTGTTCCTTCACTGTGTCCTAATCCTTCTTCAAAGAAGGAACGTCTGTTGCACAATCTTGATGTGGTTCGTGCTTTAAAGTTCTACTTACAAGCAACTAAAGATTTCCATCAAACATCTTCATTGTTTGTTGTTTATTCTGGTAAGCGGAGAGGTCAGAAGGCTACGGCTACCTCTCTTTCCTTTTGGCTGAAAAGCATCATCCGTTTGGCTTATGAGACTGCTGGCCAACAGTCTCCTGAAAGAATTACTGCTCATTCTACTAGAGCTGTGGCTTCCACATGGCTTTTAAAAATGAGGCTTCTGTGGAACAGATTTGTAATGCGGCGACTTGGTCTTCGTTTCATACTTTTTCCAAATTTTCCAAATTTGATACTTTTGCTTCTTCGGAGGCTATTTTTGGGAGAAAGGTTCTACAAGCAGTGGTGCCTTCCGTTTAAGGTCCCTGTCTTGTCCCTCCCTTCATCCGTGTCCTAAAGCTTTGGTATTGGTATCCCACAAGTAAGGATGAATCCGTGGACTCGATACAGCTTACAAGAGAAAACATAATTTATGCTTACCTGATAAATTTATTTCTCTTGTGATTTATCGAGTCCACGGCCCGCCCTGTTTATTAAGACAGGCATATATATTTTTATTTTTAAACTTTCAGTCACCACTGCACCCTATAGTTTCTCCTTTTTCTTCCTAGCCTTCGGTCGAATGACTGGGGGGTGGAGCTAACGGGGGAGCTATATAGGCAGCTCTACTGTGGGTGCTCTCTCTGCCACTACCTGTAGGGGAGGAGAATATCCCACAAGTAAGGATGAAGAAAAATAAATTTATCAGGTAAGCATAAATTATGTTTTTATACTGGATTTTTATATCAGTATCTGTGCATCTTATTCTTTATAGTACTGTCTATTGCATGCTGTTATATGAAAATGAGTGTATACTGTCCCATTAAGGTGCTTGTACTATCTGTTAATGACTCAATTTGTTAATTGCTGACATGTTACAAGCCCCACTGATGATCTGAGCAGCTGCAATATTTAAAATGTGGGTGCAGTAACAATATCTAGCTATGCTTCACATGCACGTGCAGAGAAAAATGTTAACACTAAAACAGTGATAACTTTTACTAGAAGCATTTTTGCTAATGCATGTATATTGCAAATGTGTTTCTATTCAGAGAGTGTGCATTTATATTTTGACTGGAATGTCCCTTTAAAGGGTCGTCATGAGCTAATTATTTTTTTTTACTTACAGCTCTATAATACATACATCATTTCTCCTGTTAAGTGTGGTCAGTCCACGGGTCATCATTACTTCTGGGATATTAACTCCTCCCCAACAGGAAGTGCAAGAGGATCACCCAAGCAGAGCTGCTATATAGCTCCTCCCCTCTACGTCACACCCAGTCATTCTCTTGCACCCAACTAATAGATAGGATGTGTGAGAGGACTGTGGTGATTATACTTAGTTTTTATTTCTTCAATCAAAAGTTTGTTATTTTAAAACAGCACCGGAGTGTGTTGTTCCTTCTCAGGTAGAATTTGAAGAAGAATCTACCTGAGTTTTTAGATGATTTTAGCCGGCGTAGCTAAAATTCATTTTGCTGTTCTCGGCCATTCTGAGGAGTGAGGTAAACTTCAGATCAGGGGACAGCGGGCAGGTTCACCTGCAAAGAGGTATGTTGCAGTATATTATTTTCTGAGGAATGGAATTGACTAAGAAAAAATACTGCCAATACCAATATAATGTAAGTTCAGCCTTAAATGCAGTAGTAACAACTGGTATCAGGCTGTTTATGTATATATGTGTACACTTCAGTATTCTGGGGAATGGCACTTCTCTGGGTAATACTATATGCATATAATCTTTAGCCTTACTTGCAGTGGGAACGTCTAGCAACAGGCTGTTTAATGACATTTCATGATATTTAATTTTAAACGTTTTTGCTGGCATGCTAAATTGTTTAAATATCTGAGGTACTGGGTGAAAAATAGTTTTTGGGCACTGTTTTTCCACTTGGCTGTCGTTTATTTTAATTTGAGACAGTTTACTGAGCTTCCCTCACTGCTGTGGGTGAGGGGGAGGGGCCTATTTTGGCGCTTTTGCTACGCATCAGAAATTCAGTCAAAAGTCTTTTTCTCTTCCTGCATGATCCGGATCGTCTCTACAGAGCTCAAGGGTCTTCAAAAATTATTTTGAGGGAGGTAATCACTCACAGCAGACCTGTGAGATTGTGCTTTGACTGTGATAAAAAACGTTTATATTTTGAACATTTGTTTCCCTGCTATTAAGGGTTAGTTATCCATTGCTAATGGGGGCAATCCTTTGCTAAATTTATGCTTTTACTGGGAAAAATCTGATTGTTATAATTTTTCCGGTTTCTTATTATTAAACTGTCATAATTTTTTTCTGTGCTTCTTAAAGGCACAGTGCGTTTTTCATTTTACTTGTAATTTGAGTGAAAAGTATTTCCAAGCTTGCTAGTTTAATTGCTAGTTTGTTAAACATGTCTGATTCAGAGGAATATCTCTGTGCTATATGTGCAAAAGCCAAGGTGGAGCCCAATAGAAATTTATGTACTAATTGCATTGATGCTACTTTGAATAAAAGTCATTCTGTACAAATTGAACATCATTCACCAAGCAACGAGGGGGAAGTTATGCCGACTAACTTGCCTCACGTGTCAGTACCTGCATCTCCCGCTCGGGAGGTGCGTGATATTGTAACGCCGAGTACTTCAGGGCGGCCATTACAAATCACACTACAGGACATGGCTAATGTTATGACTGAAGTTTTGTCTAAATTACCAGAACTTAGAGGTAAGCGAGATCACTCTGGGGTGAGAACAGAGTGCGCTGACAATATTAGGGCCATGTCAGATACTGCGTCACAATTTGCAGAACATGAGGACGGAGAGCTTCATTCTGCAGGTGACGGATCTGATCCAAATAAACTGGATTCAGACATTTCAAATTTTAAGTTTAAGCTGGATAACCTCTGTGTATTACTAGGGGAGGTCTTAGCGGCTCTGAATGATTGTAACACAGTTGCAATACCAGAGAAAATGTGTAGGTTGGATAAATATTTTGCGGTACCGTCGAGTACTGACGTTTTTCCAATACCTAAGAGACTTACTGAAATTGTTACTAAGGAGTGGGATAGACCCGGTGTGCCTTTCTCACCCCCTCCTATATTCAGAAAGATGTTTCCAATAGACACCACCACACGGGACTTATGGCAAACGGTCCCTAAGGTGGAGGGAGCAGTTTCTACTTTAGCTAAGCGTACCACTATCCCGGTGGAGGATAGCTGCGCCTTTTCAGATCCAATGGATAAAAAATTAGAGGGTTACCTTAAGAAAATGTTTGTTCAACAAGGTTTTATATTGCAACCCCTTGCATGCATTGCGCCTGTCACGGCTGCAGCAGCATTTTGGTTTGAGTCTCTGGAAGAGACCCTTGAATCAGCTCCATTGGATGAGATTACACACAAGCTTAAAACCCTTAAGCTAGCTAATTCATTTATTTCTGATGCCGTAGTACACTTAACTAAACTTACGGCTAAGAATTCCGGATTCGCCATTCAGGCACGCAGAGCGCTGTGGCTAAAATCCTGGTCAGCTGATGTTACTTCTAAATCTAAATTGCTTAACATACCTTTCAAAGGGCAGACCTTATTCGGGCCCGGTTTGAAGGAAATTATCGCTGACATTACAGGAGGTAAAGGCCATGCCCTGCCTCAAGACAGAGCCAAACCTAGGGCTAGACAGTCTAATTTTCGTGCCTTTCGTAACTTCAAGGCAGGAGCAGCATCAACTTCCTCTGCACCAAAACAGGAAGGAGCTGTTGCTCGATACAGACAAGGCTGGAAACCTAACCAGTCCTGGAACAAGGGCAAGCAGGCCAGAAAACCTGCTGCTGCCCCTAAGACAGCATGAAGTGAGGGCCCCCGATCCGGGAACGGATCTAGTGGGGGGCAGACTCTCTCTCTTCGCCCAGGCTTGGGCAAGAGATGTCCAGGATCCCTGGGCGTTAGAGATCATATCTCAGGGATATCTTCTGGACTTCAAAGCCTCTCCCCCAAAAGGGAGATTTCATCTTTCAAGGTTGTCAACAAACCAGATAAAGAAAGAGGCGTTTCTACGCTGTGTACAAGATCTTTTACTAATGGGAGTGATCCATCCGGTTCCGCGGTCGGAACACGGACAAGGGTTTTACTCAAATCTGTTTGTGGTTCCCAAGAAAGAAGGAACCTTCAGACCAATCTTGGATTTAAAGATCCTAAACAAATTCCTAAGAGTTCCATCGTTCAAAATGGAAACTATTCGGACAATCTTACCCATGATCCAAAAGGGTCAGTACATGACCACAGTGGATTTAAAGGATGCCTACCTTCATATACCGATTCACAAAGATCATTACCGGTATCTAAGGTTTGCCTTCCTAGACAGGCATTACCAGTTTGTAGCTCTTCCATTCGGGTTGGCTACGGCTCCAAGAATCTTCACAAAGGTTCTGGGCTCTCTTCTGGCGGTGCTAAGGCCGCGAGGGATTTCGGTGGCTCTGTACCTAGACGACATTCTGATACAAGCGTCAAGCTTTCAAACTGCCAGGTCTCATACAGAGTTAGTACTGGCATTTCTAAGGTCGCATGGGTGGAAGGTGAATGTAGAGAAGAGTTCTCTCTTACCACTCACAAGGGTTCCCTTCTTGGGGACTCTTATAGACTCTGTAGAAATGAAGATTTACCTGACAGAAGACAGGTTAACAAAGCTTCAAAATGCTTGCCGTGTCCTTCATTCCATTCAACACCCGTCAGTGGCTCAATGCATGGAGGTAATCGGCTTAATGGTAGCGGCAATGGACATAGTACCCTTTGCACGCCTACATCTCAGACCGCTGCAATTATGCATGCTAAGTCAGTGGAATGGGGATTACTCAGATTTGTCCCCTACTCTGAATCTGGATCAAGAGACCAGAAATTCTCTTCTATGGTGGCTTTCTCGGCCACATCTGTCCAGGGGGATGCCATTCAGCAGACCAGATTGGACAATTGTAACAACAGACGCCAGCCTACTAGGTTGGGGCGCTGTCTGGAATTCCCTGAAGGCTCAGGGATCATGGACTCAGGAGGAGAGTCTCCTTCCAATAAACATTCTGGAATTGAGAGCAGTTCTCAATGCCCTTCTGGCTTGGTCTCAGTTAACAACTCGGGAGTTCATCAGGTTTCAGTCGGACAACATCACGACTGTAGCTTACATCAACCATCAAGGAGGGACAAGAAGCTCCCTAGCGATGAAGGAAGTATCAAAGATAATTCGCTGGGCAGAGTCTCACTCTTGCCACCTGTCAGCGATCCACATTCCTGGAGTGGAGAACTGGGAGGCGGATTTCCTAAGTCGTCAGACTTTTCATCCGGGGGAGTGGGAACTTCATCCGGAGGTCTTTGCCCAAATACTTTGACTTTGGGGCAAACCAGAGATAGATCTCATGGCGTCTCGCCAGAACGCCAATCTTCCTTGTTACGGGTCCAGGTCCAGGGACCCGGGAGCGGTCCTGGTAGATGCTTTGACAGCGCCTATGTGTTTCCACCCTTCCCGATGCTTCTTCGATTGATTGCCAGGATCAAACAGGAGAGAGCATCGGTGATTCTAATAGCGCCTGCAAGGCCACGCAGGACCTGGTATGCAGATCTAGTGGACATGTCATCCTGTTCACCTTGGTCTCTGCCTCTGAGACAGGACCTTCTAATTCAGGGTCCTTTCAAACATCAAAATCTAATTTCTCTGAAGCTGACTGCTTGGAAATTGAACGCTTGATTTTATCAAAGCGTGGTTTTTCGGAGTCAGTTATTGATACCTTAATACAGGCTAGGAAGCCTGTTACCAGAAAGATTTACCATAAAATATGGCGTAAATACTTACATTGGTGCGAATCCAAGAGTTACTCATGGAGTAAAGTTAGGATTCCTAGGATATTGTCTTTTCTACAAGAAGGTTTAGAAAAGGGTTTATCTGCTAGTTCCTTAAAGGGACAGATCTCAGCTCTGTCCATTCTTTTACACAAGCGTCTGTCAGAAGTTCCAGACGTTCAGGCTTTTTGCCAGGCTTTGGCCAGGATTAAGCCTGTGTTTAAAACTGTTGCTCCACCATGGAGCTTAAATTTAGTTCTTAACGTTTTACAGGGTGTTCCTTTTGAACCCCTTCATTCCATTGATATTAAGCTGTTATCTTGGAAAGTTCTGTTTTTAATGGCTATTTCCTCGGCTCGTAGAGTCTCTGAGTTATCAGCCTTACACTGTGATTCTCCGTATCTGATTTTTCATTCAGATAAGGTTGTTCTGCGTACTAAACCTGGGTTCTTGCCTAAGGTTGTCACTAACAAGAATATCAATCAAGAGATTGTTGTGCCATCATTGTGTCCGAATCCTTCTTCAAAGAAGGAACGACTTCTGCACAATCTAGATGTAGTCCGTGCCCTGAAATTTTATTTACAGGCAACTAAAGATTTTCGCCAAACTTCTTCCCTGTTTGTCGTTTATTCTGGGCAGAGGAGAGGTCAAAAGGCTTCTGCTACCTCTCTCTCTTTTTGGCTTCGTAGCATAATACGTTTAGCCTATGAGACTGCTGGACAGCAGCCTCCTGAAAGAATTACAGCTCATTCCACTAGAGCTGTGGCTTCCACTTGGGCCTTTAAGAATGAGGCCTCTGTTGAACAGATTTGCAAGGCTGCAACTTGGTCTTCTCTTCATACTTTTTCCAAATTTTACAAATTTGACACTTTTGCTTCTTCGGAGGCTGTTTTTGGGAGAAAGGTACTTCAGGCAGTGGTTCCTTCCGTATAAAGATCCTGCCTGTCCCTCCCGTCATCCGTGTACTTTAGCTTTGGTATTGGTATCCCAGAAGTAATGATGACCCGTGGACTGACCACACTTAACAGGAGAAAACATAATTTATGCTTACCTGATAAATTCCTTTCTCCTGTAGTGTGGTCAGTCCACGGCCCGCCCTGTTTTTTATGGCAGGTCTAAATTTTTAAATTATACTCCAGTCACCACTGCACCCTATAGTTTCTCCTTTCTCGTTTGGTTCTTGGTCGAATGACTGGGTGTGACGTAGAGGGGAGGAGCTATATAGCAGCTCTGCTTGGGTGATCCTCTTGCACTTCCTGTTGGGGAGGAGTTAATATCCCAGAAGTAATGATGACCCGTGGACTGACCACACTACAGGAGAAAGGAATTTATCAGGTAAGCATAAATTATGTTTTTCAGATACAAATAAAACCTGATGATTAACAATTCTTAGAAGCTTGTTTTATTGAATAATTGCATCCTTACAAGTTCATTTGTGGAGCAACCCATAGAAATATCTGCTGTGCTTGGTCTCTGTGACTAGAATCCTACAATATAGTCTAGGTCTTAAATATAAATTCTCTCAACCTGAAGGAGGTTTCACTAGTCCTGCTTCACTTCTGAAACTCTGCTTAATCCCCTTATACTGTACATGCCATTTGCAATTGTTTTTTTACACAGAGGCATGGAATAAGAGAGAGCAATTTGGAAGTTTATTAAGTGTGATGGAGTATTTAAAGGGACAGTAATGTCAAAATTAAATGTTCATGATGTGGACAATGTGGGGTGTTTTAAACAATTTTCTAAATTTACTTCTATTGTCAATTTTTCTTAGATATCTTGGTATCCTTTGTTAAAGAGAAATCCTAGGTGAGCTCAGTAGTGTGCTCATGTTTTTAGCCATCTGGCAGTAGTGTTTGCAAAAATGTTTATAGCAATGTTATACACTGTTGCAAGCACTGCTGACATAGAGTGCTAAAGCGACATGCTCCTGTCAGCCTACCTAGCTTTACTCTTTGACAAAGATACCAAAAAAATCAAAGCACATTTTATAATAAAAGGAAGTTTTGTTATTCAAAATTACTAGATGGCACTATCATTTGTTTTTATCATGGTTAATATATCAAGTGATGTGATTGGATATTTGTGGTTTAAATTGAACAAATGTGACATTACATATTAAGCTTGATTAGGGGCTAGTAGGCGCAAAATTACACTTTTTTTACATAGATGTTTTCAGTAAAATAATTGCTTTTTGATGGATATGGCTCTGGGGATAATCATTACAATTTGTTTGTATATATTTGATAAATTATTGGATATGAAAGGGAAAATTAAATTTCCATGATTCAGACACTTTTCAATTTACTTCTCTTGGAGTCCTTTGTTTGAAAGCATATTTAGATATGCTCAGAGGCAGCAATGTACTGCTGTGAGATGTCTGGGGCTATGCTAGATCCAGTAGTGCTTTACTGCTCTGGAGTTGACTTCATACCCTTTGCAGGCGTTAAACAGTTAGATGCAAACAACACTGGAATAATACAATGATCTAAGATATTCAGTTTCACTCCTAAGAAGGCTCCACCTAACAAGCTTAGCTATCTTATTTTGTATATCGAAATTTTTTTGAGTGCCTTCTTAGATGATGGATCTCGCAGTTCTTTCAAACTCCCTACGCACACTATGTACAGTATTTCCTCCAGTTTAGATTGAACTGTTTTGAAAAAGCTAACATTAAAGGGTTAGAAAACTTCTCAATGGTACTGAAATAAGACAGTATTAGAATAAACAGCATTTATATAAGAAACTTACTTTCTCTTGTAAGGTGTATCCAGTCCACGGATCATCCATTACTTGTGGGATATTCTCATTCCCAACAGGAAGTTGCAAGAGGACACCCACAGCAGAGCTGTTATATAGCTCCTCCCCTAACTGCCATACCCAGTCATTCTCTTGCAACTCTCAACAAGCATGGAGGTAGTAAGAGAGAGTGGTGAAATATAGTTAGTTTTTTTTCTTCAATCAAAAGTTTGTTATTTTTAAATGGTACCGGAGTTGTACTATTTTATCTCAGGCAGTAAATAGAAGAAGACTCTGCCTGAGTTTTCTATGATCTTAGCAGGTTGTAACTAAGATCCATTGCTGTTCTCACATATGTCTGAGGAGAGAGGTAACTTCAGCGGGAGAATGGCGTGCAGTTTACTCTGCTATGAGGTATGTGCAGTTACAATTTTTTCTAGAATTGGAAATTCTAGAAAATGCTGCTGATACCGGATTAATGTAAGTTAAGCCTGAATACAGTGATTTAATAGCGACTGGTATCATGCTTACTCTCAGGGGTAATACCCTTATAAAAATGCAATATAAAACGTTTGCTGGCATGTTTAATCGTTTTTATATATGCTTTGGTGATAAAACTTTATTGGGGCCTAGTTTTTTCCACATGGCTGGCTTTATTTTTGCCTAGAAACAGTTTCCTGAGGCTTTCCACTGTTGTAGTATGAGTGGGAGGGGCCTATTTTTACGCTTTTTGCACAGTTAAAATTACAGACTGAGACATCCAGAAGTTCCCTGAATGCTATAGGACATCTCTAAAGGGCTCAAAGTCGTTTATTGGGGAAGGTAGGGCCACAGCAGAGCTGTGGCAGTTTGTTGTGACTGTTAAAAAACGTCTATCGTTTTTTTGATGCGTTTTTTGAACTAAGGGGTTAATAATCCATTTGCAAGTGGGTGCAATGCTCTGTTAGCTTATTACATACACTGTAAAAATTTCGTTTTATTCACTGCCTTTTTTCACTGTTTTACAAATTTTGAAAAAAAAAATTCTCTTAAAGGCACAGTACCGTTTTTTATATTTGCTTGTTAACTTGATTTCCAAGCTTGCTAGTCTCATTGCTAGTCTGTACAAACATGTCTGACATAGAGGAAACTCCTTGTTCATTATGTTTAAAAGCCATGGTGGAACCCCCTCTTAGAATGTGTACCAAATGTACTGATTTCACTTTAAGCAATAAAGATCATATTCTGTCTTTAAAAAATGTATCACCAGAGGAATCTGACGAGGGGAAAGATTTGGCGACTAACTCTCCCCACATGTCAGATCCTTTGACTACCGCTCAAGGGACTCACGCTCAAATGGCGCTAAGTACATCTAGGGCGCCCATAGCGATTACTTTACAAGACATGGCGGCAGTCATGGATAATACACTGTCAGCGGTATTAGCCAGACTACCTGAATTTAGAGGTAAGCGAGATAGCTCTGGGGTTAGACGAAATGCAGATCATACTGACGCTTTAAGAACCATGTCTGATAATGCCTCACACAATGCAGAAGCTGAGGAATGAGAGCTTCAGTCTGTGGGTGATGTTTCTGACTCAGGAAAGATACCTAATTCTGATATTTCTACATTTAAATTTAAGCTTGAACACCTACGCGTATTGCTCAGGGAGGTTTTAGCTGCTCTGAATGACTGTGATACAATTGCAGTGCCAGAGAAATTGTGTAGACTGGATAAATACTATACAGTGCCGGTGTGTACTGATGTTTTTCCAATACCTAAAAGGTTTACAGAAATTATTACTAAGGAATGGGATAGACCAGGTGTGCCGTTCTCTCCCCCTCCTATTTTTAGAAAAATGTTTCCAATAGACGCCACCACACGGGACTTATGGCAGACAGTCCCTAAGGTGGAGGGAGTAGTTTCTACTCTAGCAAAGCATACTACTATCCCTGTCGAGGGCAGTTGTGCTTTTTCAGATCCAATGGATAAAAAATTAGAAGGTTACCTTAAGAAAATGTTTATTCAACAAGGTTTTATCCTACAGCCCCTTGCATGCATTGCTCCTGTCACTGCTGCTGCTGCGGCGTTCTGGTTTGAGTCTCTGGAAGAGGCTTTACAGGTAGCGACTCCATTGGATGACATACTTGGCAAACTTAAGCTAGCCAATTCTTTTGTTTCTGATGCCATTGTTCATTTTACTAAATTAACGGCTAAGAATTCTGGTTTTGCTATACAGGCGCGCAGGGCGCTATGGCTTAAATCATGGTCAGATGACGTGACTTCAAAATCTAAGCTGCTTAACATTCCCTTCAAGGGGCAGAACCTATTCGGGCCTGGTTTGAAGGAGATTATTGCTGATATCACTGGAGGAAAAGATCATGCCCTTCCTCAGGACAGGTCTAAATCAAGGGCCAAACAGTCTAATTTTCATGCCTTTCGAAACTTCAAGGCAGGTGCGGCATCAACTTCCTCTAATGCAAAACAAGAGGGAACTTTTGCTCAGTCCAAGATGGTCTGGAGACCAAACCAGACCTGGAACAAAGGTAAGCAGGCCAAAAAGCCTGCTGCTGCCTCTAAGACAGCATGAAGGAACGGCCCCCTATCCGGTAACGGATCTAGTAGGGGGCAGACTTTCACTCTTCGCCCAGGCGTGGGCAAGAGATGTCCAGGATCCCTGGGCGTTGGAAATTATATCCCAGGGATATCTTCTGGACTTCAAAGCTTCCCCCCCAAAAGGGAGATTTCACCTTTCACAATTATCTGCAAACCAGATAAAGAGAGAGGCATTCTTACACTGTGTGCGAGACCTCCTAGTTATGGGAGTGATCCATCCAGTTCCAAAGGAGGAACAGGGACAGCGTTTTTACTCAAATCTGTTTGTGGTTCCCAAAAAAAAGGGAACCTTCAGACCAATTTTGGATCTAAAGATCTTAAACAAATTCCTCAGACTTCCATCATTCAAGATGGAAACTATTCGTACCATCCTACCTATGATCCAGGAGGGTCAATATATGACTACAGTGGATCTAAAGGATGCTTATTTTCACATTCCGATACACAAAGATCATCATCGGTTTCTCAGGTTTGCCTTTCTAGACAGGCATTACCAGTTTGTAGCTCTTCCCTTTGGATTAGCTACAGCCCCAAGAATCTTTACAAAGGTTCTAGGGACGCTTTTGGCGGTCCTAAGGCCACGGGGCATAGCAGTGGCCCCTTATTTAGACGACATCCTGATACAGGCGTCAAACTTCCAAATTGCCAAGTCTCATACGGACGTAGTACTGGCATTTCTGAGGTCGCATGGGTGGAAAGTGAACGAGGAAAAGAGTTCTCTATCCCCACTCCCAAGAGTTTCCTTCCTAGGGACTCTGATAGACTCTGTAGAAATGAAAATTTACCTGACGGAGTCCAGGTTATCAAAGCTTCTAAATTCCTGCCGTGTTCTTCATTCAATTCCGCGCCCTTCGTTTGCTCAGTGTATGGAAGTAATCGGCTTAATGGTAGCGGCAATGGACATAGTGCCGTTTGCACGCTTACATCTCAGACCGCTGCAACTATGCATGCTCAGTCAGTGGAACGGGGATTACACAGATTTGTCCCCTCTACTAAATCTGGAGCAAGAGACCAGAGATTCTCTAATCTGGTGGCTATCTCGGGTCCATCTTTCCAAAGGTATGACCTTTCGCAGGCCAGATTGGACAATTGTAACAACAGATGCCAGCCTTCTAGGTTGGGGTGCAGTCTGGAACTCCCTGAAGGCTCAGGGATCGTGGACTCAGGAGGAGACACTCCTTCCAATAAATATTCTGGAACTGAGAGCGATATTCAATGCTCTTCATGCTTGGCCTCAGCTAGCGACAATGAGGTTCATCAGATTTCAGTCGGACAACATCACGACTGTGGCTTACATCAACCATCAAGGGGGAACAAGGAGTTCCCTAGCGATGTTAGAAGTCTCAAAGATAATTCGCTGGGCAGAGACTCACTCTTGCCACCTATCAGCTATCCATATCCCAGGTGTAGAGAACTGGGAGGCGGATTTTCTAAGTCGTCAGACTTTTCATCCAGGGGAGTGGGAAATCCATCCGGAGGTGTTTGCACAATTGATTCATCGTTGGGGCAAACCAGAACTGGATCTCATGGCGTCTCGCCAGAACGCCAAGCTTCCTTGTTATGGATCCAGGTCCAGGGATCCCAAGGCGACGCTGATAGATGCTCTAGCAGCGCCCTGGTCTTTCAACCTGGCTTATGTGTTTCCACCGTTTCCTCTGCTCCCTCGACTGATTGCCAAGATCAAGCAGGAGAGAGCATCAGTGATTTTGATAGCGCCTGCGTGGCCACGCAGGACCTAGTATGCAGATCTAGTGGACATGTCATCCTTTCCACCATGGACTCTGCCTCTGAGACAGGACCTTCTACTTCAGGGTCCTTTCCACCATCCAAACCTAATTTCTCTGAGACTGACTGCATGGAGATTGAACGCTTGATTTTATCAAAGCGTGGCTTCTCCGAGTCAGTCATTGATACCTTAATACAGGCACGAAAGCCTGTCACCAGGAAAATTTATCATAAGATATGGCGTAAATATCTTTATTGGTGTGAATCCAAGGGTTACTCATGGAGTAAGGTCAGGATTCCCAGGATATTATCCTTTCTCCAAGAAGGTTTGGAGAAAGGATTGTCAGCTAGTTCCTTAAAGGGACAGATTTCTTCTCTGTCTATTCTTTTGCACAAGCGTCTGGCAGATGTTCCAGACGTTCAGGCATTTTGTCAGGCTTTAGTTAGAATCAAGCCTGTGTTTAAACCTGTTGCTCCACCATGGAGCTTAAATTTGGTTCTTAAGGTTCTTCAAGGAGTTCCGTTTGAACCTCTTCATTCCATAGATATCAAACTTTTATCTTGGAAAGTTCTTTTTTTGGTAGCTATTTCCTCGGCTCGTAGAGTCTCCGAGTTATCTGCCTTACAATGTGATTCTCCTTATCTGATTTTCCATACGGATAAGGTAGTCCTACGTACCAAACCTGGGTTTTTACCTAAGGGGGTATCTAACAAGAATATCAATCAAGAGATTGTTGTTCCATCCTTGTGTCCTAATCCTTCTTCAAAGAAGGAACGTCTATTACACAATCTGGACGTGGTTCGTGCTTTAAAGTTTTACTTACAAGCTACTAAAGATTTCTGTCAAACATCTGCTTTATTTGTTGTCTACTCTGGACAGAGGAGAGGTCAAAAGGCTTCGGCAACCTCTCTTTCTTTTTGGCTAAGAAGCATAATCCGCTTAGCCTATGAGACTGCTGGACAGCAGCCTCCTGAAAGGATTACAGCTCATTCTACTAGAGCTGTAGCTTCCACTTGGTCCTTTAAAAATGAGGCTTCTGTTGAACAGATTTGCAAGGCTGCGACTTGGTCTTCGCTTCATACCTTTTCAAAATTCTACAAATTTGATACTTTTGCTTCTTTGGAGGCTATTTTTGGGAGAAAGGTTTTACAGGCAGTGGTACCTTCCGTTTAAGTACCTGCCTTGTCCCTCCCTTCATCCGTGTACTTTAGCTTTGGTATTGGTATCCCACAAGAAATGGATGATCCGTGGACTGGATACACCTTACAAGAGAAAACACAATTTATGCTTACCTGATAAATTTATTTCTCTTGTGGTGTATCCAGTCCACGGCCCGCCCTGAAATTTTAAGGCAGGTAATTTTTAAATTTAAACTACAGTCACCACTGCACCCTATGGTTTCTCCTTTCTCGGCTTGTTTTCGGTCGAATGACTGGTTATGGCAGTTAGGGGAGGAGCTATATAACAGCTCTGCTGTGGGTGTCCTCTTGCAACTTCCTGTTGGGAATGAGAATATCCCACAAGTAATGGATGATCCGTGGACTGGATACACCACAAGAGAATTAAATTTATCAGGTAAGCATATATTGTGTTTTCTTTCATGTAATTGGCAAGAGTCCATGAGCTAGTGACGTATGGGATATACAATCCTACCAGGAGGGGCAAAGTTTCCCAAACCTCAAAATGCCTATAAATACACCCCTCACCACACCCATAATTCAGTTTTACAAACTTTGCCTCCTATGGAGGTGGTGAAGTAAGTTTGTGCTAAGATTTCTACGTTGACATACGCTTCTCAACATTTTGAAACCCGATTCCTCTCAGAGTACAGCAAATGTCAGAGGGATGTGAAGGGAGTATTACCCATTGAATGCAATGGTCTTCCTAATGGGGATCTATTTCATAGGTTCTCTGTTATCGGTCGTAGAGATTCATCTCCTACCTCCCTTTTCAGATCGACGATATACTCTCATATACCATTACCTCTACTGATAACTGTTTCAGTACTGGTTTGGCTATCTGCTATATGTGGATGGGTGTCTTTCGGTAAGTATGTTTTTTATTACTTAAGACACCCCAGCTATGGTTTGGCACTTTATGCATTTATATAAAGTCCTAAATATTTGTATTGTACTTTTATTTGCCATAAGTCAGGTTCATGTATTTCCTTGTGCAGACTGTCAGTTTCATATTTAGGGAAAATAAACATATTAAGAAATATTCTTCTTACCTTAGGTTTAGTCTTTTTTTTTTCAATTGACTACTTTTTTTCTTGCAAATTGCGGGCAGTACTAGGCCCGCGGGGGCGCCAAATGCTAGACTTTATTGCGTCAATTTTGGCGAAAAGAACGTCCGTTGACGCAAGTTCGTCATTTCCGGCGTCGTAGTTGACGCCGAAGCCTTACACACGGTTGTGTCGTTAGTGACGCAAGTGTGTCATTTCTGGATATTGTTGGCGGCAAAAAAGTTTCAGTTAAGTTGTGCGTCATACTTGGCGCCAAATTTTTCATTAATTTAATACCCCATTGCTCTTTGCTTCTTGCCTTTCTCTATGTCAGAGGGCTATGCTATTTGCATTTTTTCCCATTCCTGAAACTGTCATATAAGGAAATTGATAATTTTGCTTTATATGTTGTTTTTTCTTTTACATTTTGCAAGATGTCTCAATCTGATCCTGCCTCAGAAGTATCTGTTGGAACTTTGTTGCCTGACATTGGTTCTACCAAAGCTAAGTGCATTTGTTGTAAGATTGTGGAAATTATATCTCCGAAAGTCATTTGTAATAGTTGTCATGATAAACTTTTACATGCAGATAATGTGTCCATCAGTAATAGTACATTGCCAGTTGCAGTTCCGTCAACTTCTAATGTACATGATATACCTATGAATTTTAAAGAATTTGTTACTGATTCTATTCAGAAGGCTTTGTCTGCATTTCCGCCTTCTAATAAATGTAAAAGGTCTTTTAAAACTTCTCATTCAGTTGATGAAATTTCGAATGACCGACAACATAATGATTTATCCTCCTCTGATGAGGATCTATCTGATACAGAAGAACCTTCCTCAGATATTGACACTGACAAATCTACTTATTTATTTAAAATGGAGTATATTCGTTCTTTATTAAAAGAAGTGTTAATTACTTTGGATATTGAGGATATCAGTCCTCTTGACGTTAAGTCTAGTAAACGTTTAAATGATGTTTTTAAACCTCTTGTGGTTACTCCAGAGGTTTTCCTATTCCTGATGCTATTTCTGATATGATTTCTAAGGGATGGAATAAGCCAGGTACTTCTTTTATTCCTTCTTCAAGGTTTAAAAATTGTATCCTTTACCAGCAAAATCTATAGAGTTTTGGGAAAAAATCCCCAAAGTTGATGGGGCTATTTCTACTCTTGCTAAACGTACCACTATTCCTATGGAAGATAGTACTTCCTTTAAGGATCCTTTAGATAGGAAGCTTGAATCTTATCTTAGGAAAGCCTATTTATATTTAGGTCATCTTCTCAGACCTGCAATTTCTTTAGCTGATATTGCGGCTGCATCAACTTTTTGGTTGGAAAATTTAGCGCAACAAGAATTGGATTCTGACATATCTAGCATTATTTGCTTAATGCAATATGCTAATCATTTTATTTGTGATGCCATTTTTGATATTATCAAAATTTATATTAGATCCATGTCTTTAGCTATTTTATCTAGAAGAGCTTTGTGGCTTAAATCTTGGAATGCTGATATGACATCTAAATCTAGATTACTATCTCTCTCTTCCCAAGGTAATAATTTATTTGGTACTCAGTTGGATTCTATTATTTCAACTGTTACGGGGGGAAGGGAGTTTTTCTGCCTCAGGTAAATCTAAGGCTTCTAACCGTTTTCGTTCCTTTCGTCAAAATAAGGAACAAAAATCTAATCCTTCCCTCAAGGAATCTATTTCCAATTTGAAGCCTTCCTCAAATTGGAATAAATCCAAGCCATTTAAGAAACCAAAGTCAGCCCCTAAGTCTGCATGAAGGTGCAGCCCTCATTCCAGCTCAGCTGGTAGGGGGCAGATTAAGGTTTTCAAGGATATTTGGATAAATTCTGTCCAAAATCAATGGATTTTCAGAGCATTGTCTCTCAAGGGTATCGAATAGGATTCAGAGTAAGACCTCCTGTGAGAAGATATTTTCTCTCACGCATCCCAGCAAATCCAGTAAAAGCTCAGGCTTTCCTGAAGTGTGTTTCAGACCTGGAGTTTTCAGGGGTAATCATGCCAGTTCCTTTTCAGGAGCAATGTATGGGGTTTTATTCAAATCTATTCATTGTCCCAAAGAAGGAAAATTCATTCAGACCAGTTCTGGATCTGAAAATTTTAAATCATTATTTAAGAGTACCAACTTTCAAGATGGTGACTATAAGGACTATTCTGCCTTTTGTTCAGCAAGGACATTATATGTCCACAATAGACTTGCAGGATGCATACCTTCATATTCCAATTCATCCAGAACATTATCAGTTCCTGAGATTCTCTTTTCTAGACAAGCATTATCAATTTGTTGCTCTTCCATTTGGCCTAGCAGCAACTCCAAGAATCTTTTCAAAGGTTCTAGGTGTGCTACTCTCTGTAATCAGAGAACAGGGTATTGCGGTGTATCTTTATTTGGACGATATCTTGGTACTAGCTCAGTCTTTACGTTCTGCAGAATCTTACACGAATCAACTAGTGTTGTTTCTTCGAAAACATGGTTGGAGGATCAATTTACCAAAAAGTTTCTTGATTCCTCAGACAAGGGTCACCTTTTTAGGTTTCCAGATAGATTTAGTGTCCATGACTCTGTCTCTAACAGACAAGAGACGTTTGAAATTGGTTGCAGCCTGTCGGCACCTTCAGTCTCAGTCATTCCCTTCAGTGGCTATGTGCATGGAATCCAAAATACAGAATGATGTCCCAGAAACCGGCAAGTACAAAAATATCCAATCTTTATTAGCAGGTATATAAAAACAGCAAACGGTTCAGTCCATCAAAGCAACAGCACAAACTGACCAATATAAAACACAACAAGAGGGAGAGAAGCTGCGCTCCTCATGCAGCAGACATGTTTTGTGCTTACCAAGCACTTGTTCACTGCTTAAAGGAGCAGCAGCTGCCTTCCGCTTAAATAGGCTACAGCTGTGACTAAATTTAAAGATACATAACACATTCTCATATTTAGAAATTTAAAAGTAGTTATCTCCCTCATGCAGTGTGTATAACTTATGTAAATATAAAAGCACTTCTCACTGAATAGTATAGGATAACAGTAGAATAGATAGACATTTCTGATACTTTAAATGGCAATTATATTGTAATTTATAAAGTACTGTAATATTAAAAGGATTTAATTCATGAAATAGCAGAGTTTATTAATCTTAACTAATATCCTAATTTAATCCAGACAAGTAATACTGCAGAATGCTTATCAAAACTGTATAAATAGAATGAATCATATATATACAAATCCCTAAACACAAAGATCTATATCTCTCCTTAGGTTTAGACCATGGGGCATAGACGTATTTAAAGTAAATATCCAATACACCTCTCTTAGGTTAAGTTTATTTTGTCTATCGCCTCCTCTTCTCCATCGTGGAACATGGTCTATACCTTGCAAGGATAAAAGTGATGCCTCAGAGAATTACAGCTCATTCTACTAGATCAGTCTCCACTTTGTGGGCTTTTAAGAATGAAGCTTCAGTTGATCAGATTTGCAAAGCGGCAACTTGGTCCTCTTTGCATAAATTTACTAAATTCTACCGTTTTGATGTATTTGCTTCTTCAGAAGCAGTTTTTGTTAGAAAAGTTCTTCAGGCAGCTGTTTCAGTTTGATTCTTCTGCTGATGTTTTATGTTTCTTTCATGTAATTAGCAAGAGTCCATGAGCTAGTGACGTATGGGATATACATTCCTACCAGGAGGGGCAAAGTTTCCCAAACCTCAAAATGCCTATAAATACACCCCTCACCACACCCACAATTCAGTTTTACAAACTTTGCCTCCGATGGAGGTGGTGAAGTAAGTTTGTGCTAGATTCTACGTTGATATGCGCTCCGCAGCAAGTTGGAGCCCGGTTTTCCTCTCAGCGTGCAGTGAATGTCAGAGGGATGTGAGGAGAGTATTGCCTATTTGAATGCAGTGATCTCCTTTTACGGGGTCTATTTCATAGGTTCTCTGTTATCGGTCGTAGAGATTCATCTCTTACCTCCCTTTTCAGATCGACGATATACTCTTATATATACCATTACCTCTGGTGATTCTCGTTTCAGTACTGGTTTGGCTATCTGCTATATGTAGATGAGTGTCCTGGGGTAAGTAAGTCTTATTTTCTGTGACACTCCAAGCTATGGTTGGGCACTTTGTTTATAAAGTTCTAAATATATGTATTCAAACATTTATTTGCCTTGACTCAGAATGTTCAACTTTCCTTATTTTCAATTTGACTCTTCCCTGTGGGCTGTTAGGCTCGCGGGGGCTGAAAATGCTTCATTTTATTGCGTCATTCTTGGCGCAGACTTTTTTGGCGCAAAAATTCTATTTCCGTTTCCGGCGTCATACGTGTCGCCGGAAGTTGCGTCATTTTTTTACGTTATTTCGCGCCAAAAAAGTCGGCGTTCCGGATGTGGCGTCATTTTTGGCGCCAAAAGCATTTAGGCGCCAAATAATGTGGGCGTCTTATTTGGCGCGAAAAAATATGGGCGTCGCTTTTGTCTCCACATTATTTAAGTCTCATTTTTTATTGCTTCTGGTTGCTAGAAGCTTGTTCTTTGGCATTTTTTCCCATTCCTGAAACTGTCATTTAAGGAATTTGATCAATTTTGCTTTATATGTTGTTTTTTCTCTTACATATTGCAAGATGTCTCACGTTGCATCTGAGTCAGAAGATACTACAGGAAAATCGCTGTCAAGTGCTGAATCTACCAAAGCTGCTGTATCTTTTGGTAGCTATTTCTCCAGCTGTTGTTTGTATTGATTGTCATGACAAACTTGTTAAAGCAGATAATATTTCCTTTAGTAAAGTACCATTGCCTGTTGCAGTTCCTTCAACATCTAAGGTGCAGAATGTTCCTGATAACATAAGAGATTTTGTTTCTGAATCCATAAAGAAGGCTATGTCTGTTATTTCTCCTTCTAGTAAACGTAAAAAATCTTTTAAAACTTCTCTCCCTACAGATGAATTTTTAAATGAACATCATCATTCTGATTCTGATGACTCCTCTGGTTCAGAGGATTCTGTCTCTGAGGTTGATGCTGATAAATCTTCATATTTATTTAAAATGGAATTTATTCGTTCTTTACTTAAAGAAGTTCTAATTGCTTTAGAAATAGAGGATTCTGGTCCTCTTGATACTAATTCTAAACGTTTGGATAAGGTATTTAAAGCTCCTGTGGTTATTCCAGAAGTTTTTCCTGTTCCTAATGCTATTTCTGCAGTAATTTCCAAAGAATGGGATAAATTGGGTAATTCATTTACTCCTTCTAAACGTTTTAAGCATTTATATCCTGTGCCGTCTGACAGATTAGAATTTTGGGACAAAATCCCTAAAGTTGATGGGGCTATTTCTACCCTTGCTAAACGTACTACTATTCCTACGTCAGATGGTACTTCGTTTAAGGATCCTCTAGATAGGAAAATTGAGTCCTTTCTAAGAAAAGCTTATCTGTGTTCAGGTAATCTTCTTAGACCTGCTATATCTTTGGCTGATGTTGCTGCAGCTTCAACTTTTTGGTTGGAAACTTTAGCGCAACAAGTAACACATCGTGATTCTCATGATATTATTATTCTTCTTCAGCATGCTAATAATTTTATCTGTGATGCCATTTTTGATATTATCAGAGTTGATGTCAGGTTTATGTCTCTAGCTATTTTAGCTAGAAGAGCTTTATGGCTTAAAACTTGTAATGCTGATATGGCTTCTAAATCAACTTTACTTTCTATTTCTTTCCAGGGTAACAAATTATTTGGTTCTCAGTTGGATTCCATCATTTCAACTGTTACTGGTGGGAAAGGAACTTTTTTACCACAGGATAAAAGATCTAAAGGTAAAAGCAGGGCTAATAATCGTTTTCGTTCCTTTCGTTTCAACAAAGAACAAAAGCCTGATCCTTCATCCTCAGGAGCAGTTTCAGTTTGGAAACCATCTCCAGTCTGGAATAAATCCAAGCCAGCTAGAAAGGCAAAGCCTGCTTCTAAGTCCACATGAAGGTGCGGCCCTCATTCCAGCTCAGCTGGTAGGGGGCAGGTTACGTTTTTTCAAGGAAATTTGGATCAATTCTGTTCACAATCTTTGGATTCAGAACATTGTTTCAGAAGGGTACAGAATTGGTTTCAAGATGAGACCTCCTGCAAAGAGATTTTTTCTTTCCCGTGTCCCAGTAAATCCAGTAAAAGCTCAAGCATTTCTGAAATGTGTTTCAGATCTAGAGTTGACTGGAGTAATTATGCCAGTTCCAGTTCCGGAACAGGGGATGGGGTTTTATTCAAATCTCTTCATTGTACCAAAGAAGGAGAATTCCTTCAGACCAGTTCTGGATCTAAAAATATTGAATCGTTATGTACGGATACCAACGTTCAAAATGGTAACTGTAAGGACTATCTTGCCTTTTGTTCAGCAAGGGAATTATATGTCCACAATAGATTTACAGGATGCATATCTGCATATTCCGATTCATCCAGATCATTATCAGTTCCTGAGATTCTCTTTTCTGGACAAGCATTACCAGTTTGTGGCTCTGCCGTTTGGCCTAGCTACAGCTCCAAGAATTTTTACAAAGGTTCTCGGTGCCCTTCTGTCTGTAATCAGAGAACAGGGTATTGTGGTATTTCCTTATTTGGACGATATCTTGGTACTTGCTCAGTCTTTACATTTAGCAGAATCTCATACGAATCGACTTGTGTTGTTTCTTCAAGATCATGGTTGGAGGATCAATTTACCAAAAAGTTCTTTGATTCCTCAGACAAGGGTAACCTTTCTGGGTTTCCAGATGGATTCAGTGTCCATGACTCTGTCTTTAACAGACAAGAGACGTCTAAAATTGATTGCAGCTTGTCGAAACCTTCAGTCACAATCATTCCCTTCGGTAGCCTTATGCATGGAAATTCTAGGTCTTATGACTGCTGCATCGGACGCGATCCCCTTTGCTTGTTTTCACATGCGACCTCTTCAGCTCTGTATGCTGAAGCAATGGTGCAAGGATTACACGAAGATATCTCAAACAATATCTTTAAAACCGATTGTTCGACACTCTCTAACATGGTGGACAGATCACCATCGTTTAATTCAGGGGGCTTCTTTTGTGCTTCCGACCTGGACTGTAATTTCAACAGATGCAAGTCTCACGGGTTGGGGAGCTGTGTGGGGATCTCTGATGGCACAAGGAGTTTGGGAATCTCAGGAGGTGAGATTACGATCAATATTTTGGAACTCCGTGCAATTTTCAGAGCTCTTCAGTTTTGGCCTCTTCTGAAGAGAGAATCGTTCATTTGTTTTCAGACAGACAATGTCACAACTGTGGCATACATCAATCATCAAGGAGGGACTCACAGTCCTCTGGCTATGAAAGAAGTATCTCGAATTTTGGTTTGGGCGGAATCCAGCTCCTGTCTAATCTCTGCGGTTCATATCCCAGGTGTAGACAATTGGGAAGCGGATTATCTCAGTCGCCAAACGTTGCATCCGGGCGAATGGTCTCTTCACCCAGAGGTATTTCTTCAGATTGTTCAAATGTGGGAACTTCCAGAAATAGATCTGATGGCGTCCCATCTAAACAAGAAACTTCCCAGGTATCTGTCCAGATCCCGGGATCCTCAGGCGGAGGCAGTGGATGCATTATCACTTCCTTGGAAGTATCATCCTGCCTATATCTTTCCGCCTCTAGTTCTTCTTCCAAGAGTAATCTCCAAGATTCTGAAGGAATGCTTGTTTGTTCTGCTGGTAGCTCCGGCATGGCCTCACAGGTTTTGGTATGCGGATCTTGTCTGGATGGCCTCTTGCCAACCGTGGACTCTTCCGTTAAGATCAGACCTTCTGTCACAAGGTCCTTTTTTCCATCAGGATCTGAAATCCTTAAATTTAAAGGTATGGAGATTGAACGCTTGATTCTTCGTCAAAGAGGTTTCTCTGACTCTGTGATTAATACTATGTTACAGGCTCGTAAATCTGTATCTCGAGAGATATATTATAGAGTCTGGAAGACTTATATTTCTTGGTGTCTTTCTCATCATTTTTCTTGGCATTCTTTTAGAATACCGAGAATTTTACAGTTTCTTCAGGATGGTTTAGATAAGGGTTTGTCCGCAAGTTCTTTGAAAGGACAAATCTCTGCTCTTTCTGTTCTTTTTCACAGAAAGATTGCTATTCTTCCTGATATTCATTGTTTTGTACAAGCTTTGGTTCGTATAAAACCTGTCATTAAGTCAATTTCTCCTCCTTGGAGTTTGAATTTGGTTCTGGGAGCTCTTCAAGCTCCTCCGTTTGAACCTATGCATTCATTGGACATTAAATTACTTTCTTGGAAAGTTTTGTTCCTTTTGGCCATCTCTTCTGCCAGAAGAGTTTCTGAGTTATCTGCTCTTTCTTGTGAGTCTCCTTTTCTGATTTTTCATCAGGATAAGGCGGTGTTGCGAACTTCTTTTGAATTTTTACCTAAAGTTGTGAATTCCAACAACATTAGTAGAGAAATTGTGGTTCCTTCATTATGTCCTAATCCTAAGAATTCTAAGGAGAAATCGTTGCATTCTTTGGATGTTGTTAGAGCTTTGAAATATTATGTTGAAGCTACGAAATCTTTCCGTAAGACTTCTAGTCTATTTGTTATCTTTTCCGGTTCTAGAAAAGGCCAGAAAGCTTCTGCCATTTCTTTGGCATCTTGGTTGAAATCTTTAATTCATCTTGCCTATGTTGAGTCGGGTAAAACTCCGCCTCAGAGAATTACAGCTCATTCTACTAGGTCAGTTTCTACTTCCTGGGCGTTTAGGAATGAAGCTTCGGTTGACCAGATCTGCAAAGCAGCAACTTGGTCCTCTTTGCATACTTTTACTAAATTCTACCATTTTGATGTATTTTCTTCTTCTGAAGCAGTTTTTGGTAGAAAAGTACTTCAGGCAGCGGTTTCAGTTTGAATCTTCTGCTTATGTTTTTCGTTAAACTTTATTTTGGGTGTGGATTATTTTCAGCAGGAATTGGCTGTCTTTATTTTATCCCTCCCTCTCTAGTGACTCTTGTGTGGAAAGATCCACATCTTGGGTAGTCATTATCCCATACGTCACTAGCTCATGGACTCTTGCTAATTACATGAAAGAAAACATAATTTATGTAAGAACTTACCTGATAAATTCATTTCTTTCATATTAGCAAGAGTCCGTGAGGCCCACCCTTTTTTTGTGGTGGTTATGATTTTGTATAAAGCACAATTATTCCAATTCCTTATTTTATATGCTTTCGCACTTTTTTATCACCCCACTTCTTGGCTATTCGTTAAACTGAATTGTGGGTGTGGTGAGGGGTGTATTTATAGGCATTTTGAGGTTTGGGAAACTTTGCCCCTCCTGGTAGGAATGTATATCCCATACGTCACTAGCTCATGGACTCTTGCTAATATGAAAGAAATGAATTTATCAGGTAAGTTCTTACATAAATTATGTTTTTTCTTGTTATTAAATTAATAAACTTATAATTTGGGTTGTGGATTATATTTTCAGCGGAAAATGGCTGTTTTTTATTTTATCCCTCCCTCTCTAGTGACTCTTGCGTGGAGTTCCACATCTTGGGTATTAATATCCCATACGTCACTAGCTCATGGACTCTTGCTAATTACATGAAAGAAAACATAATTTATGTAAGAATTTACCTGATAAATTCATTTCTTTCATATTGGCAAGAGTCCATGAGGCCCACCCTTTTTATGGTGGTTTTGATTTTTTTGTATAAAGCACAATTATTTCCAAATTCCTTGTTGATGCTTTTTACTCCTTTCTTTATCACCCCAATACTTGGCTATTCATTAAACTGAATTGTGTGTGTGGTGAGGGGTATATTTATAGGCATTTTGAGGTTTTGGGAAACTTTGCCCCTCCTGGTAGGATTGTATATCCCATACGTCACTAGCTCATGGACTCTTGCCAATATGAAAGAAATGAATTTATCAGGTAAATTCTTACATAAATTATGTTTTTGTTCCTGTAAACGAAGCATCTAAACACCTTATAAATACATTTAAAAATCTCATAACATGAGTGGATTGACCGTCCCATAAAAGTAGGCAGTGTTTTATTTAAAATAATGTAACGTGTCCCATCCAATAGTGCAGCAGTTGTCATTTAAATATCCATGACAGGATTATCGCCACAATGCATGCACACTTGTAATCTACTGGATTCGCATGCGCAGTATAGCACAGAAGCATATTTACTATGCTGATGTTATTATAAGCAATAGTAAATTGGGTGTGACTAAGGTTAATTGTCATCCAAATTTACTATTGCTTATATTCTTTGCGCTGCAAATTGTAATTTTGTAATTGTTGCGGGTAATTCAAACTCACTGTGATTGCAAATTATTTATAAAGATTTTTTTTTTGTATTAAAAAGTGGAAGAAAAATTCAATTGGATCAATTTTATCAGGGTGTGCGCTCCAGCTGTACATTCATGTGACATTGTTTTGTACGTGTGCTGTGGAAACCCGTACGTTGCATTGTGTCATTTATTAGAGAGCTAATGACATCCTAAGTGTGGAGCACTCCTTGCCTGGCTGTCATGTAGTGGCCACACGTTTTGTAGTGATCTGTGAAGTCCGTATTCCGAAGGGATAACGAGCCGCCTTTCCCCACTGATACCAGCGTCTGTCACTATCCCTGTATAGTGCACTTTAATTACATGCTGCAGGAGAGGAGGGGGCTGAATAAATGCATGCGTTAGCCTTTAAATGCACATGCGGGCCACCATGAAGTTTCTTCCTAACCATCGTTATAGGGCACACGTAATAAGATAAAAAGTGGGATTGGCGAAATAAAGATTTTTAATAACAAATATCCAGAAAATGGCTTAAAACTTTTAATAGGTACTTATTACAAATATTTAATATATATATTGAAGTTTTAAGAAAAATTAAAACAATTTTTTGAGTTTACTATCCCTTTAAGTCCAGCAGAAATCTGATGAGGTTTCTGTACAGTGGTAGTGCATTCCATCATTGTATTCATTTGAAGCCCTATTTAGTCACCATCCTGCTGTGCATCATTCCTCCTCTCCCCTGCTTCATTAACTGCTGAATGGTCTTTTCTCTAGTGATATAACTGTAGTTTGGCACATTTGAGAGATATTTGCTGCTATAAAACTGGAGAAATTCAAGTGGTAGCTGCTCACTCTGTAATGTTTCCTCAAATAATTTTTCTACATATCTGCAAATAACTTTTAAAGGAATATCAAATTCTAAATGTTTCATGATTCATATAGAACGTACAATATAAAAAAAACTAAAATAAAAAAAGCACCTCTGAAACCTTATATGACAGCAGTTTTGCAAGAATTCTTTTATATGGAAGAGTTTGCTGTATTTTATTTTTCTCCTTTTTAATGTGTCTCCTTTTTAATGTGATCCATTTTACCTGCTGGAGTGTATTAAATAGTTTACAAATAGTTAGTTTACCTTTATTTTGAGATTTAAATTGCTTCTTAAAAATATCAGTATTTAAAGGGACATGAAACCCACAATTTTTCTTTCATGATTCAGATAGAGAATAGTTTAAAACAACTTTCCAATTTACTTCTATCATCTAACTTTCTTTATTCTCTTAATATCCTTTATTGAAAAGCATATCTAGATAGGTTCAGTAGCTGCTGATTAGTGACATAGATGCCTCCACATAGATGCCTCGTCTGATTGGCTCACCCATGTGCATTGCTATTTCTTCAGCAAAGGATATCTAAAGAATGAAGCAAATTAGATAATAGAAGTAAATTGGAATTTTGTTTAAGATTGTATTCTCTATCTGAATCATGAAATATTTTTTTTTAGGTTTCATGTTCCTTTAAGTACTGGTTGTAGAAAACTATGTAAACAAGAATGTTTAGATGGTCATGCTCCCATTGGGGTGGGTGACAAAAAGGTACTAAAATATTGACTACTTATTGATCTTCGCTTAAGCAGTTAGAGATACGATCAGAATGATTTTGTCTAAATAATTAGACTATTACGATAATGAGGGGTGCTTTCCCTACATTCTCAGCCTATTTTATTGTCAAGTGATGTGATTGGATATTTGTGGTTTAAATTGAACAAATGTGACATAACATATTTAGCTTGATTAAATGGACATTGTACACTAGATTTTGTTTTGCATAAATGTTTTGTAGATAATCCATTTATATAGCATATACAGCTTTTTTAAATAACATTGCCCTGATTTTCCAACTCCTAACCAAGCCCCAAAGTTTTAGGAGAATACTGATGTATACCTACTCCAGCTTGCTCCTGTTTGTGTAAAGAGTCTTTTCATATGCAGAGGAAGGGTGGGGGGAGTGTCTGCTTTTTTGCTATTGAACCTCTTGCAGTGGGTGTTCCAGCTAATCTTTTTTAACAGTGCTAAACTGGGAGCTTCTAAGTGAGCTTTTAAACGGTTTTATACTGGATTTTTAGATTATTATTCTTTATAGTAGTGTCTATTACATGCAGTCATATGAAAATAGGTGTATACTGTCCCTTTAAGGGCTAGTAGGCACAAAATGACACTTTTTCATAGATGTTTTCAGTAAAATAATTGCTTTTTAAGGGATATGGTTCTGTGGACAATCATTACAATTTTTTTTATATATATATATATATTATAAATTATGCCTTTCTGACCATAGAATAAAATAAATAATTTAGCTTTATGAACAAGAACTAGCTAAATAATATACCCCTTTACCCCATTGTCACTGTGGACGGACATACTTTCACATGTGGTGGTCTTGTCCACTTGTTAAATACATATGGAGTGTAGCCTCTTGTCACAAAACAAATCAAAAATACATTACTAAGTACAGTTACACTCATAATAACACTCGCTAAGTAAATTATTTAAAAAAAAATTATAAGCACTCAAAGATATGAGGTCTCAGGTGTTAGGAAAAAAAAGGCAGGCAATGGGCTTTAACATAGACATACATACATTCATATACATGTCTAAAGATGGATATGTGTGTATGTATATATATGTGTGTGTGTATTTATATGTGTATGTATTTAAGACATATATGCACATATAAACACATAAATGCGAATGTATACAAATATAGACATTATATATAACTGCATTGTTTTTTGCACATTATTGTATTATTTATATATTGTATAGTCTGATCGCCATATTTTTTTAAATTCTTTATATATAAAAAATGTAAATAAAAAGGATTTGTTTTTACATACGCTTCCCTTCTTTACTCCTTCCGGGTTTCTGAGACTGTGACGTATAGAGCGGTCCCACCCGCTCTATACGTAGTACAAAAGCGCGTTCTCGTTTGTTATTACAGACGACGGAATGAATGTGGTCAGTAGGGAATCCTTACTGCGTCTGCGCTAAACTGGAACGAGCTTTTGTTATAACAGGGAGGAAGTAAAGGCAACGCATGCGCATATCAACAAGTTATGCGGTGACGTAATATGACGGCCGCCTAACAGCCAGTATTTCAATTGGATTGTCAAACAACGTGACCAGGCTAAGAAAAAAAAGAAGAAAAAAAAACGGGTTGTTTTAAAAGGGTACAGAAATGGATTTAAAAAACGGCAATAACTTAAAAATATAGCGAAATTAAAAAAATCATGAATTAAAGTCCCATTCAATTTTTGTGTATTTACAGGGGAAGCAATATAATAGATCAAACTTTACCTTCACTTTAAGTAGATGAAAACATAAAAAATCATATTTATTCTATATTAATGTTTAATAAAGTGTCATACTGTGTATGTAGCGTAAATATTTCACATTCCAATGTTCTGCACATTGCAGAATATGTTCTAAGTATTTATAAATAGATATTCTTATATAAATTTGTAGATATCTATACCTATATATAATCATGTGTATATATAGGTATAGATATATATTGTACTAAAATACCATCAGATATATGTAGAAATATACAGGGAGTACAGAATTATTAGGCAAGTTGTATTTTTGAGGATTAATTTTATTATTGAACAACAACCATGTTCTCAATGAACCCAAAAAAACTCATTAATATCAAAGCTGAATAGTTTTGGAAGTAGTTTTTAGTTTGTTTTTAGTTATAGCTATTTTAGGGGGATATCTGTGTGTGCAGGTGACTATTACTGTGCATAATTATTAGGCAACTTAACAAAAAACAAATATATACCCATTTCAATTATTTATTTTTACCAGTGAAACCAATATAACATCTCAACATTCACAAATATACATTTCTGACATTCAAAAACAAAACAAAAACAAATCAGTGACCAATATAGCCACCTTTCTTTGCAAGGACACTCAAAAGCCTGCCATCCATGGATTCTGTCAGTGCTTTGATCTGTTCACCATCAACATTGCGTGCAGCAGCAACCACAGCCTCCCAGACACTGTTCAGAGAGGTGTACTGTTTTCCCTCCTTGTAAATCTCACATTTGATGATGGACCACAGGTTCTCAATGGGGTTCAGATCAGGTGAACAAGGAGGCCATGTCATTAGATTTTTTTCTTTTATACCCTTTCTTGCCAGCCACGCTGTGGAGTACTTGGACGCGTGTGATGGAGCATTGTCCTGCATGAAAATCAGGTTTTTCTTGAAGGATGCAGACTTCTTCCTGTACCACTGCTTGAAGAAGGTGTCTTCCAGAAACTGAAAGTAGGACTGGGAGTTGAGCTTGATTCCATCCTCAACCCGAAAAGGCCCCACAAGCTCATCTTTGATGATACCAGCCCAAACCAGTACTCCACCTCCACCTTGCTGGCGTCTGAGTCGGACTGGAGCTCTCTGCCCTTTACCAATCCAGCCACGGGCCCATCCATCTGGCCCATCAAGACTCACTCTCATTTCATCAGTCCATAAAACCTTAGAAAAATCAGTCTTGAGATATTTCTTGGCCCAGTCTTGATGTTTCAGCTTGTGTGTCTTGTTCAGTGGTGGTCGTCTTTCAGCCTTTCTTACCTTGGCCATGTCTCTGAGTATTGCACACTCCAGTGATGTTGCAGCTCTGAAATATGGCCAAACTGGTGGCAAATGGCATCTTGGCAGCTGCACGCTTGACTTTTCTCAGTTCATGGGCAGTTATTTTGCGCCTTGGTTTTTCCACACGCTTCTTGCGACCCTGTTGACTATTTTGAATGAAACGCTTGATTGTTCGATGATCACGCTTCAGAAGCTTTGCAATTTTAAGAGTGCTGCATCCCTCTGCAAGATATCTCACTATTTTTGACTTTTCTGAGCCTGTCAAGTCCTTCTTTTGACCCATTTTGCCAAAGGAAAGGAAGTTGCCTAATAATTATGCACACCTGATATAGGGTGTTGTCATTAGACCACACCCCTTCTCATTACAGAGATGCACATCACCTAATATGCTTAATTGGTAGTAGGCTTTCGAGCCTATACAGCTTGGAGTAAGACAACATGCATAAAGAGGATGATGTGGTCAAAATACGCATTTGCCTAATAATTCTGCACTCCCTGTATATTTATCAATAAATAGAACATATTCTGTGATGTGAAGAACATTGGAATGTGAAATATTCATATTTTCATGTCGGGTTAGCGCACTTAAGAATATGCAATTGGGTTTGCGGACAAGTATTTCCCCCCCCCCCCCACACACACACACACACACACACTTTTCTTGCTCCATTGACATCTATGAGGGAATACGTTATCGCGAAAAGTCACAGAGAAGGCAGGATCCAGCTTGTGTGCAAAATAAAATCAAAATTTATTAGGCTCAGTTAAAACGCCAAATAGGCTAAACAAACAGCATAAACAGGAAAGGTGTGTGAGCGTGACACCAAGGCTTACATGTTTCGGCACTCAGCCGTAATCCTAGCCATAGGTGTCATGCAGGTGAATGCATACTTAAAAAGTTAATGATACAATATAATTGGACAAAAAATATATACAAAGCACACCCACACTCCACAGGTTGAAAAGGAGTTAACCCTTAGTTCCCTAGACCTGAACAACAGTAATACACTTTCAAGTTAATACATGTGAAATATCGTATTAACTAAGAGAATACACACTATAATAAATGGTTAAAAATAGCAAATAGGTATAACACATTATATATCAAACGATAAATATTCTATACATAGGAAAAACACCTAGCTATAATAACCACAATCTGTATTAGATGCTCAATATACTCTGTATGATAAAATAGAATGTATGTTATATTAAATGTCCCCCATTGGAAGTATATTATACCACAGAATATCTGACAAGCAAATACACAATTGCTAGGTGTAGGTAAAACTTCAGCCTACCAGTTATATGATTACACAATGTACTCTAGCATCTATGCACGTGTGTGATATATCTGGGCAATATTCAAGTATAAAACCACAATTATAGTGGTAATATGTAAACCCTGTATATCAGGAATAGTGTAGGGCAAGATAGAAGAATAAGGAGGAAAGAAAAATACAAAATTCAAAAATCGAAATTCAAAATTCAAAAAGCACTAAATCAAGATGTATAAATGAAATGTATAAGTAAGTTCACTAAATTATATCATCCTTATATACATCATATTTGTCCGTGTCAGAAATATGACACTTGTATACATGTACCGGAAGTGGAAAAATATTGGAAAATATGTATAGGGAACATATGCACTCTCATATGTGCATATTTCTCTGTATATATAAGGATGCTAATGAAAATAAGGTTTGAGTAATAACTACGAATTGGTTGATTTAATGTAGATGTAATTATGTTTTATATATTGAGGGATATGAATAATGTAATATCAGAGGAAACCTCTAAGGCTATTCCCAGAAGTTGATTAAATCATATCTGGAGTTTAATCCTAAAGGTAGCCTTGTTTTTAAAGTGTAGATCCAATACACTTCCCTTTTGGCAAGTATATTCTCAAGGTTACCACCTCTCTTGGGCACCTTGGCTTGTTCTATTGCCACCCATTTGAAAGAATTCAAACTACAACTGTGTTTAGTTGCAAAATGTTGAACCAGGGGTGTGCTGGACGTACCTTTGGTAATGGTCGAGAAGTGTTCCCTAATGCGGGAATTTATATCCCTAGAGGTTAACCCTACGTATTGAACATTACACAGGGTACATATGATGATATATATGACATCAGTACTTTGGCAATTAAGGCAGGTTTTAATGGGGTATGTCTGACCTGTTATTGTTGAGGTGAATTCTTTAGTAACCCAGACAAAATCACAGGGTTTACACTTTCTGTGCCCACATTTGAACATGCCTAAATGTTGTAACCATGAACTAGTATGTCATGATGTCTGTTTCAGTTCTGTTGGAGACAGGATAGATGCCAATGTTGGGCTTTTTTTGTACGAACACCTTACCCCTTGTTTTACGGTTTCAACCAGCTTATCATCAGCTGCCAGTAAAGGGAAATGTTTCCTGACTATGTTGCAGATCTGTGGATACTGTGTACTAAAGGTTGTCACGAAGTGTACACCTTGAAAGTCACTGTGTGTATTTTTGGGTTTGTCTATCAAAAGTTGATCCCTATCCAACTTGTCAACAGCTAATCTAGCTTGTCTGATATGTCTACGGGCATATTTTCTCTCTTTGCGTCTCTTCTCTAGACAATCAGCCTCCTGCACGTAATCCACAGTGTTGCTGCAGTTCCTCTTAAGCCTGGTAAACTGGCCTTTTGTAACAGCATACAATGTATTCTTAGGATGGCAACTGGAGGAGTGCAGGAGGGTGTTGCCTGAGATGGGCTTACGATATACTTTAGACGTGATTTTACCACTGCTTTCTCCTGTAAGACATAGGTCTAAATAGTTAAAAGAATTTGAATCCGTAGTGTAGGTAAAGCTTAAATTCAAATTGTTATTATTGATCATCTCAATGAAGGTCATAATATCTGCAGGTGAACCTGACCAGATAAAGAGGTCATCAATATAACGTTTAAAGAAACAGATGTGTGATCTGTATGGGTTACGTTAACGCGCACACGATATTCTAAGTTCGGCTTTTTGCGGGCATCGGGTTAGCACTTGGGCAAAAACAGTATACTTTCAACTTGTAATATGAGCCCTTCCCCACGCAAAAAGCATACTTTTAGCGGAGGAGCGTTAACTACCACTCCATTTGTAATCTGGCTCTTAGTAGGGAAAAATAGATTAACAACTTGCAGGGATGGAGATATATATAAATCCAAACACAGGGATGCACTCACCAGTACTTTAAATATTGTCAACTTTACTGTTTAACGTTTTGGGGTTTTACCCCCTTCTTCAGACACAAACAAAATAATGACAATCTGCTTACCACCCCTGTGCCATTTAACACAGAAGGGACTGCATAGCGCTGCGGAATCTGTTGGCGCTCTACAAATAACCTATAATAATAATAGAGATGTCGTCAGCAGACGGCATGGCGCCTGATCAAGCCTGATCAAGCTGTGGACAGAAAACATAACTTGCACTTAAATGTATAGCCATATAAACCAAGGACAAACATAAATCATATAAATCTGATCCCCAAAAACAAATAAATTATATATCATTAAAATATAGCAGTCCTATTGCCATAACAGTATGTGTGACTCATGGTATGGCAATGAGTCATGCATACTGTTATGGCAATTGGACTGCTCTATTGTTTTTTGATGATATATATATATATATCCTATAATATAAAATATAATATAAAAGGCCAATTGTGTTTGTCCGAAGCTGTCATGCAAAGTAGAGACAGCACGAGGACAAACACACCTGGCCTTAGAGTCCCTACCTGATCTGCTGTTTGCAGCCGGTGCGGGCAGAAGTGGGCAAGGCCGGGTGGGGGCAGGGCCGGGTGTGACGGGGGCCGGGCGCGGTCACGCACACAAGATAGCTGAGGGAGGGGGAGAGAACAAAAGAGATGGGAAAGAGCTAGAGATAGGATAAGAGAGAGCAAAAGTGAGGGGAAAGAGCAAGAGAGGGGGGAGAGAAAATAAGAGGGGGAAAGAGAGAGAGCAAAAGAGAGGGGGAGGGGGAGAGCGCAAAAGAGAGGGGGAGAGAGAGCGCAAAAGAGAGGGGGAGAGAGAGCGCAAAAGAGAGGGGGAGAGAAAGCGCAAAAGAGAGGGGGGAGAGAGCGCAAAAGAGGGAGGGAGAGAGCGCAAAAAAGAGGAGGGGGAGAGAGAGCGCAAGAGAGAGGGGAGGGGGAGAGAGAGAGAGAGCAAAAGAGAGGGGGGAGAGAGGGCAAGGGGTGGGACCGCTGTACTGCAAAAAATGGCCCGTGTGAACGGGCTTTAGGACTGTGTGTATATATATGTGTATATATATATATGTGTATATATATATATATGTGTATATATATATATATATATATATACACACTGTTCTTGTTTTCTATTTAGTTTTTTGGGGGATTTTGTTCTCCATTTGTTCCTATTCATGTGTTTTGTATTTTATTGTGATGGGAATGGCTGTAAAGATCAAAGAAATGCACAAATAAAATTTGTAGCTGTAATGGGTTATTAGCTGAGAAAGCAAGCCTGCTGTGCAGAACCATTGGTCTTCTCTGTCTATAGTGAATTATTCATGGTTGATCATTTTATAGGACCAAATATCACAAAAGAGAACCAACCGTATACTAACCCAGTTGTGTCTTGTATACGTTTTGGTTCTGTCAGCTAATCTTGCTTAATGCATTTTCTCTTGCACCAGCTTTTTGTGACTTTGTGATTTAATTGATGTTACTAGTTTTTCATTAGCTTGGTTAATACAGAGTTTAGAAAAATGACTTCTCTAAATGACTCTTTATTTTAATTTGTCATTCTTGAGTGATTATTGATCCCTTTCTATCAATGTTTGTTATCTTTATCTTTTCTCCAGAGGCCACAATCAGAGGATGGAATTCCTGGGTGATTCTATAATGCAGCTCGTAGCTACGGAATATTTATTCCTACATTTCCCTGATCATCATGAGGGCCACTTAACGGTGAGAGGCAAATAAATCATGTTCCCGAGAAGGCGGAGCCGGTTATTTAGAGAATTATTCTGTTTGTTGATAGATAACTAGGTGTTCAGCCACCATGGCTCCTTGCTAGAGATTTGTGATGTTTTTAAAATGTATTGCACGTGCATGGCATTCTGACTTATGAGCCTCATGCTTCCTGTTTTATTCCCCCCTCATCTTCACAAATCAATAATGTAATCTGTGATAAGCTCTGTGTGCTTATATTGGCATCGGGCCCTTTTGCAGACTGATGCATTAAGGCTCTTTGTGTTGTCGATTTATTCCAGGTTAGATGCATGTTTGCATACTGCTAGCTTAATTAAAGTTTGTTTTTAACAGAGAAAGATAATTAAGGTACCCTGAGCCTTTGTGTGTTCTTGTCTCCAAATTGCGGCACTTCACGTGAATATGAATTTTTAAGCACCATCAGACTCTGTAAATTAGCATGGTCAATAAATATTGCACTTTAACCTGTGTCTAAAGGTTAATATTGACACAACTGAATTATACTAATTAGACATCCATTTGGTTACTGTTGTTAATAAAGCAACATGGTACTTTATATATTCATGTATAAAAGATGTATATGGTGTTACATGACCGTTTTTCCCCCATTAGAGACAATTAAATAGTTAACTATAATGCTTCAAAATATTGTAGACTTTGTTTTTACGTGTATTATTGCACTCTCAAAACCTCAATATATTTTATGCTTGAAAAAAAACAAAATCTGGAATCTTTTTAACCTCAGACCTAATTCTGTGCAACACTCCCCTTGCTTGGGGGTCAATACATTTTACTCTGCCATAACTGATCTTGCACACTAATTTCCTTCACCCCATAACTGAAATGGAGTTATCGAGCTTAATCATGTGTTTACAGTAGTTTAAAATAGCTTTACTCTATTAAAGGGATGTTAATATTGACATTGTGTTATATAAAGTGTTAATAATTATTAGTAGTAAAAATGCTGTTTTGCTGTAGGGCTTTAAAATTCCTTTTGAGAATTAAAAGTGCAGATTCCACATTTCACAAGCCTACCACTGTAATATTTTGTGCATGCATTGTTCACTGTAGTAGTTCATCTATATCTGTCCCTATAAGATAATGAAACCTAGTTAACATAGTGGCACCAGATACTTTATGGAGGTTAAAGCTTTTCACTTATTTCTTCAATATTTAAACAAACAATATAATTTTGAAAACTACAGATGCAGTTTATCCTATGGCTTTGCTTTGAATACATGATTAGGTCTAGCGTTTATTCAGTGGGTAAAGTCTTTTTAAAGGGACAGTCTACACCATAATTTTTATTGTTTTAAAAGATAGATAATCCCTTTATTACCCATTTCCCAGTTTTGCATAACCAACACAGTTATATTAATATACTTTTAACCTCTGTGATTATTTTGTATCTAAGCCTCTGCAATCTGCCCCTTTTTTCAGTTCTTTTGACAGACTTGCAGTCTAGTCAATCAGTGCCTGCTCCCAGATAACTTCTCGTACACGAGCACAGTGTTATCTATATGAAATACGTGAACTAACACCCTCTAGTGGTGAAAAACTGTTAAAATGCAATCTGAAAGAGCTGGGCTTCAAGGTCTAAGAAATTAGCATATGAACCTCCTAGGTTAAGCTTTCAACTAAGAATACCAAGAGAACAAAGCAAAATTGGTGATAAAAGTAAATTGGAAAATTGTTTAAAATTACATGCTCTATCTGAATCATGAAAGTTTATTTTGGCCTAGACTGTCCCTTTAAAGGTTGATGAAATTACATAATAAATTAACAACTTTTTTATTGTGTCTAGATTACTGGTTTTCACACCTGTCCTCGGGCCCCCATAACAAGCCACATTTTGAGGATATCTGAACTAGAGCACAGGTCAAATAATCAGCAGATTAGTAAACATGGTTATTTTGCCTGCTCATCATAAAAATCTGGCCTGTTAGGGAGGCCTGAGAACAGGTTTGAAAACCAGAGGTCGAGATATATCAAATATATAGTTATCTCCGTTATCCACATCCATTTTAAAAAGGAGCCTGTCAGCCTTATAGAAACCCGAGGACAGCTATAAAAGATGAATACTTATTGCTGTGGTTACCACACATACAAGAATAAAAATCCTATATAGAGAGTCACCATGCAATTAATGAACTTAAAGGGATATAATAGTCAAAAACTGTAATGTGCATTTAAACAATATACTTATTAGCTAATCATGTTGTAAGAAAAAGTTAATAGGGTCATATGTACATATGCTGCACATGCTCAATGCCTCCCCATTCAAATATCATGTATGTTGGCACATCATGTATCATGTCAGTGATGACTGCATTAGCATTGCACAAAGCACCACCAGCAATCTGAGAAGTCATGGTGTTTAAAACTGATACAAAAGTGGGACAGCGCTAATGAAGCTAAAGATTAACGGGTCTAAAGAACAAAATTATAAATAAAAATAAATAATATTTCATATATAAACAGAAAATACATATCAACTTTAAAATAATCCTATAGATGGGACAATCAACTTATAAAAACTCGTTAGGGACATCTCCCAATACGAGGATACTACGCATATAAATGTGAAGTACAACTAAAATTTGTGGCACAGCTACACAAATAGCTCCAAATATAAAATTGATACACAAAATATAAATATAAAACAATGTTGCTAAGGAGAGAGATGAAATCCAAAGCATACTAAAGTCAATGATAAATCAAAACATTGGCAAAATCTGACCTAGGAATCAGAACTCCTTCAGCCCAAATCGATAGTCACCAAGGAATTAAACGTCAGTAAGTATACCTTTATAAGGCTTATCCTGGTGTCTGAATGATAGTATTTCAATGGCTGATCCTTCTTTATTTCAGCGGTGTAAACCGCATCCGGAGAGAACTTTGTGTCTGGGGAAGAAAAAGAGGATTTACCTCTGTTACCAAACGTGGTAATCCGCTCAGACCTCTGCAGTGTCCGAAATTCGACAGACGCGAGTAGCGTCTCCTGTCTTCCCGGCGTCTGGGATCTTAGCGCTCATGTGACTACCCTCCGTATCGTCAGGGGGCGGAGATTGGATCCACCGCAATGTGACAGCCATTGTGTATCGGCAATGATGATCGCTAGTAGCGATGTATCCCAGAGTGTCCTATTTAGTGCGCTGACCGACTAGAAGGAGATAGTCGAATCTTTTTTGGAGATACAACACCACCAACAACATTCTACCACCACCCTCCCTAATAGGACACTCTGGGAGACATCGCTACTAGCGATCATCATTGCCGATACACAACGGCTGTCACATTGCGGACGGCTGTCGATACAGAGGGTAGTCACGTGAGCGCTAAGATCCCAGATGCCCGCAAGATAGGAGATGCTACTCGCGTCTGTCGAATTTCGGACATTGCAGAGGTCTGAGCGGATTACCACGTTTCGTAACAGAGGTAAATCCTCTTTTTCTTCCCCAGACACAAAGTTCTCTCCGGATGCGGTATACACCGCTGAAATAAAGAAGGATCAGCCATTGAATTATTATCATTCCGACACCAGGATAAGCCTTATAAAGGTATACTTACTAACTTTTAATTCCTTGGTGACTATCTATTTGGGCTGAAGGAGCTCTGATTCCTAGTCTAGATTCTGCCAATGTTTTGATTTATCATTGACTTTAGTACGCTTTGGATCTCATATCTCTCCTTAGCAACATTGTTTCATATTTATATTTTGTGTATCAATTTTATATTTGGAGCTATTTGGCTAGCTGTGCCACAAATTTTAGATTATTTTAAATTTGATATGTATTTTCTGTTTATATATTAAATATTTATTTTTATTTATAATTTTGTTCTTCGGACCCATTAATATTTAGCTTTCATTAGCACTTTCTCACTCTTGTATCAGTTTTATGTTCCTAGTTTAACTTAAAGGGACAGTTTACTCAAGTGTTCTCCCCTTTAATTTGTTCCCAATTATCCACTTTACCTGCTGGAGTGTATTAAATTGTTTATAAGTATTTCCATTGTCCTTACATTGGCATTTGAAATAGTTTATTTAGCCTGTGGTATCCAAACCTATCCTTAATGGACCAGTCAACACAGTAGATTTGCATAATCAACCATTGCAAGATAACAAGACAATGCAATAGCACTTAGTATGAACTTCAAATGAGAAGTAGATTTTTTTTCTGACAATTTTAAAAGTTATGTATTTTTCCACTCCCCCTGTACCATGTGACAGCCATCAGCCAATCATAAATGCATACACGTACCATGTGACAGCCATCAGCCATTGACAAATGCATACACACTTATTCTTGCACATGCTCAGTAGGAGCTGGTGACTCAAAATGTTTAAATATAAGAAGACTGTGCACATTTAGTTAATGGAAGTAAATTGGAAACTTGTTTAAAATGGCATGCTCTATCTGAATAATGAAAGTTTAATTTTGATTGAATGTCCCTTTAAAGTTTTTGGCCTCGAGGCCAAGCTGTGTAAACACAGCAAGCAGAAAAAATTACATTCCCAGGTTATAGAAAAGATAAAGTAATACAATGTTAATTTTCCATTGTTCTCTCCAAGTATTGGTGATTGGTATATGGGCAGATATAAGATAAAGAAGCATGTATATTTGCACAATGTGATAAAGTAATGAGATCTGATAATACCTACAAGTTAAACCCATTTTATTAGGTTGTGGCTTTAAAACACAAAAATCAGCTAATTCTTATTCACAAATAAGCCTTAAAAAGGAAATCTCATACATTTTATACTCTGCAGCTGGTAAAAAAGTAATTGGAAACACATTAAGGGAAAAACTATTTTATAGTATACTCTCCCTTTTAGGGGTTAATCAGAGCCACAGCAGGATTGGGTTGTATGTTTAGGCGCCTCTATCTTCCTTTTTTGCACCAAATCATGGTGTTTGACATGGAGAAAAAAAAACTTATATTAAAACTGCAAGTGCATTTATGACCTTTTCAATGTCCCTTTAAAAAAGAAATTGTAATATCCAATAAAAAAAGATCTTGCATGCAGTCCTGTATTTTGGTACTGCAGCTACCTTTATAAAAGCACTATGATGTTTATCACACATATATTAAATGTCATCACCCACACCAGTGAGGATACAATACACCAAGATATATTGTAAGGCAAATTCTTTATAGGATTGTGAGCCAGTCAGTGTGATTGTACCAAACAAAATAGTAGTTCTGATCAGATAAAATCAGTCCAATTTTCTCTTGTGCTAAACTGAAATAAAAATGTTCAAAATTGAAACTACTATTTTCTTTTTTAAATCACATTACACTTGTTGAGTAGTACGGTGAATGTAAATTCATTATTTAGGAAGGTGATACAAAATTATTAGTAAAATCAAGTGTGTTGGTGAAAACATGCGCGTACCTAAAAAAAAGCTCAAACCCAATCAGAGTTGTATGTATATCTGCTGTCATCAGTGCATGTCTTGTCTCATACTCTATTTGTGTGTTTATTGTATGTCTTTCTCGCTTGTTGTAAATTATCTCCTCCTTTTATGTGAATGTGTCTATCTAACATTTTCTGTTTTTTTTTCACCTGTATTGTAATTTAATTAAAATGAAATTTGGAAAATATGACTTGCACAGAAGGTGACATACTTGTTGCATTTTAAAAATATAAGAAATAATATAAAAGAATTAGATTTTCCTTTGGTAAAGATAATCTCATAGAAATAATTGTAGACCGCGTGGAAAACCAAATTATTATTTTTGCAGACTTTGTAACTCTTGCACATAAATTATTGTATTGGCCTCTTACATTAATTAGTTGGATTTTTTTTATGTAAGTACTTTAAAAAAGAAAATAAATGACATGTTCTTCTTTGTACTGAGAGTGAGTTAAATTGACAATAGCGTCTTTGTTCATCTTTATTAATGTTTTAAAAAGAAATATCTGTTCTTTGATTCCACATTGCATACTAATTACCAGTCTTCACTGACTAAAATATGTGAAAATATTGAGTATATATTGATACAAGCATAGCATAGTATATATAATATATTCAGTAAGAGTATATGTCAAAACACCAGCATGCATAAATATTGTTGAATATAGTTATAAGAACATATGACAGTGTGTACATAATATAAATATAAATATATATATATATATATATATATATATGTATATATATATGTGTGTGTATGAATATATTGTATGTATATAATATATGGATGTACATGTATATAGGTCGAAAAATATCACTATTCTTTACTAGTCTGTGAAAAGCAATTAGTCCAAAGGGCAAGAGTTACTAGCCCAGTCAATAGATACTTGGGCATAAAATAAATACATATGATTGTATACTTAATATCATATTGTGACATTTCTACACCTATACATAGTGTTTGATTTATCAATCTGTGGCAGACAGGGACATAAATACATACATACGCGCCCTTGTCCGCCGCAGCTTGCCTCTGGCCGGCTGAATTCCACATTGCACGTGCTATTTTGTGCTTGCATGCAATCCCATCCCCTGCCCGCGTACAGCCAATCGCGCTCGGGCAGGAGCTGTCAATCTCCCTGGTTGGACGAGACCGGGGAGATTGAAATTTGCCATCTTAGAGGTGGAGAAAGGTTAGGAAAGCAGCGGTCTGATGAGCGCTGCTTGTTAAATACGGACTGCAGGTTCTCTTGTGAGACTCTGTACTCTTTGCAAGGTACTTTGCGTGGTCCAAGGGTCCTCAGGCAGAGGTAGTGGTTCCTTGTTTGTTTCAGCTTGCCTATCTGTTTCCTCCTCTGGTTGTTCTTCTCAGTGAACTCCAAGATGAGCCTAGAGAAATCATCAATAATCCTGATTGCCCAAGCTTGGTCTTTTGGTCTTGCAGGATTTAGTATGCAGATCTGGATCAGATGTCCAGTTGCCCTTCTTGGCTTCTTCCTCTGCGGTTAGACCTTCTGTCTGAAGGTTCTTTCTGGGGAAACTAAATACACACAGAGAGAAGCAGACTCACAGGAACAAACTGGCTCAATAACATTGTTAGCCTGTTCTATGGCGATTTACTACCTGGGTGCAGCTTCTTTTAGCCCAGTAATGCTTTTCACAGAGTAGAACTTTCCTGTAGCATATCAGTCTGATCCTGCCTATTACGGTCAGTCCAGCACCGAAATAACAGGCAATTCCTCTCTGAACAAGGAACACAGCAACCCCAGACAGTCCTTTCTTCCATCCTGATCTAAAGTCTCTAATTTTGATGGCATGGACATTAATGCTTAGTTCTGAGACTTAGGGTTTTCTCAGGTTCTGTAATAGAAACTCTGATTCAGGATTGTAAAACTGTTTCTAGGAAGATTTATTACAAGTTTTAGAAAACTCATTTCCTGGTGTGTAAATAATGGTTTCTTCAGTTTTTGCAAAATGGTCTTGATAAGGGTTTATCTGCCAGTCCCTGAAAGGGCAGATTTCAGTACTTTCAGTTTTGTTCCATAGAAAGATTGCTAATTAAATGGTACGAATTAAACCTGTTTTCAAGCCTATTTCTCCTCCTTGGAATCTTAACCTAATGTTAAGGGTTTTGCAGGCTCCTCCTTTTGAGCCTATGCATAAATTGGATTTCTTTCATGTAATTAGCAAGAGTCCATGAGCTAGTGACGTATGGGATATACATTCCTACCAGGAGGGGCAAAGTTTCCCAAACCTTAAAATGCCTATAAATACACCCCTCACCACACCCACAATTCAGTTTTACAAACTTTGCCTCCGATGGAGGTGGTGAAGTAAGTTTGTGCTAGATTCTACGTTGATATGCGCTCCGCAGCAAGTTGGAGCCCGGTTTTCCTCTCAGCGTGCAGTGAATGTCAGAGGGATGTGAGGAGAGTATTGCCTATTTGAATGCAGTGATCTCCTTCTACGGGGTCTATTTCATAGGTTCTCTGTTATCGGTCGTAGAGATTCATCTCTTACCTCCCTTTTCAGATCGACGATATACTCTTATATATATATATATATATATATACCATTACCTCTGCTGATTCTCGTTTCAGTACTGGTTTGGCTTTCTACAAACATGTAGATGAGTGTCCTGGGGTAAGTAAATCTTATTTTCTGTGACACTCTAAGCTATGGTTGGGCACTTTGTTTATAAAGTTCTAAATATATGTATTCAAACATTTATTTGCCTTGACTCAGAATGTTCAACTTTCCTTATTTTTCAGACAGTCAGTTTCATATTTGGGATAATGCATTTGAATTAATCATTTTTTCTTACCTTCAAAAATTTGACTTTTTTTTTTTTTTTTTTTTTTTTTTCCTGTGGGCTGTTAGGCTCGCGGGGGCTGAAAATGCTTCATTTTATTGCGTCATTCTTGGCGCGGACTTTTTTGGCGCAAAAATTCTTTTCCGTTTCCGGCGTCATACGTGTCGCCGGAAGTTGCGTCATTTTTTTGACGTTATTTTGCGCCAAAAATGTCGGCGTTCCGGATGTGGCGTCATTTTTGGCGCCAAAAGCATTTAGGCTTTTGTCTCCACATTATTTAAGTTTTATTTTTTCAGTGCTTCTGGTTGCTAGAAGCTTGTTCTTTGGCATTTTTTCCCATTCCTGAAACTGTCATTTAAGGAATTTGATCAATTTTGCTTTATATGTTGTTTTTTCTCTTACATATTGCAAGATGTCTCACGTTGCATCTGAGTCAGAAGATACTACAGGAAAATCGCTGTCTACTGCTGGAGCTACCAAGCTAAGTGTATCTGCTATAATTTTTGGTATCTGTTTCTCCAGCTGTTGTTTGTATTGCATGTCATGACAAACTTATTAATGCAGATAAAATTTCCTTTAGTACTGTTACATTACCTGTTGCTGTTCCGTCAACATCTAATTTTCAGAGTGTTCCTGATAAACATAAGAGATTTTATTTTTTAAATCCATTAAGAAGGCTATGTCTGTTATTTCTCCTTCTAGTTTACATAAAAGTCTTTTAAATCTTCTCTTTTTTCAGATGAATTTTTAAATGAACATCATCATTCTGATACTGATAATGGTTCTTCTGGTTCAGAGGTTTCTGTCTCAGAGGTTGATGCTGATAAATCTTTGTATTTGTTCAAGATGGAATTTATTCGTTCTTTATTTAAAGAAGTATTAATTGCATTAGAAATAGAGGATTCTGGTCCTCTTGATTCTAAATCTAAACGTTTAAATAAGGTTTTTAAATCTCCTGTCGTTATTCCAGAAGTGTTTAATCTCCCTGATGCTATTTCTGAAGTAATTTCCAGGGAATGGAATAATTTGGGTAATTCTTTTACTCCTTCTAAACGTTTAAGCAATTATATCCTGTGCCATCTGACAGATTAGAGTTTTTTTGGGACAAAATCCCTAAGGTTATGGGGCTGTCTCTACTCCTGCTAAATGTGCTACTATTCCTACGGCAGATAGTAATTCATTTAAGGATCCTTTAGATAGGAAAATTGAATCCTTTCTAAGAAAAGCTTACTTATGTTCAGGTAATCTTCTTAGACTTGCTATATTTTTAGCGGATGTTGCTGCAGCTTCAACTTTTTGGTTAGAAGCTTTAGCGCAACAAGTAACAGATCATAATTTTATAGCATTATTATTATTCTATAACATGCTAATAATTTTATTGGTGATACCATCTTTTGATATCATTAGAGTTGATGTCAGGTATATGTCTCTAGCTATTTTAGCTAGAAAAGCTTTATGGATTAAACTTGGAATACTGATATGTCTTCTAAGTCAACTTTGCTTTCCCTTTCTTTCCAGGGTAATAAATTATTATTTCAACTGTTTCTGGAAGGAAGGGAACTTTTTTTCCAAAGGATAAAAAATCTAAGGTAAATTTAGGTCTAATAATCATTTTGTTCCTTTCCTCACAATAAGGAACAAAAGCTTGATCCTTCATTCTCAGGAGCGGTATCAGTTTGGAAACTATTTCCAGTTTGGAATATATCCAAGCCTTTTAGAAAACCTATAGCCAGCTCCTAAGTACCCATGAAGGTGCGGACCTTATTCCAGCTCAGCTGGTATGGGGCAGATTACGTTTTCTTCAAAGAAATTTTGATCAATTCCGTTCTCAATTTCTGGTTTCAGAACATTGTTTCAGAAAGGTACAGAATTGGCTTCAGTTAAGGCCTCCTGCTAAGAGATTTTTTTCTTTCCCGTGTCCCAGTTAACACAGCAAAGGCTCAGCATTTCTGAAATGTGTTTCAGATCTAGAGTTGGCTGGAGTAATTATGCCAGTTCCAGTTCTGAAACAGGGGCTGGGGTTTTATTTTATCTCTTCATTGTACCAAAGAAGGTCAATTCCTTCAGACCAGTTCCGGATCTATCAATATTGAATCGTTATGTAAGGATACCAACATTCAAGATGGTTACTGTAGGACTGTCCTGCCTTTTGTTTAGCAAGGGCATTATATGTCTACAATAGATTTACAGGATGTGTATCTACATATTCCGATTCATCCAGATCACTTTTAGTGTCTGAGATTCTCTTTTTAGACAAGCATTACCAGTTTTGTGGCTCTACCGTTTGGCCTAGCCTCAGTTCCAAGAATTTTTTTCAAAGGTTCTCGGTGCCCTTCTTTCTGTAATCAGAGAACAGGGTTTTTTGGTATTTCCTTATTGGACAATATCTGGGTACTTGCTCAGTCTTCTCATTTTCGAAGAATCTCATACGAATCGACTTGTGTTGTTTCTTCAAGTTCATGGTTGGAGGATCAATTTACCAATCAGTTCATTGATTCCTCAGACAAGTGTAACCTTTTTAGGTTTCTAGAATAGATTCAGTGTCTATGACTCTGTCCTTGTCAGACAAGAGAAGTTTAACATTGATATCAGCTTGTCAAAACCTTCAGTCACAATCATTCCCTTTGGTAGCCTTATGCATGGACATTTTCGGTCTTAGGACAGCCGCATCAGATGCGATCTCCTTTGCTCGTTTTCACATGTGACCTCTTCAGCTCTGTATGCTGAACCAATGGTGCAGGGATTACTCAAAGATATCTCAATTAATATCTTTAAACCGATTATACACTCTCTGACATGGTGGGCAGATCACCATCGTTTAGTTCAGGGGGCTTCTTTGTTCTTCCGACCTGGACTATAATCTCAACAGATGCAAGTCTTACAGGTTGGGGAGCTGTGTGGGGGTATCTGACGGCACAAGGGGTTTGGGAATCTCAGGAGGTGAGATTTCCGATCAATATTTTGGAACTCCGTGCAATTTCAGAGCTCTTCAGTCTTGGCCTCTTCTGAAGAGAGAGTTGTTCATTTGTTTTCAGATAGACAATGTCACAACTGTGGCATACATCAATCATCAAGGAGGGACTCACAGTCCTCTGGCTATGAAAGAAGTATCTCGAATTTTGGTTTGGGCGGAATCCAGCTCCTGTCTAATCTCTGCGGTTCATATCCCAGGTATGGACAATTGGAAAGCGGATTATCTCAGTCGCCAAACGTTGCACCTGGGCGAATGGTCTTCACCCAGAGGTATTTCCTCAGATTGTTCAAATGTGGGAACTCTCAGAAATAGATCTGATGGCTTCTCATCTAAACAAGAAACTTCCCTGGTATCTGTCCGGATCCAGGGATCCTCGGGCGGAGGCAGTGGATGCATTATCTCTTCCTTACAAGTGTCATCCTGCCTATATCTTTCCGCCTCTAGTTCTTCTTCCAAGGGTATTCTCTAATATTCTAAAGGAATGCTCGTTTGTCCTGCTGGTAGCTCCAGCATGGCCTCACAGGTTTTGGTATGCGGATCTTGTCCGGGTGGCCTCTTGCCAGCTGTGGACTCTTCCGTTAAGACCAGTCTTTCTGTCTCAAGGTTCTTTTTTCCATCAGGATCTCAAAACCTTAATTTTAAGGTGTGGAGTTTGAACGCTTGATTCTTGGTCAAAGAGGTTTCTCTGACTCTGTGATTGATACTATGTGACAGGCTCGTAAATCTGTATCTAGAGAGATATATTATAGAGTCTGGAAGACTTATATTTCTTCAGGATGGTTTAGATAAAGGTTTGTCCGCAAGTTTCTTGAAAGACAAATCTCTGCTCTTTCTGTTCTTTTTCACAGAAGGATTGCTAATCTTCCTGATATTCATTGTTTTGTACAAGCTTTGGTTCGTATAAAACCTGTCATTAAGTCAATTTCTCCTCTTTGGAGTTTGAATTTGGTTCTGGGGGCTCTTCAAGCTTCTCCTTTTGAACCCATGCATTCTTTGGTCGTTATATTACTTTCTTGGAAAGTTTTGTTTCTTTTGGCCATCTCTTCTGCCAGAAGAGTCTCTGAATTATCTACTCTTTTTTGCGAGTCTCCTTTTCTGATTTTGCATCAGGATAAGGCGGTGCTGCGAACTTCTTTTGAATTTTTTACCTAAGGTTGTGAATTCTAACAACATTAGTAGAGAAATTGTGGTTCCTTCATTATGTCCTAATCCTATGAATTCTAAGGAGAAATCATTGCATTCTTTGGATGCTGTTAGAGCTTTGTAATATTATGTTGAAGCTACTAAGTCTTTCCGAAAGACTTCTAGTCTATTTGTCATCTTTTCCGGTTCTAGAAAAGACCAGAAAGCTTCTGCCATTTCTTTGGCATCTTGGTTGAAATCTTTATTTCATCATGCCTATGTTGAGTCGGGTAACACTCCGCCTCAAAGGATTACAGCTCATTCTGCTAGGTCAGTTTCTACTTCCTGGGCGTTTGAGAATGAAGCTTCGGTTGATCAGATTTGCAAAGCAGCAGCTTGGTCCTCTTTGCATACTTTTACTAAATTCTACCATTTTGATGTGTTTTCTTCTTCTGAAGCAGTTTTTGGTAGAAACGTACTTCAGGCAGTGGTTTCAGTTTGAATCTTCTGCTTATGTTTTTTCATTAAAATTTTATTCTGGGTGTGGATTATTTTCAGCAGGAATTGGCTGTCTTTATTTTATCCCTCCCTCTCTAGTGACTCTTGTGTGGAAAGATCCACATCTTGGGTAATCATTATCCCATACGTCACTAGCTCATGGACTCTTGCTAATTACATGAAAGAAAACATAATTTATGTAAGAACTTACCTGATAAATTCATTTCTTTCATATTAGCAAGAGTCCATGAGGCCCGCCCTTTTTTGTGGTGGTTTTGATTTTTTTGTATAAAGCACAATTATTCCAATTCCTTATTTTATATGCTTTCGCACTTTTTTCTTATCACCCCACTTCTTGGCTATTCGTTAAACTGAATTGTGGGTGTGGTGAGGGGTGTATTTATAGGCATTTTAAGGTTTGGGAAACTTTGCCCCTCCTGGTAGGAATGTATATCCCATACGTCACTAGCTCATGGACTCTTGCTAATATGAAAGAAATGAATTTATCAGCTAAGTTCTTACATAAATTATGTTATTGAACTACTTGGAAAGTGTTGTTTCTTTTGGCCATATCTTCTGCTAGAAGAGTTTCTGAATTATCTTCTCTTTCTTGTGTGTTTCCTTATTTGATTTTTCATCAAGATAAGGCTGTTTTACGGACATCAATCTCATTTTTGCCTAAGTCTGTTGCTTCAGACAACATTGGTAGAGAGATTATTGTTACTTCTTTGAGTCCTAAGCCTAAGAATACTTCTGAAAGATTTTTGTATTCCCTGGATTTTGTTAGGGTATTGAAATATTATGTTAATGCTGCTAAGGATTTTAGGCAAACCTCTAGTTTGTTTGTTCTTTTCTCTGGGCCTAGGAAAGGTCAGAAGGCCTCTGCTATTTATTTAGTCTTTTGGTTAAAACTGATTCAAAGAGCTTATTTGGAGGCAGGCCCGCCTCCACCACATCTGATTTACGGCTCATTCTACTGGGTCAGTTGCCACTTCTTGGGCTTTCAAGAATGAGGCTTCAATTGATTACATTTTCAAGGCAGCTGCTTGGTCTTCTTTGCATACTTTTACAAAATTTTACTATTTTAATGTATTTTGCTTCCACTGAAGCAGCCTTTGGTAGAAAGGTCTTTCAGGCATTTGTCTCTGTTTGATGGATATGCCTGTTTTTAAAAGTACATTATACACATTTTTTCATTGCATAAATGTTTTCTAGATGATCTATTTATATAGCCCATTCATTTTTTATTTTTTTTTAACGTATAGTTTTCTTATTTCTCCTGTTAAGTGTAGTCAGTCCACGGGTCATCCATTACTTATGGGATTATGTCTCCTCCCTAACAGGAAGTGCAAGAGGATCACCCAAGCAGAGCTGCTATATAGCTCCTCCCCTCTACGTCATACCCAGTCATTCTCTTGCACCTAACTAATAGATAGGACGTGTGAGAGGACTGTTATACTTAGTTTTTATTTCTTCAATCAAAAGTTTGTTATTTTAAACAGCACCGGAGTGTGTTGTTTTTTCTCAGGCAGTATTAGAAGAAGAATCTACCTGAGTTTGTATATGATCTTAGCGGTCGTAACTAAGATCCACTTGCTGTTCTCGGCCATTCTGAGGAGAGAATTACTTCAGAACAGGGGACAGCGGGCAGGGTTCACCTGCAAGGAGGTATGTTGCAGTATATTATTTTCTAAGGAATGGAATTGACTGAGAAAATACTGCTGATACCGATATAATGTAAGTGCAGCCTTAAATGCAGTAATAGCGACTGGTATCAGGCTGATATGTATGTATGTTTACACTGAAGTATTTCTAGGGAATGGAACTTCACTAAGAAAATACAGTATACATCTAACTTATATTTAAGCCTCTACTGCAGTGAAAGCGACTAGCAGCAGGCTTTTTAATAGCATTTATTAATTTTACATTAAAACGTTTACTGGCATGTTAATCGTTTTTTCTCTGAGGTACTTGGTGATAAAACTTTATGGGCATTATTTTTCCACTTGGCTGTCGTTTATTTTGAATAAAATCAGTTTACTGAGCTTCCCCACTGTTGTATTATGAGTGGGAGAGGCCTATTTTGGCGCTTTATTGCGCAGTAAAAATTCAGTCATAGTCTTCCTATTTCTTCCTCCAACGATCCAGGACGTCTCTACAGAGCCCAGGGGTCTCCAAAACTTGTTTTGAGGGAGGTAATCACTCACAGCAGACCTGTGAGATTGTGCTTTGACTGTGATAAAAACGTTTATTTCAAATTGTTATCCGTTTTTGGGCGCCTGCATCTCAGACCACTGCAATTATGCATGCTAGGTCAGTGGAATGGGGATTACTCAGATTTGTCCCCTATGCTGAATCTGGATCAAGAGACCAGAGATTCTCTTCTATGGTGGCTTTCTCGGCCACATCTGTCCAGGGGGATGCCCTTCAGCAGACCAGATTGGACGATAGTAACAACAGACGCCAGCCTGCTAGGTTGGGGCGCTGTCTGGAATTCCCTGAAGGCTCAGGGATCATGGACTCAGGAGGAGAAACTCCTTCCAATAAACATTCTGGAATTAAGAGCGGTTTTCAATGCTCTTCTGGCTTGGCCTCAGTTAGCAACTCTGAGGTTCATCAGGTTCCAGTCGGACAATATCACGACTGTGGCTTACATCAACCATCAGGGAGGGACAAGGAGTTCCCTAGCGATGATGGAAGTCTCAAAGATAATTCGCTGGGCAGAGTCTCACTCTTGCCACCTATCAGCGATCCACATCCCAGGAGTGGAGAACTGGGAGGCGGATTTTCTAAGTCGCCAGACTTTTCATCCGGGGGAGTGGGAACTTCATCCAGAGGTATTTGCCCAACTGCTTCGGCGTTGGGGCAAACCAGATCTGGATCTCATGGCGTCTCGCCAGAACGCCAAGCTTCCTTGGTACGGATCCAGGTCCAGGGACCCGGGAGCGGTACTGATAGATGCTCTGACAGCACCTTGGGTTTTCAACATGGCTTATGCGTTTCCACCTTTCCCGATGCTTCCTCGATTGATTGCCAGAATCAAACAGGAGAGAGCATCGGTGATTCTAATAGCACCTGCGTGGCCACGCAGGACCTGGTATGCAGATCTAGTGGACATGTCGTCCTGTCCACCATGGTCTCTGCCTCTGAGACAGGACCTTCTCATTCAGGGTCCTTTCAAACATCCAAATCTAATTTCTCTGAGACTGACTGCATGGAGATTGAACGCTTGATTCTATCTAAGCGTGGATTCTCGGAGTCAGTGATTGATACCCTAATACAGGCTAGGAAGCCTGTTACCAGGAAAATTTACCATAAAATATGGCGTAAATACTTGCATTGGTGCGAATCCAAGAGTTATTCATGGAGTAAGGTTAGGATTCCTAGGATATTGTCTTTTCTACAAGAAGGTTTAGAAAAGGGTTTATCTGCTAGTTCTTTAAAGGGACAGATCTCAGCTCTGTCCATCCTTTTACACAAACGTCTGTCAGAAGTTCCAGACGTTCAGGCTTTTTGTCAGGCTTTGGCCAGGATTAAGCCTGTGTTTAAAACTGTTGCTCCGCCGTGGAGCTTAAACTTAGTTCTTAACGTTTTACAGGGTGTTCCGTTTGAACCTCTTCATTCCATTGATATCAAGCTGTTATCTTGGAAAGTTCTGTTTTTGATGGCTATTTCCTCGGCTCGAAGAGTTTCTGAGTTATCGGCCTTACATTGTGATTCTCCTTATCTGATTTTTCATTCAGACAAGGTAGTTCTGCGTACTAAACCTGGGTTCTTACCTAAGGTAGTCACTAACAGGAATATCAATCAAGAGATTGTTGTTCCATCATTGTGCCCTAACCCTTCTTCAAAGAAGGAACGACTTCTGCACAATCTGGACGTCGTCCGTGCCCTGAAATTTTATTTGCAGGCAACTAAAGATTTTCGCCAAACTTCTTCCCTGTTTGTCGTTTATTCTGGACAGAGGAGAGGTCACAAAGCTTCAGCTACCTCTCTCTCTTTCTGGCTTCGTAGCATAATACGTTTAGCCTATGAGACTGCTGGACAGCAGCCTCCTGAAAGATTTACAGCTCATTCTACTAGAGCTGTGGCTTCCACCTGGGCCTTTAAAAATGAGGCCTCTGTTGAACAGATTTGCAAGGCTGCAACTTGGTCTTCACTTCACACCTTTTCGAAATTTTACAAATTTGACACTTTTGCTTCTTCGGAGGCTGTTTTTGGGAGAAAGGTTCTTCAGGCAGTGGTTCCTTCCGTGTAAAGAGCCTGCCTGTCCCTCCCGTCATCCGTGTACTTTTAGCTTTGGTATTGGTATCCCATAAGTAATGGATGACCCGTGGACTGACTACACTTAACAGGAGAAAACATAATTTATGCTTACCTGATAAATTCCTTTCTCCTGTAGTGTAGTCAGTCCACGGCCCGCCCTATTTTTATGGCAGGTCTAAATTTTAAATTATACTCCAGTCACCACTGCACCCTATGGTTTCTCCTTTCTCGTTTGGTTTTCGGTCGAATGACTGGGTATGACGTAGAGGGGAGGAGCTATATAGCAGCTCTGCTTGGGTGATCCTCTTGCACTTCCTGTTAGGGAGGAGACATAATCCCATAAGTAATGGATGACCCGTGGACTGACTACACTACAGGAGAAAGGAATTTATCAGGTAAGCATAAATTATGTTTTTTAAATAACATTGCTCTGATTTTCAGACTTCTAACAAAGCCCCAAAGTTTTATGAGAATACCGTCAGCTACCTTCTCCAGCTTGCTCCTGTTTGTGTAAAGGGTCTTTTCATATGCAAAAGAAGGGGGGAGGAGGGAGTGTTTTATTTCCCACTTGCAGTGGGCTTTCCAGCTACCTTTTCAACAGAGCTAAACTGAGAGCTTCAAAGTAAGTTTTTAAACAGTTTTATACTGGATTTTTATATCGGTATCTGTGCATCTTATTATTTATAGTAGTCTATTACATGCAGTTATATGAAAATGAGTGTATACTGTCCCTTTAAGTGCATTATTAAAACAATATCTTTGGGGGTTGTGGATTTATTGTCTCAGTGAAAAAAAGTTTGTGTTTTTTTTTTTAAATCCCTCCCTTTGTTATTACTCATGGACTCCACAACTTGGGTATTAGTTGAGTAATGGATCATGGACTCTCACTCTCATGGACTCTCACCACCTGTATGAAAGAAAGCATAATTTCTTTCATGTAATTGGCAAGAGTCCATGAGCTAGTGACGTATGGGATATACAATCCTACCAGGAGGGGCAAAGTTTCCCAAACCTCAAAATGCCTATAAATACACCCCTCACCACACCCACAATTCAGTTTTACAAACTTTGCCTCCTATAGAGGTGGTGAAGTAAGTTTGTGCTAAGATTTCTACGTTGATTTGCGCTTCTCAGCATTTTGAAGCCCGGTTCCTCTCAGAGTACAGTGAATGTCAGAGGGATGTGAAGGGAGTATCACCTATTGAATGCAATGGTTTTCCTCACGGGAGATCTATTTAATAGGTTGTCTGTTATCGGTCGTAGAGATTCATCTCCTACCTCCCTTTTCAGATCGACGATATACTCTCATATACCATTACCTCTACTGATAAATGTTTCAGTACTGGTTTGGCTATCTGCTATATGTGGATGGGTGTATTTTGGTAAGTATGTTTCTTTCATGTATGGGTGTATTTTGGTAAGTATGTTTCTTTCATGTAATTAGCAAGAGTCCATGAGCTAGTGACGTATGGGATATACATTCCTACCAGGAGGGGCAAAGTTTCCCAAACCTCAAAATGCCTATAAATACACCCCTCACCACACCCACAAATCAGTTTTACAAACTTTGCCTCCTATGGAGGTGGTGAAGTAAGTTTGTGCTAGATTCTACGTTGATATGCGCTCCGCAGCAGGTTGGAGCCCGGTTTTCCTCTCAGCGTGCAGTGAATGTCAGAGGGATGTGAGGAGAGTATTGCCTATTTGAATTCAATGATCTCCTTCTACGGGGTCTATTTCATAGGTTCTCTGTTATCGTTCGTAGAGATTCATCTCTTAACTCCCTTTTCAGATCGACGATATACTCTTATTTATATACCATTACCTCTGCTGATTTTCGTTTCAGTACTGGTTTGGCTTTCTACAACATGTAGATGAGTGTCCTGGGGTAAGTAAGTCTTATTTTCTGTGACACTCTAAGCTATGGTTGGGCACTTTTTTATAAAGTTCTAAATATATGTATTCAAACATTTATTTGCCTTGACTCAGGATGTTCAACATTCCTTATTTCAGACAGTCAGTTTCATATTTGGGATAATGCATATGAATAAATCAATTTTTTTCTTACCTTAAAGGGACAGTTCACCCAAAAACTTTCTCCCCTTTAACTTATTCCCAATGATCCTTTTTACCTGCTAGAGTGTATTAAATTGGTTGCAAGTAGCTCCTTTACTCATATTTCAGCATTTGAAATAGCTGATTTAGCTTGTGGTTTCCCAACCTATACTGAAAGTTTTGATACTGGCGTATACGCTATTGACAAGCCTAAGTAAACACAGCCAGCAGAAGAGATTACACTGTCAGTGGGGGGCATGATAGTTAAGTAATAAAATGATAATTTTCCATTGTTCTCTCTATGTATTAAGCTTTGGTGTTCCAGACAAATATAAGATAAGGAAGCAAGTCTGTGTACATAAAAGTGATAACATAATGAGACATGGCATTACCTGAAGCTCAACCCATTGTAATAGGCTGTGGTTTCAAAGCACAAAACCAGCTACTTCAGATACACAAATAAACCCGAAAATGCAATTTCTCAAATATTTTATACTCTGCAGTTGGTATAACAAGTCATTTAAAATACATTTATGGAAAAACAATTTTATAGTGTACTGTCCCTTTAAAATTTGACTTTTTCCCTGTGGGCTGTTAGGCTCGCGGGGGCTGAAAATGCTTCATTTTATTGCATCATTCTTGGCGCGGACTTTTTTGGCGCAAAAGTTTTTTTTTCTGTTTCCGGCGTCATACGTGTCGCCGGAAGTTGCGTCATTTTTTACGTTCTTTTGCGCCAAAAGTGTCGGTGTTTAGCGCCAAATAATGTGGGCGTCATTTTTGGCGCTAAAAAAATATGGGCGTCACTATTGTCTCCACATTATTTAAGTCTCATTATTTATTGCTTCTGGTTGCTAGAAGCTTGTTCACTGGCATTTTTTCCCATTCCTGAAACTGTCATTTAAGGAATTTGATCAATATTGCTTTATATGTTGTTTTTTCTATTACATATTGCAAGATGTCCCACGTTGAAACTGAGTCAGAAGATACTTCTGGAAAATCACTGCCTGGGGCTGGAGCTACCAAAGCTAAGTGTATCTGCTGTAAACTTATGGTATCTGTTCCTCCAGCTGTTGTTTGTACTGTTTGTCATGACAAACTTGTTAATGCAGATAATATTTCCTTTAGTACTGTTACATTACCTGTTGCTGTTCCGTCAACATCTAATACTCAGAGTGTTCCTGATAATATAAGAGATTTTGTTTCTAAATCCATTAAGAAGGCTATGTCTGTTATTCCTCCTTCTAGTAAACGTAAAAAGTCTTTTAAAACTTCTCATTTTTCAGATGAATTTTTAAATGAACATCATCATTCTGATTGTGATAATGGTTCTTCTGGTTCAGAGGATTCTGTCTCAGAGGTTGATGCTGCTAAATCTTCATATTTATTTAAAATGGAATTTATTCGTTCTTTACATAAAGAAGTCCTAATTGCATTAGAAATTGAGGATTCTGGTCCTCTTGATACTAAATCTAAACGTTTAGATAAGGTTTTTAAATCTCCTGTAGTTATTCCAGAAGTTTTTCCTGTCCCTTGTGCTATTTCTGAAGTAATTTCCAGGGAATGGAATAATTTGGGTAATTCATTTACTCTCTCTAAACGTTTTAAGCAATTATATCCTGTGCCATCTGACAGATTAGAGTTTTGGGACAAAATCCCTAAGGTTGATGGGGCTGTCTCTACTCTTGCTAAGCGTACTACTATTCCTACGGCAGATGGTACTTCCTTTAAGGATCCTTTAGATAGGAAAATTGAATCCTTTCTAAGAAAAGCTTATTTGTGTTCAGGTAATCTTCTTAGACCTGCTATATCTTTAGCGGATGTTGCTGCAGCTTCAACTTTTTGGTTAGAAGCTTTAGCGCAACAAGTAACAGATCATAATTCTCATAGCATTATTATTCTTCTTCAACATGCTAATAATTTTGTTTGTGATGCCATCTTTGATATCATTAGAGTTGATGTCAGGTATATGTCTCTAGCTATTTTAGCTAGAAGAGCTTTATGGCTTAAAACTTGGAATGCTGATATGTCTTCTAAGTCTACTCTGCTTTCCCTTTCTTTCCAGGGTAATAAATTGTTTGGTTCTCAGTTGGATTCTATTATCTCAACTGTTACTGGAGGGAAAGGAACTTTTTTACCACAGGATAAAAAATCTAAAGGTAAATTTAGGTCTAATAATCGTTTTTGTTCCTTTCATCACAACAAGGAACAAAAACCTGATCCTTCATCCTCAGGAGCGGTATCAGTTTGCAAACCATCTCCAGTCTGGAATAAATCCAAGCCTTTTAGAAAATCAAAGCCAGCTCCTAAGTCCACATGAAGGTGCGGCCCTCATTGCAGCTCAGCTGGTAGGGGACAGATTACGTTTTTTCAAAGAAATTTGGATCAATTCCGTTCACAATCTTTGGATTCAGAACATTGTTTCAGAAGGGTACAGAATTGGCTTCAAGATAAGGCCTCCTGCAAAGAGATTTTTTCTTTCTCGTGTCCCAGTAAACCCAGCGAAGGCTCAAGCATTTCTGAAATGTGTTTCAGATCTAGAGTTGGCTGGAGTAATTATGCCAGTTCCAGTTCTGGAACAGGGACTGGGGTTTTATTCAAATCTCTTCATTGTACCAAAGAAGGAGAATTCCTTCAGACCAGTTCTGGATCTAAAAATATTGAATCGTTATGTAAGGATACCAACATTCAAAATGGTAACTGTAAGGACTATCCTGCCTTTTGTTCAGCAAGGGCATTATATGTCTACAATAGATTTACAGGATGCATATCTGCATATTCCGATTCATCCAGATCACTATCAGTTTCTGAGATTCTCTTTCCTAGACAAGCATTACCAGTTTGTGGCTCTGCCGTTTGGCCTAGCTACAGCTCCAAGAATTTTTACGAAGGTTCTCGGTGCCCTTCTGTCTGTAATCAGAGAACAGGGTATTGTGGTATTTCCTTATTTGGACGATATCTTGGTACTTGCTCAGTCTTCACATTTAGCAGAATCTCATACGAATCGACTTGTGTTGTTTCTTCAAGATCATGGTTGGAGGATCAATTTACCAAAAAGTTCATTGATTCCTCAGACACAGGTAACCTTTTTAGGTTTCCAGATAGATTCAGTGTCCATGACTCTGTCTCTGACAGACAAGAGACGTCTAAAATTGATATCAGCTTGTCGAAACCTTCAGTCACAATCATTCCCTTCGGTAGCCTTATGCATGGAAATTCTAGGTCTTATGACTGCTGCATCGGACGCGATCCCCTTTGCTCGTTTTCACATGCGGCCTCTTAGGCTCTGTATGCTGAACCTGTGGTGCAGGGATTACACAAAGATATCTCAATTAATATCTTTAAAACCGATTGTACGACACTCTCTGACGTGGTGGACAGATCACCATCGTTTATTCAGGGGGCTTCTTTTGTTCTTCCGACCTGGACTGTAATTTCAACAGATGCAAGTCTGACAGGTTGGGGAGCTGTGTGGGGGTCTCTGACAGCACAAGGGGTTTGGGAATCTCAGGAGGTGAGATTACCGATCAATATTTTGGAACTCCGTGCAATTTTCAGAGCTCTTCAGTCTTGGCCTCTTCTAAAGAGAGAATCGTTCATTTGTTTTCAGACTGACAATGTCACAACTGTGGCATACATCAATCATCAAGGAGGGACTCACAGTCCTCTGGCTATGAAAGAAGTATCTCAAATTCTGGTATGGGCGGAATCCAGCTCCTGTCTAGTTTCTGCGGTTCATATCCCAGGTATAGACAATTGGGAAGCGGATTATCTCAGTCGCCAAACGTTACATCTGGGCGAATGGTCTCTTCACCCAGAGGTATTTCTTCAGATTGTTCAAATGTGGGGACTTCCAGAAATAGATTTGATGGCCTCTCATCTAAACAAGAAGCTTCCCAGGTATCTGTCCAGATCCAGGGATCCTCAAGCGGTAGCAGTGGATGCATTGTCACTTCCTTGGAAGTATCATCCTGCCTATATCTTTCCGCCTCTAGTTCTTCTTCCAAGAGTAATCTCCAAAATTCTGAAGGAATGCTCGTTTGTTCTGCTGGTAGCTCCAGCATGGCCTCACAGGTTTTGGTATGCGGATCTTGTCCGGATGGCCTCTTGCCAACCGTGGACTCTTCCGTTAAGGCCAGACCTTCTGTCACAAGGTCCTTTTTTCCATCAGGATCTCAAATCCTTAAATTTAAAGGTATGGAGATTGAACGCTTGATTCTTAGTCAAAGAGGTTTCTCTGACTCTGTGATTAATACTATGTTACAGGCTCGTAAATCTGTATCTAGGGAGTTATATTATAGAGTCTGGAAGACTTATATTTCTTGGTGTCTTTCTCATCATTTTTCCTGGCATTCTTTTAGATTTCCGAGAATTTTACAGTTTCTTCAGGATGATTTGGATAAAGGTTTGTCTGCAAGTTCCTTGAAAGGACAAATCTCTGCTCTTTCTGTTCTTTTTCACAGAAAGATTGCTAATCTTCCTGATATTCATTGTTTTGTACAAGCTTTGGTTCGTATAAAACCTGTCATTAAGTCAATTTCTTCTCCTTGGAGTTTGAATTTGGTTCTGAGGGCTCTTCAAGCTCCTCCGTTTGAACCTATGCATTCATTGGACATTAAATTACTTTCTTGGAAAGTTTTGTTCCTTTTTGCCATCTCTTCTGCCAGAAGAGTTTCTGAATTATCTGCTCTTTCTTGTGAGTCTCCTTTTCTGATTTTTCACCAGCATAAGGCGGTGTTGCGAACTTCTTTTAAATTTTTACCTAAGGTTGTGAATTCCAACAACATTAGTAGAGAAATTGTGGTTCCTTCATTATGTCCTAATCCTAAGAATTCTAAGGAGAAATCATTGCATTCTTTGGATGTAGTTAGAGCTTTGAAATATTATGTTGAAGCTACTAAGATTTTCCAAAAGACTTCTAGTTTATTTGTTATCTTTTCCGGTTCTAGGAAAGGTCAGAAGGCCTCTGCCATTTCTTTGGCATCTTGGTTGAAATCTTTAATTCATCATGCTTATGTCGAGTCGGGTAAAACTCCGCCTCAAAGGATTACAGCTCATTCTACTAGGTCAGTTTCTACTTCCTGGGCGTTTAGGAATGAAGCTTCGGTTGATCAGATTTGCAAAGCAGCAACTTGGTGGTCTTTGCATACTTTTACTAAATTCTACCATTTTGATGTGTTTTCTTCTTCTGAAGCTGTCTTTGGCAGAAAAGTACTTCAGGCAGCTGTTTCAGTTTGAATCTTCTGCTTATATTGTCAGTTTTTTTCTTTATAAGATTTAAACTTTATTTTTGGGTGTGGATTTTTTTCAGCGGAATTGGCTGTCTTTATTTTATCCTTCCCTCTCTAGTGACTCTTGCGTGGAAGATCCACATCTTGGGTAGTCATTATCCCATACGTCACTAGCTCATGGACTCTTGTTAATTACATGAAATAAAACATAATTTATGTAAGAACTTACCTGATAAATTCATTTCTTTCATATTAGCAAGAGTCCATGAGGCCCACCCTTTTTTGTGGTGGTTATGATTTTTTTATATAAAGCACAATTATTCCAATTCCTTATATATTCCTTATATTTATGCTTCGCACTTTTTTCTTATCACCCCACTTCTTGGCTATTCGTTAAACTGATTTGTGGGTGTGGTGAGGGGTGTATTTATAGGCATTTTGAGGTTTGGGAAACTTTGCCCCTCCTGGTAGGAATGTATATCCCATACGTCACTAGCTCATGGACTCTTGCTAATATGAAAGAAATGAATTTATCAGGTAAGTTCTTACATAAATTATGTTTTTCATTACTTAAGACACTCTCAGCTATGGTTTAGGCATTTAATGCATTAATATAAAGTTCTAAATATATGTATTGTACTTATATTTGCCATGAGTCAGGTTCATGTATTTCCTTTTGCAGACTGTCAGTTTCATATTTGGGAAAAAAATTATTTAGGAAATATTTTTCTTACCTGGGGTTAGTCTTTTCTTCAATTTGACTGTTTTTTTCTTTCAGAATTTGCGGGCAAAATTAGGCCAGCGTGTGCGCGAAATGCCAAAGTTTATTGCGTCATTCTTGGAATTTTTTTGACGCGAAGGTACGTCCGATGACGTAAATTCGTCATTTCCGGCGTCTTAGTTGTCGCCGAGTTCCTTGCACAAGGTTGCGTCGTTAGTGACGCGAGTGTGTCATTTCCGGATGTTGTTGGCGCCAAAAAAAATTCAGTTGTGCGTCATACTTGGCGCCAAATAATTTCATTCAGCATACTGGATTATCCTCCTCTGATGAGGATCTATCTGATTCAGAAGATCCTTCCTCAGATATTGACACTGACAAATCTACTTATTTATTTAAAATATATTCGTTCTTTGTTAAAAGAAGTGTTGATTACATTGGATATTGTGGAGACTAGTCCTCTTGATATTAAAACTAGTAAACGTTTAAATTCTGTTTTTAAACCTCCTGTGGTTACTCCAGAGGTTTTTCCAGTTCCTGATGCTATTTCTGATATGATTTCTAAGGAATGGAATAGGCCTGGTACTTATTTTGTTCCTTCAAGGTTTAAAAAATTGTATCCATTACCAGCAATTACAATAGAGTTTTGGGAAAAGATCCCCAGAGTTGATGGGGCTATTTCAACTCTTGCTAAACGTACCACTAATCCTATGGAAGATTGTACTTCTTTTAAAGTTCCTTTAGATAGGAAACTTGAATCTTATCTAAGGAAAGCCTATTTATATTCAGGTCATCTTTGTTTTTTCTTTCAGAATTTGCGGGCAAAATTAGGCCAGCGTGTGCGCGAAATGCCAAAGTTTATTGCGTCATTCTTGGAATTTTTTTGACGCGAAGGTACGTCCGATGACGTAAATTCGTCATTTCCGGCGTCTTAGTTGTCGCCGAGTTCCTTGCACAAGGTTGCGTCGTTAGTGACGCGAGTGTGTCATTTCCGGATGTTGTTGGCGCCAAAAAAAATTCAGTTGTGCGTCATACTTGGCGCCAAATAATTTCATTCAGCATACTGGATTATCCTCCTCTGATGAGGATCTATCTGATTCAGAAGATCCTTCCTCAGATATTGACACTGACAAATCTACTTATTTATTTAAAATATATTCGTTCTTTGTTAAAAGAAGTGTTGATTACATTGGATATTGTGGAGACTAGTCCTCTTGATATTAAAACTAGTAAACGTTTAAATTCTGTTTTTAAACCTCCTGTGGTTACTCCAGAGGTTTTTCCAGTTCCTGATGCTATTTCTGATATGATTTCTAAGGAATGGAATAGGCCTGGTACTTATTTTGTTCCTTCAAGGTTTAAAAAATTGTATCCATTACCAGCAATTACAATAGAGTTTTGGGAAAAGATCCCCAGAGTTGATGGGGCTATTTCAACTCTTGCTAAACGTACCACTAATCCTATGGAAGATTGTACTTCTTTTAAAGTTCCTTTAGATAGGAAACTTGAATCTTATCTAAGGAAAGCCTATTTATATTCAGGTCATCTTCTCAGGCCTGCAATTTCTCTGGCTGATGTTGCAGCTGCATCAACTTTTTGGTTGGAAAATTTAGCGCAACAAGAATTGGATTCTGATTTGTCTAGCATTGTTCGCTTACTGCAACATGCTTATCATTTTATTTGTGATGTCATTTTTTTTTTTATATTTATTATTTTTATTGTTAAAAATAGTTTCCAAGCAATGCAAATACAATATCATATGATTTTGATGAAAAGTCTGTATAGTGGATCAATTCCTCTCTTCAGCCTGGATCTGTAGGTTTTATATTCAAAGGCCTGTAAATGTCGGATATTTACCAGGTCAAATATCGTATGTGATTGACAATATTATGGTGTGAATACTTTCTTTGTTAATACATGGAAACAAACAAGAAATAAACAAACTAAAATAAACAAACAAGTTTACATTACAGGGCATCCTCTGATTTTTAGCTGGCATTCTTTTGGACAGACTCTCTTTCGATGGGGTTGGCTGGTTTCAAACCATGTATTAAGTTGGTGTTGAATGATCCGGGTCTGCCCCAATTCTCTCTTAGATGTATTATGGGCAAGGGATAAATTACGCGTGTAGTGTAGTTGGACCTAGAAGGGACTCTTCCCAGATAAATCTAGCATTTAGGAAGAATTCTAGCTTATTGCGGCAGAGGTAGCCATATTGTTCTAGGGAGAATTGTTCTTCTACTTCCTCTATCCACATGCCTCTGGTGAGTGTAATAGGTTTTTTCCAATGACGCGCTATCAGTCTTCTTGCGCTATTAAGGCCTATTTGCAGGTTTAATAATTTTAGCTGGCACGTAATCTTGACGCTAGGTGTCAGTGTAAATTCAGTTGATATCAGCAGCTTATAATGTAATTCTATTGCTAACCATAGGGGGCGCAGTCTATCGCAACTCCACCACATATGTAGCAGATTACCATGTTCACCGCACCCTCGCCAGCAGGAGTTGGGTGTGTTTGGATATATACTATGCAATCTTGACGGGGTCAGATACCACCGGAGGAGAATTTTAAAGTTTATCTCCAATATCTTTGGGGATGCAGAGGATTTTTTAACTGACCTGAAGATCTTTTCCCACTCGCTTTGTTCTATGTTTCTGTTAGGTCGGTGTTCCATTTTGAGGTGTAAGGTGGAGGGTGTGAATGAGGATCTTACGCAATGTCGAGAGTGTTCCCTTTGGAGTTATCCCACCGTGGCAGATTTGTTCAAACGGGGTTAGTTGTCTCAGGAGATCTGACTTGTATGGAGATGTGTGAATGTAGTGTTGTAGTCGAGCATATTTTAACCATTTTGTAAATCTCCCGTCTGCTATATTATTTAATTTGTCTCTCTCTAGAAGTTTGCCTGCCTCTGTGAAATTACATAGCGGAATTGTGTAGTCCCATTCCCTGAGTCTTTTGTAACCTTTATCAAGTCCACCAACCATTTCTGCGTTTAAAGCTATTGGAAATAAAAGGGATCTTCTAGTAGAGATATGTGGCCTAGTAGCGACTGTATGGTCCCAATTCCTAAAAAACTGTTTATGTATGTCGAGTTGTTGGCACTGAGGTGGTCTGAGATCACTCTGAACCCAGCAAAGGGCATATACCAAGGGTGCTTTGAGTATTTGCGAGTCTATTGTTACCCATGCTTTATGCTCTTCCTTTCTATGCCAGTCCAGTACTCTCTGTAAAGTCACTGCTAAGTAGTAATCTTCTATTTTCGGAAGGCCTAGCCCTCCATATAGGGTTGGTCTATGCATTGTGTCTCTACACTTACCCCAAACAAACATGTTTATGCTACTTTGAAGTCTTGTCATATACCATCTTGGAAGATGGAGTGGTAAAGCCTGTAGTATGTATATAACCCTAGGTAGTGTGGTAATTTGTATGGCCTGTATGCGTCCCCACCAGGATAGAGGTCTTTCTGCCCAAATTTTGAGGTTGCGTTGCGTGTTATGGAGAAGCAAGTTATAGTTCTTATCGAAAAGTGTCGTTTGACTGGGGGAGTTGTGTATCCCTATGTACTTAACTGAGTCTGTTTTCAGTCTGAGCGGGCATATTTTAGATAGGGCTGTAAATTTGGGTTTAGGGAGTGTGATGTTAAGTATTTCAGACTTCTGTTTATTGATAAGGAAATTAGAAAAATTTCCCAAAATTGTCTAGCTCGGCAAGAATCATTGGTATTGTTTCAAGGGGAGAGGTTACCGTAAAAAGTACGTCGTCGGTGTACATGGCTATTTTATATTCCTGTTGGCCAAACGAGATCCCCCTTACGTTCTGGTTCCCTCTTATATGATATGCGAAAACCTCCATCATCAAAATAAATAGGATTGGGGACAATGGGCATCCCTGCCGTGTAACGTTGTGTATTGGGAATGTAGGTGAAAGTATTCCATTAACTCTAACTTTTGCATTCGGGTGTGTATAAAGACTAAAGATTCTGTTAATTGTTTTAGGGCCAAATTTCATGTTTGTTAATGTTTTTGCTAGAAATTGCCAATTAGTCCGGTCAAATGTTTTTTCAGCATCTATGGCTATCAGTACTGACTCTATATTGTGATATTTGATGTGTTCCATAAGAGTTAGGGCTCTCAGGGTATTGTCCCTAGCTTCTCGTCCGGGAACAAATCCCACCTGATCTGTGTGTATAATGTCCCTGATGACTACATTTAAATGGTTTGCTAAGATTTTCCCTAATATCTTTATATTCGTATTGATAAGTGAGATAGGGCGATAACTAGCTGGGTCTTCTGGAGGTTTTTCAGGTTTGAGAATTACCGATATGTGGGCGGACTGTAGGTCGTGTGATAATTGAGAATCCTCGTCTAAGGAGTGAAAAAGGTTTAATAGGTGGGGTGCTAAAATATCTTTGAAAGTCTTGTAGTATAAATTGGTGTATCCATCGGGTCCCGGGCTCTTTCCTATTGGGAGGTCAGCAATAGCTTTCAATACTTCTGTCAGAGTTATGGGCAGTTCTAAATCTGCAATTTGTGCCTGAGACAATTTATTAAGTTCTGCCGATTCTATGTATTCTGTCATGTCTTGCTCATGTCCTAAGGTGGTATTATTTTTCAAATTGTACAGCTGGTGATAGAAATCTCGGAAATGAGCTGCTATTGCTTTACTGTCGTAAATATATTCCCCCTGCGGAGTCTTTAGCCTATTAATGTAAGTATGTGTTTTCCTATCTCTCAGGGTGTTAGCCAATATCTTGCCCGGGCGATTGCCCTCATAGAAGTATTTTTTTGGAGCTGAAAAGCCTTCCTTTGAGCGTCCGAGTAAAGCAACACATTCAGTTCTTTTCTAGTTGCTGTCAGTGCAGTCAGAGTGGGGCGGTCTGTTGTGAACTGCTTGTGTTGTGTCTCTAGTGTGTGTAGTTTAGCAGTTAGAGAGGACAGTGCGGAATCATATGATCTTTTAAGAAATGCTTTATGCTTAATACATTCTCCACGGAGAACCGCCTTATGTGCTTCCCAAACAGAGAGGGAGTGAGTGCCCGGAATCGCATTGTGTGTGAAATATTCTTGCAGGGAAGAGGTTATCTTTCGTGTTGTTAGGGGATTATGCAAAATATATGAGTCTAGTCTCCATTTGAATGGATGTACTGGGGAGTCCGGCCAGTTTAGTTTTAAGGAGACCATAGCATGGTCTGACCATGTTGTGGGTATGATATCTGTGTCTATCAATAACGAAAGGTTGGATTGGTCCAGGTACAATTGATCTATTCTGGAGTACATATACCAAGGGTGAGAGAAAAAGGTGAAATTACTCTGCGTGGGGTGTTGTATCCTCCTTGTGTTGATTAACCCAGAGTGCCGTATACAATTATATACAGAATTAGGAGAGCGCGGGGATGTTTTAGTATTGGAGGATGTCGTATCTAAAGTGGGGTCTAAAATAGTGTTTAGGACACCACCCATGATTACTATGCCTTTACGTGTTTCTTGTATCAGAGACTTTAGTTTGTCAAAAAACCTATTCCTAGGAGCGTATACATTAATCAATGTAATTGGTCTATTATGTATGAGACCTACTAGAATCAAAATTCTTCCCTCTTTGTCTGAAGTGGTGTTTAATAGTTTGAAGGGTAAAGAGTGGTGAAAAAGAATACCTACTCCATTTTTTTTCTTTTCATGGGAATTGAAAAAACCTATTGGGAAATTTTTGTTGGAGAATTTGGGCTCATTCGCTCTGGGGAAGTGTGTTTCCTGGACAAATACCATTAAGCTTTTCTGTCTTGTAAACCACTGCAGGGCCACTGACCTTTATGTAGGTGAGTTGAGACCTTTAGTGTTCTGCGATGTTATTAATATAGGTTTGGAAGCCATGACTTTATCTTAAGGTGGTCTGTATGAGCATGCTTTGTGTAAATGCCTTACCCGAGAGTAGCCTCACGGACTGAAGAGAAACCCCTTCTCTACTATATGCCAAAGTGGGATGCCAGAAGAGAGTCTGTATGCCAAAGTTATCTTCTAAGAAGTATACCAACCGGAGGATTGAACCCGAACCTGTGCAGGGGCTGTCATAAATCAACAAACTAACATTAAAACAATAACACGAAGAACAGACATATTCAAATAAATAACAGTTTTTTCCTAACATCGGAAAACTAAGGTCAGGTTTGAGGTTAATATCACCTCTCCTGACAAACAAATAAAATAGGAGGGAGATAATAAGCAGTAAAACACTGCCAGTATGTCCCCCAGAGAATCATATCTGAAGTTTATAATCAAAGAACCTCTCCTACAAGGACAGAGGCTCTCAGCGTAACTAGATGTACAACAGAGTGTCCACGATATACATACATTTTTTCTCTTTTTTTATACTGTATTTTACTATACATTACATCAGGGCCACTTAGTCATAAATTCTATGAACGCCTCAGTAGTTGACGGTAAAGTCTCATCGTTTAATGATCTCGGTTGAGTATTTCAATAGCCCAGGGAGCTGGCCTGAGATTCATGGTGGTTCGGCAGAGAGAGCAGAGTGTTTACTGGGGACAGTTGCAGTTGTTTTGCGCTTCCTATTCACTGTGGTCCATCTCTGCCATTGGGGTCTTGGTGACAAAAGATCTGTTGTCTGTTTAAATCTCGCCCTCTCTGCTTCCTGAGGAATATCTTTCGGTACAGGGATGTTTAGCTGCGAGCAGAAGAGGGTGAGTTGATGACTCTGACAGCAAAAGGAAACCCCCAGCGATAAGAGATGTTATTTTTTTGCAGGTGTGTAGTGAGAAATCTAACATCCCTCCGTCTGGATAGGGTCAGCGGGCTCAGGTCTGCAAAAACTTGAATGTTGTCGCCGTCTATTTTGATAGGAGCTTTTTTCCTTGCTGCAGCTAGTAGCTTTTCTTTATCTTTAAAATAATGACAACAGAGAATTATGTCCCTCGGCAGTGTTGTGGCAGGCCTAGGTTTTAGTGCTCTGTGCAGCCTGTCTAAGGGTATCTCAATGTCTTCTTTATTGTCGAGAAGGGAGCGAAAAAGAGCCTGGATATATTGTGGTAGTTCAGCAGATAATGTTTTTGGAGACACCTCTGATCCTCAGGTTTTGGCGCCTGCCTCGGTTATCAAGATCTTCTATTTGCGATTGCATCTCAATTATTTCTTTAGTCTGCTGTTGGATCTGCATGTCGTGTAAATTAATTGGCTCAGAGATCTCCTCGGCATGCTCTTCCAGTTGAAGCACCCTATTTCCCAAGTCAGTAATATCTTTTTTAACTTCTGTTAGGCTTTCTTTTATAATTTGGCTTACTTGATTCATAAAAGATGCAAAGTCCTCTTTAGATGGAAGGGACATCAAATCTGCTCTTTTTAAGGGGAGTGCAGCGTCTATTGTCATTTTTCTCTTCATGGGAACTAGTGTTAGAGTGTGGAGAACTAGGAGAGGCAGAAGCATCAGCTTCCAGGGTTTTTAAGTAGGCATTTAGCTTTGTAGGATTTGTTAGGGTGGATTTACTTGCTTTGTCCCCCTTAGGGAGCGTTTATTAGTCATCCCTGTCCCCCTGGCAATGGGTTTTCTAGGGAAATGGGTGTCTGCTGAATTTGATCTGTGTGACTACTGTCTCTTTAAATAGGATAGCACTATCGTAAGTATGCTGGTGAATTTAAGGAGATTTTTGCTGCGTGTGTGCCTTGTGGCTTATGTCAGGCCCCACTGATGTGTGTATCTGCCAGCGTGTAATATAGGCCTTATTTGACCTCAGTGGTTCTTCCTGTGTGTTTTTATGCTGAGAGCACGTTGCTTTCTACTTAACACCTGCCCAGGCTGACTATAAGATAATGTAATAGAGTTGAGTGCCTCCTATCAATGCTCCCCTAAGTGTGCTGTACTTGCGGTTGCGGAGCTGTTAGTCAAAGGGGGTATGCAATCTCAGTGGCATTGTGAGCACTCAATTTTACTCAGTCTCTCAGCTCACCCTTTCACCGCTGTAGCCGTTACCGAGGTGAGGTTTGTATAATGCTGCTGACAGTCTGCTTGAGTTGCTATCAGTTCCCCAGCATGTTTGTCCCAGAGATCGGTCTTTTAACGCAGCGTGTACTTCAGTCACATGAAGCCAAGATGGCACTTCATTACTCCGGTCATCGTAGTCCTGGTGCGTTAGTGAAGTGTTGTTGCCGATATTAGCTTTCCGGCTTTTTATATTTACACCTCTCGATCACTCCTTAGTTTACATAAGTCCTGATGATCTGTCACACCACTTTCAATTACATTGCTCGAGTCTCCAGGGGACATCTATACGGAGCTTCACACAATTGCAGCCATGCTGGTTCGTGGCTGGCTCCGCCCCCCTGTGATGCCATTTTTGATATCATCAAAATTGATGTTAGATCTATGTCTTTAGCTATTTTAGCTAGAAGAGCTTTGTGGCTTAAATCTTGGAATGCTGACATGACTTCTAAGTCCAGGTTGCTATCTCTTTCTTTCCAAAGTAATAAGTTATTTGGTTCTCAGTTGGATTCGATTATTTTAACTGTCACTGGGGGGAAGGTAGTTTTTTTGCCTAAGGGTAAATCTAAAGCTTCTAACCGTTTTTGTTCCTTTCGACAAAATAAGGAACAAAACCTACTCCTTCCCCCAAGGAATCTGTTTCCAATTAAGAAACCAAAGCCAGCCCCTAAGTCTGCATGAAGGTGCGGCCCTCATTCCAGCTCAGCTGGTAGGGGGGCAGATTAAGATTTTTCAAGGATGTTTGGATAAATTCTGTCCAAAATCAATGGATTCAGAGTATTGTCTCTCAGGGGTAGCGAATAGGATTCAGAGTAAGACCTCCTGTGAGAAGATTTTTTTCTCTCACGCATACCAGCAAATACAGTAAAAGCTCAGGCTTTCCTGAAGTGTGTTTCAGACCTGGAGTTTTCAGGGGTAATCATGCCAGTTCCGTTTCAGGAACAGGGTCTGGGGTTTTATTCAAATCTATTCATTGTCCCAAAGAAGGAAAATTCATTCAGACCAGTACTGGATCTAAAAATTTTGAATCGTTATGTAAGAGTACCAACTTTCAAAATGGTGACTATAAGGACTATTCTGCCTTTTGTTCAGCAAGGACATTATATGTCCATAATAGACTTTCAGGATGCATACCTTCATATTCCGATTCATCCAGATCATTATCAGTTTCTGAGATTCTCTTTTCTAGACAAGCATTACCAATTTTTTGCTCTTCCTTTTGGCCTAGCGACAGCTCCAAGAATCTTTTTAAAGGTTCTCGGTGCCCTACTCTCTGTAACCAGAGAGCGGGGTATTGCTGTGTTTCCTTATTTGGACGATATCTTGGTACTAGCTCAGTCTTTACATTCTGCAGAATCTCACACGAATCAACTAGTGTTGTTTCTTCGAAAACATGGTTGGAGGATCAATTTACCAAAGAGTTTCTTCATTCCTCAGACAAGGGTCACCTTTTTAGGCTTTCAGATAGATTCAGTGTCCATGACTCTGTCTCTAACAGACAAGAGACGTTTAAAATTGGTTGCAGCCTGTTGGAACCTTCAGTCTCGGTCATTCCCTTCAGTAGCTATGTGCATGGAAGTTTTAGGTCTCATGACTGCAGCATCGGACGCGATCCCCTTTGCTCGTTTTCACATGAGACCTCTCCAGCTTTGTATGCTGAACCAATGGTGCAGGGATTATACAAAGATATCACAATTAATATCCTTAAATCCCAATGTTCGACTCTCTCTGACTTGGTGGTTAGATCACCATCATTTAGTTCAAGAGGCTTCTTTTGTTCGGCCAACCTGGACTGTGATCACTACAGATGCGAGTCTTGCAGGTTGGGGAGCTGTTTGGGGATCTCTGACAGCACAAAGGGTTTGGAAATCTCAAGAGGCGAGATTACCAATCAATATTTTGGAACTCCGTGCAATTTTCAGGGCTCTTCAGATTTGGCCTCTGTTGAAGAGAGAACCGTTCATTTGTTTTCAGACAGACAATATCACAACTGTGGCATATGTCAATCATCAGGGTGGGACTCGCAGTCCCCAAGCTTTGAAAGAAGTATCTCGGATACTTGCTTGGGCGGAATCCAGCTCCTGTCTAATTTCTGCGGTTCATATCTCAGGTATAGACAATTGGGAGGCGGATTATTTCAGCCGTCAGACTTTACATCCGGGGGAGTGGTCCCTCCATCCAGATGTGTTTTCTCAAATTGTTCAGATGTTGGGTCTTCCAGAAATAGATCTGATGGCCTCTCATTTAAACAAAAAACTTCCCAGGTACCTGTCCAGGTCCCGGGATCCTCAGACGAAAGCAGTGGATGCGTTGACACTTCCTTGGTGTTATCAACCTGCTTTTATCTTCCCGCCTCTAGTTCTTCTTCCAAGAGTGATCTCCAAAATCATCATGGTACAATCGTTTGTGTTGCTGGTGGCTCCAGCATGGCCTCACAGGTTTTGATATGCGGATCTTGTTCGGATGTCCAGTTGCCAACCTTCGCCACTTCCATTAAGGCCGGACCTGCTGTCTCAAGATCTGTTAAATTTGAAGGTATGGAAATTGAACGCCTAGTGCTTAGTCATATAGGTTTCTCTGACTCAGTGATTAATACTATCTTACAAGCTCGTAAATCTGTTTCTAGAAAGATTTATTATCAAGGTTGGAAAATTTATATTTCATGGTGTAATTCTCATAAATTCTCTTGGCATTCTTTCAGAATTCCTAGAATTTTACAGTTCCTTCAGGATGGTTTAGATAAGGGTTTGTCTGCAAGTTCCTTGAAGGGACAAATATCTGCTCTTTCTGTTTTATTTCACCGAAAGATTGCTAAACTTCCTAATATTCACTGTTTTGTACAGGCTTTGGTTCGTATCAACTGTGCAGAAATGTGTGTAGCAAACAAAAAGATGTTAACAAAGAATATGCTCAACACAATGTACTAAAAACAATACTCTCCTTGTTAAATAAAGTGACCGCTGCCCTTCCTCAGTCTCTCCCCAAGGACTGTATAAGCAATAGACAAAACGAAATGGATGGCGCTGGTCTTGCAGAATGTTAAGTTTCTGATAATAGATAGAAATGGACTTGATGTGCAAGTTAAAATCTGTTGCAATAATGTGCAATATACTCACTCCTTAAGTAACGTGAGTCCTGCTTCTATGGTATATCCCTCTGTAATATGTCCCTCTCCAAAGGCAACAACAGGGAGGTTTTCAACAAAGGGCTGGAAAAGGATTGGAACCTCATCAGCAGTAAAATGAAACTTTAAATTGAAGAAACAAGTAGTAACTTACTTATCCAAAATAGCAAGTCCGGCTCGTCACAGCGAAATGATTGCCAAGTAGTGAGATAAAAAATGTTTTATTGTAGCTCTACGCGTTTCAACGCTTAAGCGTCTTTTTCAAGAGCAATAAAAGACAATAAAAACAAGTAACAGTTTATATGATGCTGTGACAAAGTAGCCGGCTTTTATACAAATGTATCCATGTTCCAATTTCCTGTCTGTGGCAGGAAATTGGACTCACATAATAGAAACAGAATAAAAAGTACAAATTCCTACTAAATGTTTAGGCCCAACCTTGTTTTTTAAAATGTTGAATCTTTTTATGTCGCTCATTTAACTTTTAAATATTAACTTTATATTAGGTTCGGCATAAACATGAACAATAAGAATAAAAGTGACCAATCAGTGCATTACTTAGCATTTTTATCCAATGAGAAGACAGAGTTAGATAAAGTCCCCATTCGAGTATTTCTTGAATTTCAGTTCCCTTTAAGGTCCGCTTAAAGTTCACGTGCTATTTTTAGCCAATCCCATGATGTTAGAAGATTTTCCGTGGATTTATGACGTCGTATGGGCTCGTTAGTCACGTGTTCTTTCTGACGAATCAGTGAGGACGTTTTTCCTTTGTGGCTTTAACCAAATATTCCGTTATAGGGAATTGCGATTATACATTTCTATGAATAGAAAATAGAACAGCGGCAGTATCCATTCTAAACACCAATACAATTGAAAATTATCTATGACAATTTTATATGTAATTTGATAGTACGAGAAATATGTGCAAAGATGTTTTGCGCTGTGCGGACTTTAATGTATGTGAATACATGTGAATGAGAATTTAATTCTAATCACTAAATGGTACTTTCCAAAGTTTTCCTTCTATGAAGGATACTTTTACGGCAACCTTAAATTACATATAACTCAGTAACATCGACATTTATGCAATGGTATATCCAGAAAAATACTTTGCAAACACATTAAAGACTGTATTATCAATTTGAATCGTATGAAAAGGGAATTTAAAAAATTTCTCTTTATATTATTAAACCCTTTGAGGAAATTTAGAGAGGGCAACATTTATCCGTTCAACTCATATAGGGATAAAAAATATAGTGCCTTTATATTTTATCATAACCTTATAGCTTTCCTACGTTAAAAAATGAATGAAAAGAGAAGTTATGTGTGCTAGTTAAAGGTATTTCATATTTTATGTTACCTAATTTGAATATGAATACATTTGTGAAATAGATACAATTTTTATGTAACCTTAATTTTGTGTTATCTAATATAAATGTGCTAAATACATTTAGTATAATAATACCAGTGGCGTGACTAATAAATTGGCTTTCTAAATTGTGTACAATAAGGAAACAAAAATAAAAGTAAAATAAAAATAATAATAAAATATTATTAATAAAAATGAAAAATATTGTGTAAACTCAATAAAGTGATATTATATGTGACTAAATAAATTACCTTAACAGTAGTAAATAATTACTTCATATATTAAAAGAATTCTCTATCTCTAATGGAATTAGTTTAAATAAAAGCTGCTATTCGAATATCTTTGTTGAGCCCCCAATGATTGTAAGTTCTTAGTGTGTGAATCCACCATAGTTCCCTCCTGTTTAACTCATCATCCAAATTCCCTCCTCTCCAATGAGTGGTTACCTTTTCTATCCCTATCCATGAAAAATTCTTAAAATCAAATTTGGTGCAAGTGTTGCAATGTGAAGGGACACCATGATCTTCATGCCTCTTATCTATTTTGTTAAGGTGTTCTAAAATACGAGTCTTGAGAAATCTGGTTGTTTGTCCTAAATATTGGATCTGACAATTGCATTGTAATAGATAGATCACGTTCTGAGTCTTACATGTAATAAAATGTTTAATTATATAGGTCTTTCCCGTTACAGAGGAAGTAAAAGTTTTATGGGTTCTTTTTGTGTAATTGCATCCTTTACATTTTCCACAAGTGTAGAATCCTTGTAAGTTAGATATACTCAAAGGTGGTTTGGGGGCCATGCCTTTAATTAAAGAAGGGGCCAACTTTTGTTTAAAATTACTACCTCTTCTATATGTGATCTGGGGTTTATTGGGTATGATATTACTTAACAATTCGTCATTCTGTAAAATATGCCAGTGTTTTTTGATTATTTTATTGATTTGATGGTGCCCTGAATTAAAAGTTGTAACAAATCTGGGGAAGGAGGATTGTTGATTTATTGTAGTTTTATTTTTTGCCAAAATTAGATTGCGATCCTGATTTTTAATTAACTGTCTATCTATCTCAAGACTACTTGAAGAGTAGCCTTTTTGTAAAAATCTCTTTTTAAGTAATAATGATTGTTCTTCGTAATCTTCTATTTGATCACAATTTCTCCTGATGCGTTTGAATTGTCCTCTAGGAATAGCCTTTAACCATGATGGGTGGTGTTGACTGTCATGCTGGATGTATGTGTTTGCATCACATTCCTTGAAGTGTGTTTTCGTGTGTATATGTCCATCAACCGTTGTGATGGACAAATCTAAAAAAATAGCTTTGGTGTTATTTATTTCTGGGGTCAAAATAATATTCATATTGTTTTTGTTTAAATCATTAACAAATTGTTGGCAATTTTCTATATTTCCCCTCCAAATGCAGAGGACATCGTCGATGTACCTCCGCCATGTCACCAGGTTCGCCCCAGCCACGTCATTGGACCATACATATAGGTGTTCAAAATGGTCCATGTAAATATTGGCGTAGCTGGGGGCGAACCTGGTGCCCATGGCGGTACCGCAAACTTGTAAATATTGTGAATCATTGAACCAGAAAAAATTGTGAGTTAGCATGAAATCTATAGCTACCAAAATAAAATCTAACATTTTTTCAGATAAATTAGGATCTTGAGTTAGTTTCCATTTGATGGCTGTTAATCCTTTTTGATGGTCTATTATGGAATATAATGATGTAACATCCATGGTAGCCCATAAAAAATCGGGTTTCCATTCTAATTGTTTAATAATGTTGAGTACATTGGTGGTATCTTTTAAATATGATTTTGAATTTTGTGCATAAGGCTGTAAAAAATAATCTATAAATGCAGATAAATTAGAAGTTAATGAATCTATGCCACTAATGATTGGGCGACCTGGGGGTTGTAGAGGATTTTTGTGTAATTTTGGCAAGAAATAAAAAATTGGAGTTTTTGAGTTGGTTTTAAACAAAAAATCATATTCTTTTTCATTGATAACTTCTCTGTCTAAAGCTGTTGTCAATAATTCTTGTAATTCCTGACTGAATTCTTTTTTGGGAGAGTGGTTTAGAATATGATAAGTGTTAGTGTCTGAAAGAATTCTGTTAGCTTCTTGTAAATAAAAGGCTCTATCCATAATGACTACCCCTCCCCCCTTATCGGCTTCCTTTATAACGATGTCCTCTCTCTTGTTAAGTGCTTTTAAAATTTCAGATTCTGTTTTAGATAAATTGTAATGTTTTGGTTGGTGTCTCAAATTTTCTATGTCTTTCATAATTAGTTTCCCAAAGACATCTATACAAGGCCCTTTAAAATGGCTGGGATAGAACTTTGATGGATTTTTAAATTTGCTCCTCGGGTCGCTCTCAGGAGGTGTATAACTTAAAGTTTCTTTTTTAACAAAGAAACGTTTAATAGTTAAATTTCTGATGAATTTCTGGGCGTCTATGAATAATTGAAAAGTATTTACTCCTTGGGTTGGGACAAATTTAAGTCCTTTGGCTAATACCCGTGTTTCTTGTTCACTGATTGGCTGTGATGACAAATTATATATCTTACTTAAAAATGTCTTGTTCTCATGTGTCTTGCCTCCACCTCCCCTTCTCCCCCTGACTGATTTGGTGTTCTTTCTCGTTTTCTTGGGTTGGCTCTGTTGTCCTGATTCCTGAAATGTGGGGTGTATCTTTCTGTTGATGCGGTGGGGCTGTCTTGATTCCTGAACTGTGGGGTATGTCTGTCGCAATCTAATTTTGGCAAAAAATAAAACTACAATAAATCAACAATCCTCCTTCCCCAGATTTGTTACAACTTTTAATTCAGGGCACCATCAAATCAATAAAATAATCAAAAAACACTGGCATATTTTACAGAATGACGAATTGTTAAGTAATATCATACCCAATAAACCCCAGATCACATATAGAAGAGGTAGTAATTTTAAACAAAAGTTGGCTCCTTCTTTAATTAAAGGCATGGCCCCCAAACCACCTTTGAGTATATCTAACTTACAAGGATTCTATACTTGTGGAAAATGTAAAGGATGCAATTACACAAAAAGAACCCATAAAACTTTTACTTCCTCTGTAACGGGAAAGACCTATATAATTAAACATTTTATTACATGTAAGACTCAGAACGTGATCTATCTATTACAATGCAATTGTCAGATCCAATATTTAGGACAAACAACCAGATTTCTCAAGACTCGTATTTTAGAACACCTTAACAAAATAGATAAGAGGCATGAAGATCATGGTGTCCCTTCACATTGCAACACTTGCACCAAATTTGATTTTAAGAATTTTTCATGGATAGGGATAGAAAAGGTAACCACTCATTGGAGAGGAGGGAATTTGGATGATGAGTTAAACAGGAGGGAACTATGGTGGATTCACACACTAAGAACTTACAATCATTGGGGGCTCAACAAAGATATTCGAATAGCAGCTTTTATTTAAACTAATTCCATTAGATATAGAGAATTCTTTTAATATATGAAGTAATTATTTACTACTGTTAAGGTAATTTATTTAGTCACATATAATATCACTTTATTGAGTTTACACAATATTTTTCATTTTTATTAATAATATTTTATTATTATTTTTATTTTACTTTTATTTTTGTTTCCTTATTGTACACAATTTAGAAAGCCAATTTATTAGTCACGCCACTGGTATTATTATACTAAATGTATTTAGCACATTTATATTAGATAACACAAAATTAAGGTTACATAAAAATTGTATCTATTTCACAAATGTATTCATATTCAAATTAGGTAACATAAAATATGAAATACCTTTAACTAGCACACATAACTTCTCTTTTCATTCATTTTTTAACGTAGGAAAGCTATAAGGTTATGATAAAATATAAAGGCACTATATTTTTTATCCCTATATGAGTTGAACGGATAAATGTTGCCCTCTCTAAATTTCCTCAAAGGGTTTAATAATATAAAGAGAAATTTTTTAAATTCCCTTTTCATACGATTCAAATTGATAATACAGTCTTTAATGTGTTTGCAAAGTATTTTTCTGGATATACCATTGCATAAATGTCGATGTTACTGAGTTATATGTAATTTAAGGTTGCCGTAAAAGTATCCTTCATAGAAGGAAAACTTTGGAAAGTACCATTTAGTGATTAGAATTAAATTCTCATTCACATGTATTCACATACATTAAAGTCCGCACAGCGCAAAACATCTTTGCACATATTTCTCGTACTATCAAATTACATATAAAATTGTCATAGATAATTTTCAATTGTATTGGTGTTTAGAATGGATAATGCCGCTGTTCTATTTTCTATTCATAGAAATGTATAATCGCAATTCCCTATAACGGAATATTTGGTTAAAGCCACAAAGGAAAAACGTCCTCACTGATTCGTCAGAAAGAACACGTGACTAACGAGCCCATACGACGTCATAAATCCACGGAAAATCTTCTAACATCATGGGATTGGCTAAAAATAGCACGTGAACTTTAAGCGGACCTTAAAGGGAACTGAAATTCAAGAAATACTCGAATGGGGACTTTATCTAACTCTGTCTTCTCATTGGATAAAAATGCTAAGTAATGCACTGATTGGTCACTTTTATTCTTATTGTTCATGTTTATGCCGAACCTAATATAAAGTTAATATTTAAAAGTTAAATGAGCGACATAAAAAGATTCAACATTTTAAAAAACAAGGTTGGGCCTAAACATTTAGTAGGAATTTGTACTTTTTATTCTGTTTCTATTATGTGAGTCCAATTTCCTGCCACAGACAGGAAATTGGAACATGGATACATTTGTATAAAAGCCGGCTACTTTGTCACAGCATCATACAAACTGTTACTTGTTTTTATTGTCTTTTATTGCTCTTGAAAAAGACGCTTAAGCGTTGAAACGCGTAGAGCTACAATAAAACATTTTTTATCTCACTACTTGGCAATCATTTCGCTGTGACGAGCCGGACTTGCTATTTTGGATAAGTAAGTTACTACTTGTTTCTTCAATTTAAAGTTTCATTTTACTGCTGATGAGGTTCCAATCCTTTTCCAGCCCTTTGTTGAAAACCTCCCTGTTGTTGCCTTTGGAGAGGGACATATTACAGAGGGATATACCATAGAAGCAGGACTCACGTTACTTAAGGAGTGAGTATATTGCACATTATTGCAACAGATTTTAACTTGCACATCAAGTCCATTTCTATCTATTATCAGAAACTTAACATTCTGCAAGACCAGCGCCATCCATTTCGTTTTGTCTTTGGTTCGTATCAAGCCTGTCATTAAATCAATCTCTTTTCCTTGGAGTCCTCCTCCTTGGTTTTGAAGGCTTTACAGGCTCCTCCTTTTGAGCCTATGAATTCTTTGGACATTAAATTACTTTCTTGGAAAGTGTTGTTCCTTTTGGCCATCTCTTCTGCTAGAAGAGTTTCTGAATTATCTGCTCTTTCTTGTGAATCTCCTTTTCTGATTTTTCATCAGGATAAGGCGTTTTTGCGGACTTCATTTAAATTCCTACCTAAGGTTGTGAATTCTATCAACATTAATAGAGAAATTGTTGTCCCTTCCTTGTGTCCTAATCCTAAGGATTCTTTGGAAAGATCCTTACATTCTTTGGATGTGGTGAGAGCTTTGAAATATTATATTGAAGCTACTAAAGATTTCAGGAAGACTTCTAGTCTATTTGTTATATTTTCTGGTTCTAGGAAAGGTCAGAAGGCTTCTGCTTTTTCCTTGGCTTCGTGGTTAAAGCTTTTGATTCTTCAAGCTTTTTTGGAGTCAGGTCAAGCCCCGCCTCAGAGAGTTACAGCTCATTCTACTAGATCAGTCTCCATTTCATGGGCTTTTAAGAATGAAGCTTCAGTTGATCAGATTTGCTAAGCAGCAACTTGGTCTTCTTTGCATACATTAACTAAATGTTACTGTTTTGATGTATTTGCTTCTTCAGAAGCAGTTTTTGGTAGAAAAGTTCTTCAGGCAGCTGTTTCAGTTTGATTCTTCTGCTGATGTTTTAAGTTTTTCTTTTCATTATGAGAATAAACTTATATTTTGGGTTGTGAATTATTTTTTCAGCGGTAAATGGCTGTTTTTATTTTTATCCCTCCCTCTCTAGTGACTCTTGTGTGCAGTTCCACATCTTGGGTATTGCTATCCAATACATCACTAGCTCATGGACTCTTGCCAATTACATGAAAGAAAACATAATTTATGTAAGAACTTACCTGATAAATTCATTTCTTTCATATTGGCAAGAGTCCATGAGGCCCACCCTTTCTATGGTGGTTATGTTTTTTTGTATAAAGCACAATTATTTCCAAATTCCTTTGTTGATGCTTTTTACTCCTTTTTTTTTATCACCCCACTACTTGGCTATTCGTTAAACTGAATTGTGGGTGTGGTGAGGGGTGTATTTAAAGGCATTTTGAGGTTTGGAAAACTTTGCCCCTCCTGGTAGGATTGTATATCCCATACGTCACTAGCTCATGGACTCCTGCCAATATGAAAGAAATGAATTTATCAGGTAAGTTCTTACATAAATTATGTTTTATGCTTACCTGATTAATTTCTCTCATGGTGGTGAGAGTCTACGAGACACCCCCTTTTTTTTTTCTTGCAGTTGAATTTTATGAGTACATCTTTTTTGCCTGCTCATTTTATGGCTCTATTCCTTTTTTTCTTACCTCACTTGCTTGGCTATACATTAGACTGAGATATGTGGGAGGGGTTTTATGGAGCTCTTGAGGTTTGGGAGTCTTTGCCTCCTCCTGGTGGTAGAGAGGAGCAATTCCCATGTTTGATGTATTGTGGACTCTCACCACCACAAAAGAAATTAATTTATCAGCTAAGCATAAATTATGTTTTCTGTCATGATTATTTCCACAACTGTTGGCAACAGTACCAGTTTGCACTTATTTTACCTTGCTTTTCCTTTCCTGCTTTACTTATTTTCTCATTTCTCTTGGCCATATGTATGATTAAGGAATCATGGGAACGTGGTAGGGGTTTCAGCTCTGTGTGGGGTGTTTTGCCTCCTTCTGTAGCACTCAACTTTAAAGGGACACTGTACCCAATTTTTTTCTTTTGTGATTCAGATAGAGCATGCAATTTTAAGCAACTTTCTAATTGACTCCTATTATCAATTTTTTTATTCGTTCTCTTGATATCTTTATTTGAAAAAGAAGGCATCTAAGCTATTTTTGGTTCAGTTTGTTGTACAGCACTTGTTTATTGGTCGGTTAAATTAATCCACCAATCAGCAAGAACAACCCAGGTTGTTTACCAAAAATGGGCCGGCATCTAAAATTATATTCTTGCTTTTCAAATAAACATACCAAGAGAATAAAGGAAATTTGATAGTAGGAGTAAATGAGAAAGTTGCTTAAAATTACATGCTCTATCTGAATCACGAAAGAAAAAAATTGGGTTCAGTGTCCCTTTAATCCCACATCCGATGGCTTGAGAACTCTCACCACCATGAAATAAATTAATATATGACGTAAGCATGAGTTTATTGTTTCTTCACAACACACGTTCCATCAAATTTGACAATGAGCAAAAAAAAAAAAAAAATTTTATTCAGGTGGTGAGAGTCCTTGATCCATTACTCCTATGAATTACTCTTCCTGGCCACTAGGAGTTTGGGAATCTTTGCCTCGTAGTGGAGAATAGTAATTCTCAAGAGCAATGGATGGTGGACTCTCACCACCATGAAAAAAAATTAATTTATCAGATAAGCATATTTTTTTTTGTCTAAATATTAATTTCTCTTATACATTTAAAGTATTGTGACCGGAGAGACTCGCTTGGCAGAATCTTTTTTTTTGCTGTTTATCTTTTTTATATCTTAGTCACATTTGTGCACTGGCTTCAGATATGTCATGTAGCTGTAAATGAACATAACAAGAAAGGCATAAAGCATAAACCCCTCCAATGACAAGCCAATACGTTTTCTCATAGACTCTTATTTTAATTATTTCATATGTATGTATGTATTGGGTACTTGTAAAGCGCGGCTTATCAACCGTAAGGGTCTCAAGGCGCTGCTCATTTTATCGACCTCAGAAGGATGAAAGTCTGAGTGGACCTCGCCGGGGATCCTGCAACCCTCGGGTTGCTACAGAGCTCAGCCACCATGCATTAGCATGCTGAGCTATCTGTCCGGCTATATGTGTATATATATTTCTTAGACAGTATTTATTCTGATGCATTTCTCCTAGTTAAAGGGACAGTCAAATCCAAACAAAACTTTCATGATTCAAATAAGGCATGTGATTTTAAACGACTTTCCAATGTACTTTTATCACCAATTTTGGTTTGTTCTTTTAGTATTCTTAGTTGAAAGCTAAACCTATAAGGTTCATATGCTAATTTCTTAGACCTTGAAGGCTGCCTCTAATCTAAATGCATTTCTTTCTAAAATATGGTGAGTCCACTGGTTAATCTTAATTACTGTTGGGAATATCACTCATGGCCAGCAGGCGGAGGCAAAGAGCACCACAGCAGAACTGTTAAGCATCACTTCCTTACCCACAACCCCCAGTCATTCTCTCTGCCGTGCATGGAGGTGAAGTTTAGGTGTCTAATGAGAAAATTGATTTCTGAGAAGATTGATTACTTCAAGCAAGTTTTAGGGTATAGCCGTATCCCACGTTAGACTTTGCAGTCGAGCTGTGGTTGCTTTTAAGCAGTTGGGAACTTGCAAAGGGATGCTTGCTGCATTTTTCCCCAACATTGCTGCTTTAGTATGGGATACCAAAGTTGGTTACTTTATCTGCCTTTGTTCTAGGTCTCTGTTGGGAGATGTCCTTCCATACCTAGGAACTGTCTTCATGCCGAACAGCAGAACCGATAAGTGCTTTTCTTCCAGGTGGGAGATATGTGCACTTAAAGGACTACATTACCTTGCTAGCTTATAGGGACAAAAAAAATTAGTTCACCATGGTGTAAGAGCAACACTAAGGCATGACTGCAGACACAGTGGTGAGGTTGAGAGACTGTCAAACTTCGGGTTTTGGGCAACCTAAGCATGTGTTTGGGGCACTGTTTTTTACTGTAAGACATAACAGGGAAAATATTGCTCACAGAAGTGATCCGCTTAATTGCGATAGTGCTGTTGTGATGGGGACCTTGTTTTAAGTACGCCATTTGGTTATGGCGTGTGGGAGTACTAACTTTGGGTTTTGACTCCGCCCTCCTCCCTCACTATTGCACCAAGGTAGGTTTTCTCTTCCGTCCGATCACGTGATTGGCCTTTTCCTCTATGTCCCGTTCACAACGGAAGCTCTATCGTCTCGACTACAGTGGTCTAAGAGGTTGGAGGAGGAATTCTTGCTACGCGGTGGTGGCAAGGAGGCTCAGTATACTGAGGTGTGGAGGGAGGTTTAGTCAGAGCGATAGCGTTCACATTTGTTTTTTCCCATAACACTCAGTTTCTAATTCTCAACAGGGAGAGAATTTATTTTTATTTATTTCTATATAATTGCTAGACGTCTGAAGTCTGTGGGGCGGGTGAGCAATCATGTCTGACATGGATCAGGACTCCGTTCAGTTGAACCTATGTTTGTTGTGTTTAGATGCACAAATTGCAGCCCCCAAGCAACTTTGTACCTCCTGTGTTAAACAGACATTACAGGGAAAGGATTTTTTTTTTTAAATGTGGAGCCTAATGTCTCTCAGGAGGATGCTGTCCAGGTATTACCAGGGCCATCTCCTATTACGTCCCAAGCCTCTATGGCATCTCATACTGAGTCCTGTGGTTCCTCTCTAACTCCTAGTGGAGTTCTTTTTAAAGGCAGAAATTGCTGCACAGGTATCCTCGGCGGTATCTGCAGCCCTTGCCAAATTTCCCAGAATTCAGGGAAAGCCTAAGAGGAAATTTAAGAATTCAGATAATAAGGTATCTGTTCCAGGTACTGATTCTCAGGTTCCTCATAGATCTGAGGATGAGGCTCATTCTGAAGATGAGGTCTCAGATTTGGACAGTATAATTCCTTTTTCTGAAAATGGAGTTTCATTCAGATTCAAGCTTGAACACCTTTGATTACTATTAAAGGAGGTTTTAGCTACCTTGGACGATTTCAAGACTCCTGTCGTAGTCACTTCTAAGAAGTCTAGTAAACTTAATAGTTTTTTTTATGTTCCTTCCTCTTCTGAGATTTTTCCTGTGCCAGACCGTGCTAAGGAGATCATAACCCAGGAATGGGAGAAGCCTGGAGTGGCTTTTACTCCGTCTCCTGTTTTTAAGAAGATGTTTCCGGTGGAGACTTCTATCAAGGATCCTTGGTATACGATTCCCAAGGTTGAAGGGGCCCTTTCTACTCTGGCAAGAGAACCACTATTCCTATTGAGGATAGTTGCTCTTTCAGGGATCCAATGGACAAAATGATGGAGGCTTACTTAAAAAAAGATTTATGTACATTTAGGCCTCCAGTGGCAACCAGTACTATGTATTGCCACGGTGACAAGTGCAGCATCCTATTGGTTTGACACCTTGTCTGATTCTCTTCAGGAAGAGACTCCTTTAGACGAGATTCAGGATAGGATTAAGACTCTTAAGTTAGCCAATTCCTATATAGCAGATGCTGTGCTACAGGTCCTTAGGCTGGGAGCTAAGGCTTCTAGTTTCGCAGTCTTAGCCAGAAGGGCATTATGGCTGAAGTCTTGGTCAGCCGATGTTTCTTCTAAGATCAAGCTTCTGACGCTTCCTAACAAGGGGAAGACCTTATTTGAACCTGGGTTGGCTGAAATCATTTCTGATATTACAGGCGGAAAGGGGTCTTTTCTGCCTCAAGATAAGAAGGCCAGACCAAAGGGACGTCAGAGTAATTTTCGTTTCTTTCGAAACTTTAGAGGAAAACTATCCTATTCCTCGTCAAAACAGGACAATACCAAGCCTTCCTGGAAACCAAATTAGTCTTGGAGCAAGGGAAATCAGTCTAAAAAGCCTGCGTCCGACTCTGTCAGCATGAAGGGGTTGCCCCCAATACAGGCCAGGATCAGGTAGGTGGCAGACTGTCTCGGATCTGGATAAGAGATGTTCCAGACCCCTGGGCTGTGGACATTGTTTCCCAGGGTTACAAGTTGGATTTCAAATATTACCCTCCCAGGGGCAGGTTCCACCTCTCAAGATTATCTGCAGACCGAACAAAAATATAGGCGTTCTTGAAATGCGTTCAGGATCTCTCTTCTCTGGGAGTGATTGTGCCTGTTCTAGAACTGGAACAGGGTCTAGGGATTTACTCAAACTTGTTTGTGGTTCCCAAAAAGGAGGGAACCTTCCCGCCTATTCTAGACTTGAAATGTCTAAACAAATTCCTTCAAAATGGAGACCATTCGTAACATTCTTCCTTTGATTCAAGAGGGTCAGTTCATAACGACCATAGATCTAAAGGATGCATACTTGCATGTTCCCATTCACAGAGATCATCACAAGTTCCTGAGGTTTGCCTTTCTCGACCAACACTTCCAATTTGTGACTCTGCCTTTCGGCCTTGCCACAGCTCCCAGGATATTCATAAAGGTTCTGGGGGCCCTCTTGGCTGTGATCCGGTACAGGGAAATTGCGGTGGCTCCCTATCTACACGACATATTGGTTCAAGTTCCATCTTTACCTCAAGCAGCATCTCACACAGAGTTGTTGCTGTCTTTTCTTCACGCTCACGGATGGAAAGTGAATTTGGGACTCTTTTTAAAGGCGCAGGGACTTTGGTCTCGGGAGGAGTCCGCTCTTCCTATCAACATTCTGGAGTTGAGGGCGATTTACAATGCTCTGATGACTTGGCCTCAACTGTCTTTGGCCCAGTTCATCAGATTCCAGTCAGACAACATAATCTCAGTGGCTTACATCAACTTCCATGGTGGAACTCGGAGTTCTCTAGCCATGAAGGAGGTGGCTCGGATCATTCGGTGGGCGGAAGCTCACAGTTGCTGTTTCTCTGCCATTCACATTCCTGGAGTGGATAACTGGGAAGCGGATTTCCTGAGCAGGCAGACTTTTCATCCCAGGGAGTGGGAACTCCATCCGGAGGTGTTCTCCAGGTTAACTTCCAAATGGGGGGTACCGGAGTTGGATCGAATGGCGTCTCGTCAAAACGCCAAGCTTCCAAAGTATGGCTCCAGGTTGAGGGATCCTCAGGCCTTCCTGATAGATGCGTTGGCAGTTCCTTGGAACTTCAGGATGGCTTACCTATTCCCTCCATTTGCTCTACTTCCACGAATAATTGCTCGTATCAAACAGGAGAGAGCATTATTGATTCTAATTGCTCTGGCTTAGCCTCGAAGGATCTGGTATGCGGATCTAGTGGAGATGTCGTCTCTGCCTCCGTGATGATTACTCTTAAGGAAGTACTTTCTACTTCAGGGTCCCTTCCTTCTTCCAAATTTTGTTTGTCTGAAGCTGACTGCTTGGAGATTGAACGCTTCATTCTGTCTAAGCGTAGGCTCTCTCAGTCAGTCATTGAGACCATGATTCAGGCCCGTAAGCCTGTTACTCGAAAGATTTACCATAAGATATGGCGGAAATATCTTTATTGGTGTCAATCCAAGGGCTACTCTTGGAGTAGGGTTAGAATTCCAAGAATTTTGTCTTTTCTCCAGGAGGGTCTGGAGAAAGGGTTATCCGTTAGCACTCTAAAAGGTCAAATTTCGGCCTTATCTGTTTTGTTACATAAACTTTTGGCAGACATCCCAGATGTACAAGCATTTTGTCAGGCCTTGGTCAGAATCAGGCCTGTGTTTAAACCTGTTGCTCCTCCTTGGAGCCTTAATCTTGTTCTTAAAGTTTTGCAGCAGGTTCCATTTGAGCCAATGCATTCCATAGACATTGTTGTTATCTTGGAAGGTTTTATTTCTTTTGGCTATTTCTTCTGCGTGGAGAGTCTCTGAACTCTCAGCCTTACAGTTTGATTCCCCTTATCTTATTTTTAATGCGGATAAAGCAGTTTTTCATACTAAGTTAGGTTTCCTTCCTAAGGTTGCTTCTACTAGAAATATTATTCAGGAGATCGTTGTTCCATCTCTGTGTCCGAAGCCTTCTTTAGTTAAAGAACGTCTGTTGCACAATTTGGATATGGTTCGTGCCCTAAAATTCTATTTGGAGGCGACTTAGGACTTTCACAAGTCTTCTGCTCTTTTTGTTTGTTCTTCTGGGAAACGTAGAGGTCAGAAAGCTACTGCATCTACTCTTTCTTTTTGTTTGCGAAGTGTGATTCGCCTGGCGTATGAGTCTGCTGGGAAGCAAGTTCCAGAGAGAATTACGGCTCATTACACCAGGGCTGTAGCCTCTTCTTGGGCTTTTAAAAATTAAGCTTCCATGGAGCAAATTTTGAAGGCTGCAACTTGGTCGTCTTTACATACTTTTTCCAAATTTTACAGATTTGATACTTTTGCCTCGGCTGAGGCGGCTTTTGGGAGAAAGGTTCTTCAAGCAGCAGTGCCTTCCTTTTAGGCATGCTTGTTCTTATCCCCCCCTATTCATCTGTGTCCTTAGCTTGGGTATTGGTTATCAACAGTAATTAAGATGAACCCGTGGACTCACTATATCTTACGAAGAAAACAAAATTTATGCTTGCCTGATAAATTTATTTCTTCAAGATATGGTGAGTCCATGGACCTACCCTTTTTGTCTTTTTATAAGAGTTTTTGACTAAACCTCAGACACCTCCGCACCTTGTGTTAATCTCCTTTCACCATTTATTTTCGGTCGAATGACTGGGGGATGTAGGTAAGGAAGTGATGCTTAACAGTTTTGCTATGGTGCTCTTTGCCGCCTCCTGCTGGCCAGGAGTGATATTCCCAACAGTAATTAAGATGAACCCGTGTACTCACCATATCTTGAAGAAATAAATTTATCAGGTAAGTAAAAAATTTGTTTGACAGTTTTTCACCACTAGAGGGTGTTAGTTTATGTGTTTCATATAGATAACATTAAGCTTACGCACGTGAATTTACAGAGGAGTGAGCACTGGTTGGCTAAAATGCAAGTCTGTCAAAAGAACTGAAATAAGGGGGCAGTCTGCAAAGGCATAGATGCAAGGTAATTACAGAGGTAAAACGTGTATTATTATAACTGTGTTGGTTATGCAAAACTGGGTAATGGTTAATTAAGGGATTATCTATCTTTTAAAACAACAAAAATTCTGGTGTTGACTGTCCCTTTAAAGTGAATGTAAAGTTTCATCAATTAGGGGCCCGGTTTTTAAAAACACTATCAAAAACAGGGGCACTTAAATTGATGAAACTTTACATTGCACCGCATTTGTAGAAATACTTACCTTTTACTTCTCCAAAGCCAGATCGCCGATCCCCTGCCTGCTTCTTCCTGCTGTACTTACACAGCAATGACAAAACCGGCTTCCTCCAATCACAGCAGGGCTTCACAAGAAGGACTCTCTGGGGGGGGGGGGGGCATGATTGGAGGAAGCTGGTTTCATTTCTGACATAAGTACAGAGGAGCTGAGGCGGGTGATCGGCGATCCTGCTTTGGAGAAGTAAAAGGTAAGTATTTCTACAAATACGGTGCAATGTAAAGTTTCATCAATGAAAGTGCCCCTGTTTTTAATAGTATTTTTAACAACCGGGCACTAATTGATTAAACTTTACATTTACTTTAAATGCTTATACAGGAGTTAGCTCCTCAGTCTGTCAAGCTAGCTTTATTTTGTTTGATCACAGTACATTCACCAGCATCCATTAAAAGGTAAATCTGTTCAAATTCTGGTTAGTTTATGTTTCAGTAACATTGACGTGAGATGTTGTGTGGTAGGGTGGTGTTCACAACAATGGAAGCAGTGTGTAATAAATCTAACTGGGATTTAATAAACATAAATTAAATGTGCAGGCTGAGCTATCACAGGAGAAGAATCAGAAACCTGAAGCTGTTTAATCATGTTTATTTTTTTCTGATTAGAGGAAAGTAAATCAACCGTCTAACTACTAGTAGAAGCACAAAGAAAATACAGGAAGCGCTGCTCTCTCTAATAATAATTAAAATAATAATAATACTAATAATGATAATAATAATGAAAAAATAAATTAATTGAATTAAGGAAAACAAAAAATAATAAATAAAAATTAAAGTAATAATAAAGAAATTATAATAATGACCTAAGCATTTGGAAAAAGATTTACAAAGGAAACAAAGTAATAGTAAACCTCATAATTCTTACTAATACATTGGTCTTAGAGCAAAAATAAGTGTGTTAGCACATTAGTACGATACCGTCTCTAATAAGTACAGCTTGCAGATGATAGTTCTCTACTCAGAAAGGAAATA